>NC_136692.1:13692171-14292171 GCF_947650265.1 Symphodus melops | reverse complement strand
AAGGATCCCCCATTTTAGAAGATGAGGATGAAGTGGGATACCCAAGAGTTTGGGAAAGGGCATTCGGACGGGTGTTGGCTGACTGGACTGGGGGGTCCACATCAGATCCCTCCTCGCCAGGAACCGGGGGTCGCGGGGCATCCTCGGTAAAGTGGGCAGGGCCGCTCAGAGAGGCCACAACCCCACCACCACCCCTGAACCCAATCCCATGTAATTCTCTGACAACACTCATGTTTCTGGTTGCACAAGGAAGAGGTCAGATCTTCCCCTCTTGCAATGATTTTGCTGGAAAACAATTCACCCTGTGATGAAAATAAGAAAAGAAGGTAGTTATGGTTCTGGGAGTTGAGGGGACACCGATTAGTACTAAGAGCTTAGCCTGACTCATCCATCCTCAATAACTGTGTCAGGTCGCTATTTATACTGAGTATATAGTCATAACAACAAAATGATATGATGAGCAAAAGGGTACACATATATAAATAATGAAAGAACAGATTAGAGCAGCTTACAGGCGTGTGGTTGACATTGGGAGAAATGTGTCAATACGTGAAAATAAATGTGATCTAATACATATAGGAGTTAGCATCGTGTTTAGTTTAAAACTTAACATAGTTTTAAACAGAAACTTAGACGCCTGTCCTCCCAAAACAGGTCAATAGTTTGTGTTTGAATTTCCCAGATGAAGTTTGAAGGCGTTAGTTTAACAGCTAGCTGAAAGGTTTAGGTCAACAGCTGACAAAAATCAAGCTCCTAAATAACCAAGTAATGTTAACAAGCTAAGAAAGCTAGCTAGCCTTGTAGCAATGCCACCACCAATGCCATTGCTTTGAAGTGAGAATCTCATTCATCTTGGCCTGCAAAGACTGTGGGGGATGGGTACAGAAACAAACTCTACAACCACACAAGACGGGCCTGCGTGCAAAAACACTTCAACCCGAGCCTACTTTGTAAACCCATTCATGCTGAGTTAACTCACAGAGAAGGAACAGAAACTTTCGTACCGATAAGGACCAACAAATGTGCCCATCTAAGATCAATCAAAACAAGAAAGCGAAGGCACGTTTTCCACTCTGCTGGCTGCAGCGCCAGCTAGCCTGAGTGTTAGCTAGTTTTGGTTAGCTTGTTAGCCCGTGTTTTCCACTAAAGTATTATTCTCCTACCGTCTCTGAAAGCCTGGTCCCCGTAATCCACTGCATTGGGGATACTGGCGTGAACTGTGGGCCCCAAAACGCAGCATATGGATAACTTTCTGATATTAAATATTAACGAAAATAACCCGTCGAGTATCCCATTAAGTCCCCATGGTGGCTGCTTTCTGAGCAATAATACTGAGCCAGAGAGAAGACGCGCGTGCGTGCACGCGGACGCCGTGTGGCGCGTGGTACGTAGAACTACAAGCGCGAGAGGCAACAGACACTAAGCATCAACAAGAGTTAAAATAATAATTTAGATAATTAAAGTTTCAATATCAAAGTGCAGGGACGCCATTATGACTTCCAATTCCTTATTATACTAAAGTAAATAAAAGACAATTCAATTTAAAATAACCGCATTTTCAAGGGAAATTTCCTTTTGATCTTTTAGTAGTCTCATTTTGAAAAATGAATGTTAAATGGATTCTAGTGATAGGTTTTTACATTCAATTTGAAAAGTGACTATAGCAGACAAAAAGACTGCAGTAAGCCTACAGGTTTAGAATAATAATACTTCCTCGTGTGGCTTTGTACAGTTTGTATGCTGTTCAAGTTTTCAAATGAATAAACCTACACAGTTTTATATCAAGTGCAGTTCTTAAATAAATTGCCATAGTCTACTTTTAGATTAGTAAAGAAATGTACATTTAGTATCGAGGCAAAATGTTGTCTTTTAAACTATATATAAAGTTGAAGCATTAATATTTTATCAATATGCTAATTTTCTTTTGCTCTATAAAATATGCTTTGTATAATCTTAATTTGTATAAACTCCCAACCTCAGTTAAAATCATAGGCAATAAACTCGATCATAACGTTTAAAAGAAATAATTCAGTTAGCGCCCTCTATGGACATAAAAAGGCCATAACGCTATTTCTCAAAAAATAAAAAGTGAATGATACAGGCAGCAATAAGCTTTAAAAAAGAGTCTAGTTAGTATGACTAACTCTACTACACTATTAAATCCAACGTCGCTGTAGCCTAAATGTAAATGACGATACACGTAGCCTATTAAAAATGTATGTAAAAGCAACAACACATGAGTACGACACATATCCTTCAGCAGGAACAGCTCACTGTGCTCGGACATTCTCATTGCGAGACAAATCTGAGACTCCCCCATGTCAGGGAGAAACAATGAAAAACAATCAGATGATTCCATTTCGGGTTTTCTTACCTGAGTTAAAACAGGTGTTCAGTAAACGGTTCACATCTTCGCTGACAGTAGAGTGAGTGACAGGACACAGAGACCACACCGCCGCCGACACCACCTGAGCATCCTGCCTGTCAGTCAGTCAGTCAGGAGCACCGAGCTGCCACCGCCGCTGTGTGTGTGTGTGTGTGTGTGTGTGTGTGTGTGTGTGTGTGTGTGTGTGTGTGTGTGTGTGTGTGTGTGAGTGAGAGAGAGAGAGAGAGAAAGCGAGAGAGAGAGAGGAGAAGAAGAAGAAAAAGAAATATGAACAAAGACACCAAAGAGAAAGATTAGCACACAGTTAAGTGCCATTAATTACACTCTTAATATCACCTATAGATTGTACTTAATTATCCTTTAAAACACGTGAAACTATACAATTTAATTTGTCTAATTAAGAAGCTGTTGTTTTAATTTGTCATGCAATGCATTTTCCAAATGAAATTAGGTTTTTTTGTAAACACCTCTTATTTTGAATGTTGAATGGGTTAAATTTAACTCATGTTTAAATCAGACTTGTGAAGAAATTAATACAATACTTAAGAAAAAAAAAACATGTCAATGTCATTTCACAGCCTCACCAAAAAGGATCATTTGGTAGGTTTTTTTTTGTTTTTTGTGTGAGATCTGCCTCTACCAAGGTCAAAGTCAAATTTGAACATGAAATCAGCAAATTACATGCTTAAAGGAAATGTTAGTTTAAGTGTATGTGGATGTTCAATCCGTGTTGCATGCTTTATTGATGATACATGATCTTGCTTTTGGATTAATGTGGGCCGTGGATGCACCCCTGGTCTCTACTGCATTTCTTTGGCTGTATGGTTTTGGCAAAAATGAATATAGCATCACAGTAAGCACTGTAAAGGTTTTCACCCACAACATCCTCTGAACATATTTTTGGTGCTCATATTTTATGTTCGAAGAATGGTATTGTAGATAGTTTGCAAATCAAGCAGAGGAGACAAGAAGTGTCTGGTGGCCAGAGTTGAAAAAAGTCGTATCTGGTTAGAGCTGCACTAAAGTTGCATATACTGTACAACTGTAGATTATTTTTTACAATATAACATACTTGGATGAAGATTGGTATGGTTGACTATCTACAAAAAACCCTTTACAATAATTTCAGGTTGAACACAAAACACTGAATAATTTAGCAAAAATCAGTAATAGAAATACAAATGAATATCTCCTGTTCATTACATTCCAACAGTCAAAATAATGGACAAATGTTGACAAAACAAACTTGAGAACATGTAAATCAAAGGATCGAACGTGAATTAATGAGTCAAGAATGAATAAATGTATGTCTGATGAGTTGTCTTCAAGCAGCTTGAGCGTTTTACTCTGGAGACATCATAACAACATTCTCAGCATCATAAGAGGCTAACGGCTTTAATGTATCATAGGAAGAAACTGCAAATACAAAATGAACAGTGTGATACAGAAGTTATAAGCTAAGAAGTAACTTCTAAATGAAGTACTGAAGTTAGAAAACACATGTACCATGTCTCTGGTGAGGCTAGCTGTTCAACGTGGAGGAGGTGGGGTCAGGTGGCTCAGGAGAGGTCCACACAGCTGTCCTCATCTCTGTGGACAGTTCTTCCATTGTTATCTGAACCTGGAAAATACATGTTAAAAAAATCAGCATTAAAATATATAACTAAGTACTAGAAAGGTTTTTTACATCAATGCAATAGGCTAGCACTTAGAGACGTTTCTATTTACTATTAAAGGATAATCTAAAAGGGTATACAGGGGATACAAATAATTATAGAAATTATAAATAATACAGGATTTTTATACCTTTACAAACAATATTCAGATAAAACTGCAGGTCCAAAAATATTAAAGCTAAAGGGACATGCATATTTGTAGACTTAGACTGTTGACTTTGAGAAATTCACATTTTTAGATTGACCCATTTGGTTCCAGTTTTTTTTTATTCCTCAATTTTTGGATTCCTCAATTTTTGGATTCCTCAATTTTCTGGCATTAAAACATTGTCCAAAAGAACCTTAAATAGCCAACTGTAACATATTTCTGTGTTGTTTAGAGATATTGTGTCATGATTTGGTCTTATTTAGTTTTGTATTTTTGGTATTTCAGAGTTTAGACTTGGTATTTATTTTAGTTCTCATTCGTGTTGTTTCCCTTATGTTTATTTCGATGAACGTTTCCTAGTGTCGTTCTTTTCGTCTTTATGGATATCTGGACATTTCATATCAAGGATATGAAATTACAAAATAAAACAGGACACACTATAGTGTGACATATTATAGTGTGACACACTATAGTGTGTCCTGTTTTATTTTGTAATTTCATATCCTTGTGTTCCTCTATGTTGTAGTTACATTCTTGTGCTTCTCTGTCTTCATTGTTGCATGTATGTATTTTGTCGTTGTCCTCTGTGTTTCTTGTCTCATGTTCATTCCTGCCTTGCGTGTTTTCCTTCAGTGTGATTGCCATCATTGTCTTCACCTGTGTTTGTTTACCCCATGTCTATTTAGTCTCAGTCTTCCTTTCCTCTTGTCGTCAGTTCATTGTCGTAAGTTGGTGTCGTTGTTGTTGTGCTTCCACATGGCATTTATAATGGCTCCGTGTTTTTCCTTTTTGACTTTTTCATAATTATTAATTAATCGTCCATGGCCTATTCCTACTTGCACATACACACAAGTCAATACAAACACACAAAGATAAACTAACTGCAAAAGGCTGATGGGAAACAACGTTTTGAGGCCACTTTTAAATAACATAGTGTTATCCAGTAGCTTATTTTGTCAATGCACCTGATTTGGTGATTGCCAAGGTTGTCAAAACACATGTTGGATAAGTAGTTGTGTAGTTGTACATAACTAGAAGACTCGAACGTTACTGATAAAGGGAAGGTTGGACTGTATTGCTAATTACTGATAGGTCAAGTTTATTATATATTTTCTAAAACACCAGTTTGGTAACTATTGTTGTTTTCTGACATCAAAAATACTGTATGTGTTTAAAGTTATTTAGTAAGTTCAATAATTATATTGGAAAAATGTATAAAACAATCACAGAACAAACGTCTTTTTTGAAAATGCAACCATTTTCAAAAAAGACAGAATTCAGTATAAGAGATCCTGAGTGTTTTAAAGCTTGACAAAATATTAATGAATTGTTTTTCAGTGTGCTTGACTGGCAGACCTTAAAACCAAGATAAACAAGCTCCATTATTTAAATATATTCATTTATTTTTGTTTTATATCCTTAGCAGTTAAAACACACCGACTCACACACTGACTCTCTCTCTCTCTCTCTCTCTCTCTCTCACACACACACACACACATACACACACACACACACACACACACACACACACACACACACACACACACACACACACACACACACACACACACACACACACACAGGCACAAACGGGTTCTAGCTGCAACAGGCTGCTGTTGTTATGGTTGCTGTGTTACCCCTGGAGACAATGAGGAGAGAGAGGAGACACTGAGGAAGATGAACTTGACCTTTATGATGTCTTGGTGAGGAGGGGTTGGGGGCATGTTGTTACTTATGAATCTGTAATGAATCTTGACTTTGTATGCGTGTGCCTGAGTGTGTGTGTGTGTGTGTGTGTGTGTGTGTGTGCGTGCGTGTGTGTGTGTGTGTGTGTGTGTGTGTGTGTGTGTGTGTGTGTGTGTGTGTGTGCGCGTATGTGTGTATGTGCGTGTGCATGTACTGTAGAAGTCTAAGCTCTTAGCTGAAAAAGGTCATCACTCAGGGGGTGCCCTAATACACCTGGCTGCATGCTTTCTCTGACTCTTACTCTATCTAGATCTATGGATCTATGAGAGCAAGAGATATGTTGGAATCGTAGACGTGCTTCCTTAAAGTTTAAACAAACTGTTGCATAACATTTATGCCATTTTTAGCTTAGCTTAACTGAGCTTAAAGGCTGGAAACTTGGTACTACAGTAATCCTTCTTTTTCTATACATCAACATACACATTGCATCACCTTTTCATGTCACCAGAGAAAAAACAAGTGTAAAAATGAAACTAAATTAAAAACTATTGAAACTAATTTTATGGAGGTCCGTTTGCCGGGCCTTTTTCCAGCCAGGTGTAGTGATTTCCACTGCTGCACAAATTTTTCTTAAAAATTTGACGAAAGTTTCAAATGTCAAATTAATGACACCATGTGGCTTCATTGATGATCAGAACACTTTTTTTTGGTCATGATGTAACGTGGTTAAGGTGACAGGATCATGAAAGAGTAAGGAGTGAGAGTGAGTAAATGAAAAACAAGTATTACCCTTTATAACCATGTCAGTTAAAGCTGAACACAATTTGAACATAAACATAGATAGGCACGCTTAAAGTAAAAGGCAACTTTTTGTTACAGAATACGACAAAGGTCGGACTGTGTGTAATTTGTGGATAGAGGCATTGTGATGTCTTTTGCGGAGTTGAGAGTCAAACATGATCTATCACAGAGCCATCATTTTAGATACCTGCAAATACCTAGCTTTATTCTCCATCAGTAAACTACACCCTAATGGGTTTTCTTCTCTGTTGTAGAGGAGGCCATCCAAAACCCAGACTCAAACAAACATATTTCCAGGCTTTATAGGAAGGCCGAATAGCCTATGCACAACTAAGGGTTCTTTGGGAAGCCAATTTTGGAGAGGCTATTTCAGATGATGAGTGGGACAGTGTTTGGTTGAGCTCCACAGGCTGCCTGTTTACCAACAAAGCTAGGATGTTACAGTTTAAGGTTGTACACAGGCTTCACATTACTTCTGTGAAACTTAACAAATTCAATCATCTGCTTTCAAAATACTGTGATAAGTGTAAAATTGTATTCACTCTATTTTTGTTGACCCACTGCCCAACAGACCTGTAGTATCTGAAACTGTGCTCAAGGGCAGCCCGTCAGTGCTCAGGAGGTGGTCTGGCACCTCTCCAGCTACCAGGAAAATTTCCAGATTTGGTCTGCACTTGGACTTAAACCGGCGACCCTCCGGTTCCCAACCCAAGTCACTACTGAGCTACCACCGCCCAATTAAGGTGCTGCTGTTTAATGCAAGGAGATTCTCTCTTCTACATTTCAGACTCTGTCCCCACAGTCTCACATTGGATCTGGAGTATTATGGAACTTCTCCCCCTAGAAGCTATAGGCTTCTGGCTTAAAGGTAAACCATTTAAGTTTTTTTCAAATCTGGGAACCCTTTTGAAAATATATTGGAGACAATGGTTCCCAGGCTCTTCGGAGTGGTCTCTGTGACTTAGCATGGACTGAAGGTCTAGGTCTTGATGTGCTGTCCGCATATTGCTTTGATCCCTTTGGTGCTCTGATTATGTAAACCTTAATTCTTTTGTTGTGTTTTTTTGCATGTGTAGAGATTTCTGTAGAGGACAGTGTTCTGTAAACAAAAAAAGAGGAAGAGCTATATTTGTCAGGGATGTAAGTATTTGTATGCATCTGTGCTTGTGTTTCATGTACTGACAAAGCTAAAGCTACAAAAAGCTAAAGCTAAAAAAATCATTGAATTCCATTTTTTTCACACATAAAAATGTTTTGACAATTTTACAGCATTTGATATCATGTTTGTCTAGTCAGTATAATTTGAGTTTTAATTTCTGATATATGTATTGAAAATTGGTCAAAACAATTAAACCTCATAATACATCAACTATATTCATGATCTTTTAATGGTCACACATTTGCTACTCCAGTTTTCTAAAAAGTAACGATGAGCTGCTTTTGCTGTTGTTTAAGACAGCAAATGAGTCGTTCCACACTGGTTTATTATGCAGATTAATTGTCAACAAATTCAATGTTCACTTTTTATCATGCCATGTCCTGCTGCTGTCTTGGCCAAGTCACCCTTGTGAAAGAGATCTTGATCTCAATGGGTTAATTACCTGGTTAAATAAATTAAAAATGCATCCGTAAATACAAAATACTGCAAACTTGTCAACCTTCACAGATGTGTTTCAATATCAATTATGGTTGTATTAATATGTTTCACTCACAGCACAAATGTTGTCCTATCATGGGAGAAAAGAACAAAGGTAACCCAAAAAACATTGTTATTGTACCCAAGAAGCCAATAGGAGTTTGACTTTGAGACCACATATACAATACCAGGACCTCAAGGTGCAGGATAGCCTAGTGGTCATGTTGCAAGCCCCATGTACAGAGGCTAATAGTCCTCATTGCAGTGGTCGTTGGTTCAATTCTGATCATGGCCCTTTGCTGCCATCGAATGAAAACATAAAAGCCCCAAAAATAACTTAAAAACAAAACAAAAACAATACTGGGACCCTTATAGTAAGGCAGCTAAATAAAATTCAACAACCTGAAATGATATCATACATGGCTGCATCTGTTTTCTAGGGTATCATTCATGAGAATAGATCCTTGCAGTTAATCGGTGAATTCGATTTATACCAAGAGACCTTGGAATCAGGATTCACATTCATTCTTAGTATTTATTTATTTCAATTTTTATTGTGACACATTCTGGGACTTTAGTTTTTGTAGCAATAGCCACAATGGAACCATTACTGGTTAATTACATTGTCAATGATTAGTGGACAATATAAACCCATCAACTGCCACCCTTTCTAGCCAGTCTCAACATTTTTAGAATCATATGACTAGAAAAAGAAGCCATATGAAATTCCCCTCTTTACATAGTCAACTATATGATAAAAAACTATTTCCTAAAGTGGATTATCAATTCTTAAATTGAGGCAGCTCCTTTTATACTACTGAGACGGGGCTTTTTGTCGGCGTGCTGGTGTAGCTCAGGGGTCCCTTTGTTGCAGCTGCCACAGCAGATTTGGGTGTCTGTACGGAGGCCTGTCAGAAACAGGCTTATCTCTTGGGGGCCTCCCAGCACAAAGACCCATTTAGATGCTCACAGAGAGTGAAATCTTCATTATATACTTCTTGAAAGAGAAACAGACCTCTGCTCCTTAAGAAAATTAATTGGACACAAGTTTTCTGTTTGGCTGCTAAGAAAGCTACACAACAAAGGACAAGGAGCAGGCCTGGTGTTGTACAGTGAAACCTTTTGTTGTTATATATGGAGTTATAAGGGAGATATCTGATATTATATACAACTATATGGTGAAGCTGAAGATAATGTTTATCTAGACAAAGATATGATGATATAACAGCTAAAGAATATGTCATTTATCTCTACGTTTTGTCTCAATGCTGCATTTCCATCCCTTTTTTCGAAAAATGCTAAAAAGTTATCCAAGAAAAATTGATAAATTGTAAAATAGAAACCATGACATTAATATCAAGGGTTTCCAACCTACTATGCGATTGTCTCTTATCTCGATATCATCTATCCAAACATCCATCTACCCGACTATCCATCCATCTGTTGGCCTTTCCCAGCCATGCCTGCAGTGAGAGTGTCAGTATATCTGCCATGGCGTCCTGCTGATGTGTATTGTGATGGGGTTGAATACTCCAGCTACCAATATGGCCTTCACCAATACTGGATTAGCCACAGTGGATTAGCTGGCTGCCCTCCTGCTGCTTATTCAAATATTGTTTCACGTATTGTCATCATTGGGGCAGAGCTGTGGCCCTGTCGCATACAAGCCAAAGAATATTCTCAATGAGAAAAAAAAAAAAGAAAAAATATCTTTTGCTTCCATTTCCCCAACAAAAGCGTCTGATTTTATTTTTCAGTGATGGGGAAATTTGGAACATTCTGGGATGGGAGAAAATGTCGATGGATTTTGGGGAGCGTATGCAGCCCTAGAACACGGAGAAAAAAAGGGAGGATGGAAAGATGATGGAAGCAAAACCCAACCAGGGCCAAAATCAGGCATGAAAGCGTGCCTTGATCTTTGATACATTGGTGTTCTTCTTTTTTCTCCTCTCTCCCTTTCTCTCTTTCACCCTCACACATACACTTGGGAGTCAAGGCAATTGATGTGCTGCCTTTGATGGCAAAGAGAGGCCTATATTAACAGCCAAAAGACCATGATAAAAGGGCTGAGAAAGAGAAAGAAAATGGGTACAAAATGTGTTATTAAAAAGAATGGCAACTCTTGATAAATAGTGGGGATGGAGTGGTGGTAACCAGACATCGGTGCGTCCACGGTTTGATGGCTAAACAGCAGCGGAGGAAAGACTAAGGTAGACGGAGAGCTTACCGTGCTAGCCCAGCGGTAGTGTTGGTGGCTGAGGTTGGCTTGGTTGTTCCAGTATGTCATGCTGGTGGTCATCCTGTTGGAATAAGGGCAGTGAATACACTGCACGTCCAGGGTTCAAACAGAGGATCCGAAGGTCTGGATGCTGGTGGACGTCCCATTGCAGAAGCAGTCGCCATCTTTGTCCCGTTGTTGTCTTGGATATCCTCTCCTGCGTCTTCATCCCTCCCTCTCTCCTTTGATCATGCCTCCCAACCCTCGCTCTCTGCCGTATGACATCATCACGCAGCGGTATCGACAAACATCAAAGAACCTCTGGGCAGGACTGTGTATCTGTCCGTCTGTGCATTTGAAAGGAGTGTAAATATGGAGCATAAAGGGTGCTGTAACCCCCCACCCGCTCCCCGCATCCACTGTTCTCCTCTCCCTGCAGATGGATGGTTTATTAGGCCAGTACCAAACTAAACACACGCATGCACACACCCACACCACCCAACTCTCAGACGGGTGTATCCCCAGACCCCCTGCTGTGCCTGCAGCGTTTGATGATGTCTTTTACGGCTTAATTCGTCCCAGAGTTTCTTTTACAAACCAATTTCTTGTGTCTCTCTTATCCATGTGATCCAAGCTGTTCTCGCAAACACAAATGTGTCTTTTAGCAAACTTTGTGGCTAAATGACACTTAATTCCTGCTCAAACCGATCTACAAACACTCCTGCTTGCGTCTCCACCCCTCCTTTCTCCCACTTTGACTCTCATCCCCGGCTCTTTCTCTCTTACCTCTTACAGCTGGTGGGTACCATTTCCAATCCTGTTAAAAGTTGTATGTCCTCTGGAGGAGCCCTTCTGTTTGTCTGTCATCTGCCTGAAAATCACATATACATGTTTCACTGTCACACTCTCAATCCTCTGCAGCAGCTGTTATCCAATCCAAAGAGATCTCCCCCTAAAAAACATACATAATTAGCAACAGAATAAGCAGCGTGCTCAAAAGCAAACAGAATTAAGCCGGTCTTTTACACTATCAGCATATCTTTGACAAACACTTTCACTAACAGACAAACTGTATTCTTGTGTCTGAACTACAAAGGCAGAGAGCAGTAATACAGTGAAGTGGACAAAAAGCTATTTCAGATTTTAAAGCAAGCTTAAAGATGAGTTTCAGACAGAATGGTTGTAAAACCCTTACATGTTCATTTCAAGGCTACATTTTGGACCTACATTAAACTACATCACATGAGAATTCAAAGTACAGAAGGCAGTTTCTGCTCACCTTTTTAAACTAGTTCAGCTGTTTTATCTTTGCCGTGAATTGATTAAACTACTGCGACACTTGATTATGTTAGTTTTGATGAATAGAAAAAGCAGTGGCTAACTTAAAGAAAATAGGTTAATATATTTGATCTCTTTAATAATTTAGTAAAACATATGGCCCCTTGCTACCTTTTTATTAACACTCTTTGTTGTAGCATGGTTTTCTATTATGCAATTCAGTGATAGGCTATAAAATTGAGAAGAAGCTATAGCAAATTTATCAGATCACACTTGACACAAGCCAGTACAGCAGCTGGATAAATGATCTATTCAGCTACATTAAATCAGCTACACTTTTTAATTAATATATTAATTTAGGATTAACGATGAACAATTTCAATGAATTGTACAAAAAAAATGGAACGCGTTTGACACAACATATGTCATTTGTAATTGTTTTTCCAGTGTAGTGTTGTGTACATTTAAAACTTTATTGTGTGTGAGTACAGGGAACAATGAACTACAGAAAAATGTAGGGACATTAGCCCACAGAGAATAAAATAATAATCTTGATTGTGTGTAAATGATAGTCCTATATCTTAGAGCTGTTATGTCTTTTTCCATGTAAATTCATCTCGGAAGTGAGCACTAGTCACATAATGTGTTTGTTTGTAATGAAGGTGTTGGAATAAGGGATTAGTCTTAGAGGAACAAGAGAACAATGAAATAGCCCTGTAATTCATATAATGCTTTAGATTTTCATCATTTTAAGCAGTCGGTGATAATGTTGGAGTAGTGAGCATTAAGCTTTATGTAATGAGGTAAATGTAAGAGGTGGATTTGTGCCACACTGCAATCACAGGGACGAGTTACTTCTATTCTTCCATAAGAGGGAAAAAATACACTTTGTGACGGTAGTGTTCATGGCAATGCTTTTGTATTTGACTTGAATATAGTTTACAGGAAACAATTTTCTTTTCCTTCAGAAATGTCGAAATTAATTTGACTCCTTTTACATCACGAGACATCAGTTCATTTTCAAGCTCTTCTGTGTGAAGGTAAAAACATTGGCATACGTCTCCCACTCATGTGGAAAGCAACAAGCAACCTCACCACTCACGAGAATGACTGAGTGTGTGTGTGTGTGTGTGTGTGGATGGGACCAACTGCTCCTAAATTTATTGCACAACTCCTTTTCAATCTCTTTAGCTTGTAAGACATTTCTTTCCACACACATCAAAATGTGTCTCTGCTTTCCTAAAAACAAGCCTCCGAGGTTTTGTTTGTGCTCCAGTCATACAAATCTTTATTTACATCCAAACAGCGACCTCATTCCAGGTATTAAGAAAACTAATTTCACCACATTAAAGAGCCCCTTAAAAATGCCAGTTTCCTCCACATATTACTGTTCCCATAATCCCAATCAACTAAATCCCTCTGCTAGTTGCTCCTATTTTCAGGGACAAATAGGAAGGTTTGGAATCAATGTGACCACTCTTGGCCTACCTGTAGGATTGTTGGGGTAACAGCTAATGGCACTTGGCTGACAGGCTGGAGAGGGTTGATAAGCATTTCTCATTACTGAACCCTATTCACATAACTGGATGGCACACACATATAACACATACACACACTCAGACATCTCAGAGAAATAGATGTCCTCCGAACCACATTCCCATCAGTGTAACAATAGATAGAAATAAATAAAGAAGAAATCATTGGTATGTGCACGTATTGCCAATGCATGTTTTTGACAAAAGAAAAAAGCATCTGGAAAGCAAACTGACACCTTGTGGTTGACAAAATAACAGAAAAGCCTCTCTATACAATAGCTCTGCAGTAAACACCAATTTAGCAAAGCTCATAATCCCTTTGGGTTGTAGCTGACAGATGTGAAGGTTGAACTCAGTGGTCATGTTTGCAGCTATCTTTTCTTTTCACTGAAAACACTGTCACTCCACTATCAGTCCATTTATAACTTCCAAATATTCCTTAAATTTTAGCTGTACTGATTTTTAAGACCTTGCACAGACAAGTGACTGATTCACTATAAAGCCATAAAGTCATCAATCATAATTGTGATTGCAGATTTGAAAACATCTCTGATAGAAGGTGAAAATTGTGCCAAAAGTCACTGAAATATTAAATCAACACTCTTTTTTTGTCTCATGTAACCAATTGTAAATCTTTGGGAGTGGCTGTACTGATTCAGGATGACAACTTTGCTCTTTTCTACAAATAAAACAACTTTTTTGTCCAAGCAGTTAAGCTATAACAACAATAAAAGACAAATATGGGGCAGCCATATGTCGATGTGTCCTTGGGCAAGACACTTAACCCCAAGTTGCTCCCACTGCTGCGTCAGCAGTGTGTTAATTTGTATGAATGGATTGGTTCAAAGTGTGATGTGAATGGGTTAGAGTGACCTGCGGTGTAGAAGCCACACCAGCCTCAAGAGATTTTCCACACATGACCCAGCCGTGGCCCCTTAGTCACACCTCCTGTACCCTGTGTCACTCCTGGGAGTAACCCTGGTGGATACAAGTTGCTGAGTACACAGTATTGATATCAAGCAGGGATATGTAAGAAATTGATTATCTCGTCCTCATCTACGAAAGTATTTTGTGCTTAGATAAGCTGC
Organism: Symphodus melops; assembly: GCF_947650265.1. Classification (NCBI taxonomy): domain Eukaryota; kingdom Metazoa; phylum Chordata; class Actinopteri; order Labriformes; family Labridae; genus Symphodus; species Symphodus melops. The sequence continues at coordinate 14,277,719 of NC_136692.1, read as the reverse complement.
TTACTATTCTAGTTGAACCTGACAGCTTTAGAATTTAAATCTAGTACAGCTTTGATAATACATCAAGCACATGTTACAGTAAAACACTGACAATAACATTTAGTGCAGCACTGAAGCTTTTTCCTCTGACAACTTTGACTTAATTTCGATGATAAAACAGTTGAACACAAGACTTTTACTTGTCTGTCTGTCTGTCTGTCTGTCTGTCTGTCTGTCTGTCTGTCTGTCTGTCTGTCTGTCTGTCTGTCTGTCTGTCTGTCTGTCTGTCTGTCTGTCTGTCTGCCTGCCTGCCTGCCTGCCTGCCTGCCTGCCTGCCTGTCTGTCTGTCTGTCTGTCTGTCTGTCTGTCTGCCTGCCTTTCTGTCTGTATTGTATAGAAGCATTTGGATCAGATTATGTTGCATCATCATTTCTTATGTGGTCAGGTCACTCAAAAAAATACAAAGAAACCACAAAATTCTGAAGGCAGCTGAGCTTTACTTAAAACATATTATATAGGAAGGCCTTTAAATTGATTTAGATTGATTGGTAATTCCTGCACTGCTCTGACTTTTGAAATTTGTTGTTATTCATTATTTTGTCACTCGCCAATGTTGTTATACTGTGTATTTTGTGAAGCACTTTTAATCTATCTGCTTTAATTGTATTATATTCTTCACATTAATGTATAACCTTGTTTGCTACAAATAAAGTTATTATCATTCTTCTTTAATATAGTTTTGCCTATCTGGTAGTAGGCTAGAGGGTTTTTATGGTTCTTTTTAAACTCACAAAATGGGTTACTTAAAAATCTCAAAAGCTCAACATTTTCATTCTCCAAATGTTCACTCTGCACTGGCAGAGAGAGAAGGCTACAGTGGTGAGGGGGTTGAAGCCATTGTTCGGGTAAAGTGAGACAAATGAGGCCCTGGAGAGCACTACTTAGCCACTCATAAAGGTCAGATATGGAACCACACCAATGGATGCTAATCCTGACCCCAGGGACTGTGCGCACATGCGCCTTTTGGATGCATTTGTTTCACAGGCCTGTGACATTTAAACCTGAATAAGTGTACAATCCTGGGTGGCAGACCAATGCGTACGTGTCTGAATGTTTGGCTGGAGAGCAGTTGGCTTTAGTTCTCACTGAGGTTTAATTAGACATGGCCTTGGGTGCAATTAAAACATCACAGGCTATTTACTCTTGTGGACAACACCAAGTGGTTAGTACTGTAAATATTCTATTAATTTTGATTGTGCTTTTCATGATTCAATATTTGAAAATGTAAGGTTTTACAAGATGCTTTACTTTTAATTGAATGGAAATAATTGATGAGTAAGAAAAAGTCCTTTGCATTTCAAGGAAATGATTTTTTATGATCCATATTGTGACATTAAGATTTCACACGACAGCAGGAATCTCATTAAGATGCTGTGATATCATTAGGAGGCACCACTGTATGTGAGCCATTATGTAGGCTCGTCACACAGTGTAATTGGTATTGCACTAATAAACACACTGGCAGGCTGAAAACATCCACTCGTTTCCCCTTGTGTTGCAGCTGTGAGCCTGTCAGCAGGTCACACTGATAGGAGCACCTGAGAGCAAGCAGGAATGCAATTTGTGAGTTTTTAGCTGTAAAGGGTGGAGATAACGACGTCAGGTCACAAACAACAGTGCAGCACAAGTTTAATGAGCAGAAAGAAAATTCAGATTTCTGCTAATGTGTACATGATAGAGGAAGACTGTCTCCACTGTGCATGTTTTTGCTATTATAAATGCCTTTCCTGAAAACCTATAGGAACCTAGTTATAATTCACTATTTTCCCTGGGGATTTATTTTAAAGTCCTTTTAAATTTTACATATTTGGTTTTTATTTGCCTAACCTCAAATCTTTAAACAAAGTCAAGTTCTGCTGGTAATATACCGTCACAAGAGAAACTGTAAAACTGTCCTATGCAGAAAGGCTCAGTGGACAAGAAGGACAAACCCAGCCGAATTCTACAGGAAAATGAGCGTAGAAAACCAAAAAGTGGATGAATACTCATACTCATGTTTGGTTGTGTATTTCTAGTGATGTTTTGTAATAAGACAAGCAGTTTGATTTAGACTAAGATATTGTAACTGTTTGTAATTAAATATTCAGCATGAATCCTGAGATTCATATTAATCAGATATACAGTTCATGGTGAAAAACAATCAGCACATTAGCATGAAGTTAGCATTTGTGCAAAATGGTGAATTGCAACTTTCATTGATATTTCTGGACGTTTTCCAACACTGTCTTATGATCATAAAAATATGATTTGCAATGAATCATTAACCATTTTTAAATTATGCAAATTCACCCCATATAAATGTGGTAATATTGCTAACAACAGTGGATCTTGTTATTTCATCCCTTTCCTGCTGTAAATTCACGACACATCAGATAGGCCTACTCTGTCTTTGAATAATAGTCATATTTCTCCTGGAATTAAAGCTGATACACGACTGATATTTCAAGTTTGGGCAATAAAGCAAGAATAATTGGCAGGTGGTTTGAAAATATTTTGATTTATTATAGGCCTACACGACTAACAATAAGTTAGGCCTAGGCCTATTGTTATTAACATGAGTTCTTTTCCTATTTGGTCTGAATTTTAATGAAATAAGTAATACTTCCCTTTTATATTACTATTAATGACAGAGAAGAGGCACCATTTTCATTAGTGCAATATTTATTACCCCTACAATTTAGACAATAACAAAGATAGCCTCAAATAACTAAAAAATGACAGAGTCAGTAGCAGATGTTTGCACCATTTGCTGCAATGATAGCTTGACAGCGACGTCTCATGCTCCTAACTAGCCTCATGATGTTGATGTAGGCAATGCGTTCTTCTCCACAAGTGCTACACGCAGTTCTGCCCGGTCAAATGGGGGTGGGTTACGAGCATCTAGTCTGGTCCCAGACGTGCTCTATGAGGTTCAGGTCAGAGGACATACCATATGAGGCACTCTGACTTCCTGAAGTCGACCTGTGACAATTCTGGCACGATGTGTTGGAGCATTATCATCCATGAACAGAAAGTTGGGGTTGTGCTGGTAGAATTGGGGGATGGTGATGGGTTCTGTGATGCCTCTGAGGTAAGAACATGCAGTAACTGATCCATCTAAGATCACTAAATCTGTTTTGAACTGACTAATGATGCCTGCCCAGACTGTTGCACCTCCTCCACCAAAGTGAACTCTGTAGACTATGTTGACCTCTGCGTAATACTCACCTTACCCTCTCCAGAAACGCTGATGACCATCATTTCTGTGCAATGGTCGTCTGGCATCAAGCCAAAGCAGTGGAGTTGGTTGCGAATGGTTTGTCTGGAAACCTTAGTACCCTTCACTTGTTTTAAACAGGCCTGCAGCTGTGTAGCAGCAGCATAACAGTTTCTGAATATCTAAGTACTGGTCATCATTGCGGTCCATCACTCCTGCGCCTGCTACCGGCCTGAAGCAGCGCAATGGCCAGGTGGCACTGCTCGTCCGTTTCGTGACGTGTGTTCATGGCTGCTTGAATTATGAACTGGGAATGGGTTACTGACAATACCAGCTTTTTATACCTGCAGAATGTTGAAATTGATGCCACATTGGAAATGGTTGTCTTTTTGTATTTTCTGGTATTGGCCCCAATATTTAAGTCTCACTTTACATTGTACACATTGAAAACATTACATGGAAAACACAAAATGAGGTGCGTCTATTTCCTTAATACAATGGCCTCCCTATACCAAAAATCACTGAAGTGAAACAAACCTCTTATGTATGAAACCCACTGAGGACCACACCACATCTGACTTAATGCGAGTAGTGTACTTCCATCCATAAGCAATAACCAAGCCACGTGCCAATGGTCACAAAGTAAGGGATTTTACTCCATCTTGTGGTTCGAAGAAGAACTGCCAGTTCAATCAAAGTGGCAGGAATAATAACAGAAAGTAAAAAAGGATATGTAAAACGGCCATCCAGCAAACTGGCAGTGGTCTTATTGTAAGTGAGGACGGACAGTCTATCTCACTTAGTCTGCTTGCATAGAATTTCTACATGGTTATAGTTTTGTGAGGATGACCTGCATCCTGACGATGTGGGTCAGCAAAGTTTATCCTTACTTTATAAGGTCTGTGTATTTCTAACTCCCCTGTTGTCTCCTCTACATCCCCTCCTGCTGTGCCTGCTGCCCACAAAACAACAATGTTGCGTGATAAAAAGACAAGAGTTGAAGCACACAGGAAGCGTTCATTCAGGGACTGCTTTAGAGAAGAGGTTACAAACAACAAGTCACACCAGTTCATCTGAACAAAAAATGTAGACTTTGTGTTCAAATGTAAAAAATAAAATTACACTGAAATTGAAAAATCATTTCATATTTAAAAACACAAAAAAAACAAGCCGAGCCTTGAACTTATGGGGGTGAGGGGAAGCTTTAGATATCTAACTCTTAGTTTTCATTGGAAACCTCTGTTCTGCTTTAAAATGAACATATCAATAAAGTTAGAAGTAATGTATTACAGACAGCTATGTCAATGTGAAGTTCAGACATTAAATTACATTAGAAATGCAAATTATATGTTCAGTAATGCTGTGAGCTCAGATTTGTCTAACCCTCCACTGAAAACAAAAGCACAACAATAAAAAGCAGCTTGATACGTTTTAAAAAGGAATTCTAAATTAATCACACAAACAGTTTCTCTGAATGGGAGCCGTTACTCCCCGTCCAATTCACCCTCATCCCCCTCCTTGTTGTCCTTTGTGACATTTTTGTCATTTGCGTTTTCCTCCTTGCATTTCTTCTCGTCTTTGTCCTCCTCTGTATCCGGTTCCTCTTTTGCCTCAGCTGTACTGGTTTCTGTTTTTACTGTGGCCACATCAGGCTTTGGTGTGTCCTCCTTGACTATTTCTTGAACATTGTATTTTCTAAACAGTGTATAGTCTTTTACCACACTGATGCAACACACAGCCCTGATGACCTCCACAATGATTGTTAGTTCTGGGTTGGTCAGATCGACCTTATTCTTCGGGTTCAGCTTCCCGACTAAACCTGGAAAACACAAAAGGAAGAATTGGTTTTGTTAGTTCTGGGTTGTCTGGTGCCCCCTGGTTTCTGCCTTCATGGGTTTGGTTGGTTTAGCTTCCTGGCTCAGCAGCCAATAGGCAGAGTCAGGAAGGACATTAGTAGAGTGTACACCGAAGTTAATCAGGCCTCATTTTATTTAATTTGTTTTCAATCAAACTTCTCTCCCTCCCTCCCAGGCATACACCAGCCGGTCCCATTTCGTTTGTACTTCACAACGTTAAACTCATCCATGCCTTGCCGACATGATAGTTACGAACGCTTTCAGTTTGGTTTCTGATAAATTAACCTTCTTTATGTGTGATACGCTGACTTTGAGACCGTGTGTGACAACAGATTAAAAAGGGTGACTGATTTGCTTACCTTTTTTTTCAAATGACAAAATGATTGAACTATCAAATAGATTAAAATAAAAATAAAAATAATTATAATATAGGATCTGAGCACTACCTGCAACAGATTTGATGATCTCGTCTCGCTTGTTGTGACTGCTGTTTCGGGCCTTGAAGGCGATCTGGTAAGTAGCACAGTTTGGGGTTTTAAACCAAGGCTCCAGGTAAGTGCTCAGGTACTTGACCATGTCCTCCTGGAAGGCCTTACAGGTCCCTGTTACCTGGACGAGAAAAAAATCAAGGGTTATAGGCTGCAGATGACAGCATCAAACTTCAATGATTTTAGTCATGAAATATACTGATATAAAAACATTGGGTTATCAAGAACTGCTCAATTCTATAAACGCAAGACAAGAACTGATGATGTGCATACTCAGTCTAACTGGTTATTTGGATACATGAGTAAACTATCGGATCATTTTCAAAACCACACACTTAAACTGTAAAAAAGATCCCTTTACTACATATTCACAAGTTGTGCTGAATGTTGTGATTTAGCTTCTCACTGGTAGCATACGCAGGATCACTCGTGACTTCTTCTTCTTGGTGGAGTGGAGATCCGACAGGATGTGATGAACCAGTTTGTCAGATTCTTAAAGGAAATGAGAAAAAAAAAAGCATTTGGTGAAAAAAATAAAATAAAATACAAATAAATCCCTTTTATTAATTTGCCAATAAAAGGTCTTACCCAGATTTAGAGTTCTGATGAAGATCACGTTGTTTGCTCCACTTTCAAAGGCCTGGAAGCGCCTCTTCTTTTTGGCTCCAGATGATTGCAGCTGTGCAACTTCCTTCTTTAGCGCCTCAGCTACATCTTCTTCTTCTTCGTCGTCTTCTTGACTGCTACTCTCATTGTCATCTTGAAACTATGACCATAAGATCAACATGTCATTGATTATGATGACAAAATATCATACCGGTCAAACAGTAAAAACTAGCACTGACATAAAACGCTCAAATCTTTTGTGTTATTGCATTTCTTTAGTACTGTTGTGACAATACATTTGATAATACACTAACAAACATTGAATCATGTTTCTCCCTAACTTTTGGTTAGTTTTTCTCTCTTTTTTTTCTTTCTTGCTGATAAGCAGATTTTACATGCCAATCTAAGTATGGCGAGCGGGATATGAAGCAAAATGATGTAATGGTATGACCTGTTTTTTCAGGGCTTTCTAAATGGTTGAAAATTCAAATGCTCAGATTGAATGAACCACATCGAAACATTCTATTGTTTAGCTGGTTGCTTCTGAGTAGTTTTATTTTCAATGTAAGTATGGGACATGTTCTTAACACAACAAGAACATCAGATATAATTAAGTCACTACCAAACTAAACAAGCAATTACTTGTTGTTTAAACTAAATGCATTTACATTTTAGTTTAAACACATTTCACAAGTGGAGCCTGCAAGACTGTTTTTTTTAAATCAGAAAAGATCTTGTAAAAAATTAATCAATCAAACAAGCTATAGTAAACCCTAATCTGTCAACTGATGGTCACAAGCTAGGTGTTTCTTAAACATTGGTTACACGTGGGTTATATCGATCAAAGAAGCACTGGTGATGTTTTGAATAACAGATCATGTTCAGGTCTAATTTCAAGGAAGTTGATTACATTTGCTTGACTGCCTTTATGCTGTATGTTAAAAGAAGACAAAAAAAGAACATTCCCTTTGACAGTGCTTTAAAGGGGACATATTAAAAAAAACAGAAAAACGTAACAGTGTTTTTGAATATATGTGGGTAACCTGAATGTCTATCGACCCTCAAAATTAAAAAAAAAATCCATCCAGTCCTTTGTTTGTGATCTGAATAAGTCTTACCACACAGAGAAAAATGCTCCATTTCAAAATGTCTCAGCTTGTGACATCACAAGTTGGATTCTGGTGAAAAACAAAACAAAAAAACCCCTCTGGTATCTTCACCTATGGACTTTATCTCCAGCCTTGAGTAAAACTTTCGCACTGATCTACCATTTTTATTCTCGTTAGCGAAGGAGGGACGTCTACGGGAAAACTCAAGGGGGCTCATTGCCTGTGAGAGAGCTGATTTCTACAGGGACACAAACCTCCTCTGGTGCTTGATTCATGTTATATTTAGACCAAAGCACAGCACACATGTGTCATATAGACCACAGAGGACTGTTTGAAAAGGTGGGAAAAATGTTTCATATATTCTCTTTAAAATTGAGCAGTTCATAAGCAGTCACCTGCTCAGACACAGGACCATTATGAAGTACTGATATTTTAATACAGTATCCAAGATTAGGGTCTGATATATGATGAAACAAGATGAAAGTAGTCACCTTCTCGGGCCCATAGAGCTGGTCTGCGTATTCATTGAGCAGATTAAAGGCCTCCGCGGTGCACTTCCTCTCGTTCATGTTACATGTGATGAGGATACCCTCCATGCCCACCTCCAGGAAGGAGCCTTTCCATCGCTTGTTGGGCTGACCGCCCCCGTATCGCTTCTTGCTCCGCTTTCTCGATTCGTTTGGCACAGCAGACATGCTAGCAGACAAAGTTAGGCTAGAATTATGATTCAAACCTTATCCAGCCGTGTATATTAGTCGTTAGCTTAACAGTTGAGGCTAACCGACGCTTTAAAGCTTTGAGGCTGCAACCACTGGCGCGAAAACCATGTAAAGTTTACACAACGTAACAGTCTCAACATGAGTTCAGGTCGAAACTGGAGCTGTTGTCAGCGGACGAGATCTCATTCAGTCACAAACAGCACGTTTTTTGGTTTAGCTGTACGGTGTGCGAAGAGGAACAAAAAGTAGTCTTCAGCATTCTCGCGAAACATTGCGCACTTAAAATGACTCTCTTCATCAGATCTCCTACGTAGTCTGTGGTAACTTTATAATTAACTAAATGTTGAAAAAGAGAACTTTGACTTTTAAAAGTATACTTTTTATTGAAGCCTAAACAAAGTTAAAAGTTAGACGTATTCACAAAAAAGACAAGAACAATGACGTAATTAAAAAGCCCCTTGGTTAATTTATTGAAAAACTTCATCGGACATTCAAGGCACAAATCCATAATAACAATCTTACTCTACTGATATATCCCCTTTTCACTCGCACCATTTGAGGCTATATCATTTCCATTTCTTTATTCATTCATGCTTGGTTTGGTTGCTCAGAAAGGACTGTATTAAACAACCTTAAATGCAGTTAGACTTCATTAAAAAAAACATTTGAATGTGGTAACAATAGGTTAAATTATGCAGTCTTCATGTTAATAAAATACCAATTCCAACATGTAGCCTACTTCTGTTTTCATTTCATAGTCAAAGATCATGCTCATTAGTTTTAACTAGTTTACAAAACATTTAGATTTGAGACAAGTTTAAAAACTGGTTAAATAGTGCCTGGATCACTTTGCACAGTTGCAAACAAGGTTTAACATTCACATTCAGCTCTTTTTCTCCAACAGTTTAACAGCTCTTTCTTATCAGTGGTCTTTCAGGACGACCATAGCTCAGTGTGGAGCTCATTTGGCACAGTGAGACAGATGACCTGACCGAGAGAGAGGACACCGAGCTGCTTTTCATCAAAGCTGACTCCCACTTAAAGAACTCGCATCCCTTCTGGATCCTTCCTCCGCTGCCTGACCGGCGAACTGGACAGCAATAAAACCCTCGACCTTGGTTTGGACCACCGTTTGACACAACTTGACGTTTTGCACGACGCCCGCATGCACAAAGAGGAGATGTGATCTTTTGTCCTTGTTTTAATGGTCCAGTAATTGAGGACTTATTAGTACGAGAGGAAAGTGCGTTAGCTGACAAAGAAGAGAGGGCATTCTTGGAAGTTGAGAAAGAGCCATACATGGAGGAAGAGGAGAGTTTTTCTGGGTCAGTGTATATAGTAAAAGAAGACTTTGGGGTCACTTTGTGTTGTGTAAGTTTTGTGATGACTGGTTTGGGTTTGACAAAGGAAGTATAAGGGGTGGAGGTCTTTTCTGGGATAAAGGGTGTATGCCTGAAAGGAAAGGGAGCGTTTGTTTTTGAGATTGCATTGGTTCCGTTTGACTTTTCTTGTACATGCAAAGACGTTTTAAGTCCCGTTTTGTGCTGGTTTGATTTGGAGTCCAGAGATTTTGGCACAACAAACTCAAAATTGGATACAGAGGTTTCTGAATTCTGCTTGACTGTGTCAGAGTGATTGGAAACAAGAATGTTGGATCCGTGATCTGTTGCTGAATGCGAGTTATCAGGCTCTTCAAACAAATCAAAACATGACACATACTCAGTATCAAAAGCCTCATCTGTTCCATTATTATATTCAACGTCACCCTCCAAAACCACATCATCATATGAACCACATCTGTCCTCAGTTTCCACGAAAAGTTCTGCACATTCCTCTTCTTCTGAAGCACCAACTGTTGCTGCTGTTTTAGAGTGCTGGTTTGCCAGAGGCAGATTTGTACGGCAGCCCATAGTAGTCGAGCACAGAACAAGGCTAAGGTTGTTTTTATTGTGTGGTGGATTTATCATAACTGAAGAAGAAATATTATGAACAGTCTGCGCAGCGATAGATCTCCTGCTGTGTCCCCACACCGTCGTCGTTGTCTCATTCAGCAGTGTTTTCGGTGAGATCAGACTTTGAGGGACGGTACTCGTGTTCTCCTTTGTGTCTGAATCTTTTTTTACTCTTTCTAAACCTGGTTTTATGACACAGAATTTCTGAGGAATCTTGCATGACGAAGGTTTGTTTGTGTTGTGCGTGTTTTCCTCACTGATGCTGTTCTTTTCTTTCTTGTTGTCTGCAGTTGTGTTCCCAAACAAAGATTTTACCTTTAATTGGGGCTATAAAAAAAAAAAAAGGGGGAGATTGAATCAGTGAATCATAAAATATCATTTATCTTTTAATTTGTGATCTGTGATCTTTATTTATAGAATATTCACAATAAACTTTAAAATCTTTGAACAAAGAAAACTTGAATCATGAAGACTGTCATAAAGTCATTATCCTTGGGTACACAGAAGGGAGGCCAGGGATTTAGGATTTGGGATTCAGTGTTGGACGGGCACTCACCTTCACCAGGCTTCTGGTGATCTTCATCACACACCCATCCCTCATCATCCTCGCTGCCAAATGAGCTGTATTTCTAGAGTCATCCAAACCTGAGAAAAGCAATAAATTAAAACACAAGTTTTGTTGTGTTTCTTATTTTTAAATGTACTCTGTAAAAAGTATATATTTTTTCATACCAGAGTGCTCTCTCCCTGAAAACTGTATTCCAAGATCCTGTAGTGCACCATTCAGGCCTTTAGGTTTCCTGTCATAAAACAGCTGACACAAAAGAATGGTTAATACAAACCATTATATTGCTGGAGGTGCAGGGAATATTTAGTCATCAAATATCATGAACTATAATTTCTTCAAATCAGGCTTCTGTGACGAGCTTTAAGCTGCCTGTGAAACAGACTGAAATTTAAAATGTGATGAGACACTGTCATGAGGTAGGTGCCAGACGAGAGGTTTAGTGAAAATTTCTATGAAAAAGATTTTTGATGGGCCATACATCTGACAATTTGAAAAAGCGAGATGACATTTTTCATGAGAGACAACTGAAGAAGCACAAAACAAAATCAGCAAATAGACAGGAGATACCACTTTGTTGACAAGGAGTGCCTAAATAAACAAACTGAAATGTTCCTTACAAAGTTATACCTTTAAATTTAAAAAAAGATTTTATGAACTTTACTAAGAGCTCTGGGGGTTGAGTAGACTACAAAAAAAAAAGTTACAAAGTTATGGTTTAGCTAAAACATTTGAAAAACGTGTTACAGCTATAAGCATGAATGAGAAAGCACAAAGTAATAAAACAAAAGATAAGAGTAAAACAGTGACTCTGCTCACCCTGTAGGTGCTTCTCAGGTCGATCCAGCTGTTGAGCACGTCAGGTTTGTAGAGCTGCTTACGTTTACACTCGTACTGCAGGCAAACTCCGAGATCCCAATCTGATACGCAACACCAATGGAGGCAATGTTTCATATTCTGTCCTTAATATTTACCAATTCCAACAAGGCAAAGTCTCTCTGCCTCAATAGAAACACTTTTTACGACACACATGACATCATAGTTTATTTCTACTAACGTGTGTCTGAGGTAGAGACTTACTGTATCATCATAAGATCATGATAACTGAAGGTAACAACTTAATGTTTGCACAAAGACAGCTGACATTTACCTGACCATGTCACAAAAGCACACAGTTTTTGAGAGGCGGAAGGAGCAGAGGACTTCTGTTGTCGGTCAGGAAAGACCACAGCCTTCTCAAGCTGAAGATTTTGCAACCACCGGCTAAATCGAGAGAGGCAAATCTGAAGGGGGATCCCCGCTTCAACTTGCATCTGTGAGACAGAAATATAGCTGTCAGATATTATGTACGGAGTACCCAGCACCAGTGTTTGTTTAAGTGTATAAATGCCTACAAACAGACACCTGATTGATCCCAGTGAGCTCTGTGCAGAACTCGGACAGAAAGGGGTGCTCTTGCGGTTGAACGTATGTATGAAACTCTGACTCGACCTCCCCAGTGGATGTGTTCAACAGAACAGCTGGAAACTCAACTGTTCAGTAGAAAGTAAAGAATCAGAGAAAGATGTTATCAGTAATAAATGTGAACAATTATAAACAATCAAGACATAATATATGCAGGGTTACTTACTTATTTCCTGCCCATAGTTGTTTTTCTCTCTCCAGCAAGTTGACTCAAAATCGATAACAATCAGGTAGGAAAACGTTTGATCTGAAAGTTTAAAAACAATGTTTCTGATCACAAGTGCAACAGTTTAATACAGTGTAAGAAATAAACGAATATGTATCAAACAAACATGAACTATATGTTTGCATATGATCAATTTAAACGATCATACTTGATATTGTTGATTTCCTTGATACGCAAGAGGCCTGGCTCCTCTGCCTCAATAATCCAAGTTCTCTGTGGAGAAGTAGAATTTAAAATGAAATAGATAGATAGATAGATAGATAGATAGATACTTTATTGATCCCGAGGGAAATTCAAGCGAAATAAGCGATACTACAAACATGATATAATAACTTTACAAAAGCATCAAACTAGGACACGTAACATTTTTAAAGTTCAGCTTAATAATCAATATTCAACCGCTCGATTTAAACAGCTGCATCAACTTGGTTGTTATAACATATCTAAAGACTAAAACAATCACATGTTGTTTGAATTTGAGAAAATGTCAACATAAAGTCTGTCGTCGACATACTTGGCTAGTTTCTTTGTAGACATCTCGGTATATGAACCCAGGCATCCAACTTATACAACAAGTCTGGAACAATTAAATGATTTTTGCAGATAAAACACGGAACAAACACCGCGCTGATTTTTTAAATCTTCATCCATCCGTCCGTATGGGATTGATTGTTTCGGGCTGCAAGCCATAGAGGTCGAACGCGGAAACAAATAGTCGATCACACAGCGAAGTGAGTAAAGTGACCGGGATTTAGCGATATGCACTTCCGGTATCTCCTCGTTAATCTTCGAAATAAAAGACCTGGCTTTAACAGTCAGACCATAATTTAAACCAGGACGAATCACATACAGTATATACACACAATGTGACATTATTTTAATGATACAATTAATGTTTCCATCATGGATGCAATTCTAGCATCATACATTGAATATGAGTCTACTACAGTTAATTTGAAAGGTACAAACCGGATGTAGTATATGGTTTAAGCTGTCATTACACCCTCTTGTACAGTAGGTGGTGGTATGCACCTTTAAGCTGTTTGCGATCAACGAAAAACCCTCGAGAAGAAGAGGAAGTACATCAGTGCCCGTGTTATTAGCCATGTGTTTATAGCTTCTTACTCCAAGGGAAACAAAAGCATGATTTGGAACAAGCAGCACCAATAACATCTGGTATTTATTATCTGATTCTCGTTTATGTTGTCACTCGTACACTTAAGTTAGTCGTTCTCCTAAATTTTAAAATAAATAATTTCAAAAAACTCAGATAGAAACTGACACATGGAGACTTAACATCTATACCAGCTTAGTTTTCTTCTACAATTAAAGCAAACATCATCACATATTTACGAAGTATTGCTTCAAAGACGACTAATCTACTGTCAATGGGTTGAAGTACTCCAGTAACATCACTAACTTATACTCTTATAAACATGTCTGTTCATACCATAATAACTCTTCATACAGCCAAGTTATAAGTGTTAACTAAACCAGCTCGCTCTTTGGGGATTGACAACGTGACTTAGTTATAGTGTCCCTGTAGTATTATTGAGACTATAAATAAAACCACAAAAGTTCTTTCTTCAATAGTCATATTGGTATATGTTGTCTTCAATGGTAGTATGAAAGACCTTACCTCCAATTCCTCGGTCTTTTTCTCTCTGTCTCTAGTAGCTTAGCACAAAGCTGCAAACTCAATGAAACATGTCAGTCTTTTTATTTTTATTTTGGGGATTATCTGATCAAAAAGAAAGTACACATCACTTAAATTAGACAGACATTTATCATTATTAATATCCTGTTTTTCATCTAGTCGCTCAATCAGCCTGAATATGGAGCCTTCCTCATCAGCAGCAGCAGAAACGTGCAACCGTCACAAAAGACAAAACACTGACCTCACAGCCCATGAGAAGGCCAAGAGATTGAAAACTGTGCAGGTTGGCGAGGAGTTGCTGCAGTGTGAAAGTTCCTCTCGCCCGCCGAGGATCTCTGTGCTGCCTGACCACCTTCAACAACCAATCACAGTGAATGAGCTGACGGAGCTGCTGCATTACGCCGCCCTGGGGAAAACCGGTGGCATTAAACAGCCAAGGTGATGGCTTCAGAAGATAGACAAACAAATATAATACGTCATATAAGTTATGTATGCCCCTATGCTCTAACAATAATCTATTTGAGGTCTTATGTCTCTTCCCTCTGTGTCTCACATAGTTGGTGCCGCCTCCTTCATCAGAGGAGGATAAAAGCTTTAAATGTGGTTATAGTGGAGGGTGTGACCCAGAGTAACTTTTACAAACACTACCTTGCTCTGAAGCACCTCCGGAAGAACTACTCCACTGTAAGTTAAGGGGTGGAAATGGAAGAAATGAGAATCACGATGTCAGTGTTTTTGGTCAACACTAGTCTTTGTTTTCTATCTGGTTAGAGGGTCACCTTCACGCCATCGTCTACCAACCTGGCCTCAGCGATCTTCAGCACCAAACTTCCTGAATCACATGTTCAAACCCTTAACCAAAGACACAGTGGAAACAGTGGATTGCACAGAGGTGAAAGCCCCCTGCTAATATGTTCCTACATCGTGTGTAGAACTTGTGAATGTACAGTAAATGAACAGATCAGGCTTTCAATGTGTTGAACGTGTCTTCACTCTTCTCTGATGTGTAAAGGCAGTAAGACTATTTAACTTGTATTTCTAAAACTTTACAATGTTATTTAATTGTGTTTCTGAGCTAAATGTGTTCTCTAATCTCATCTGAAGTTGTGTGGTTTCTCCTTGTGGGATTTTTTTTTTTTTTTGCACACTTCTGCAGCACTGAGGAGTCACCCAGTAATCAGAAAGTTTGGGGCACAGACGAGAGGATTAACAGCATATGTTCTCCCTCAGGATGAGATGATCAGACGACATTTCCCCGTCAAAGGTGAGTCTCTCTGACCTTTTTTTTTATTCTCACTACACTACATTTGAACATTTCGAGAAAATGTCAAGACCCCTGAAATCTGGAAAAGTCACGGTGAAAAGAATCCAACACACTCATTTGACTCATGCAGCTTATTCTATTTTTTTTAATTTTTATTAAACGCATGGAGACACAATTTGATTTAATTTTCAGGACTTTTTCGAAGATGAATTTGTGCTCACAGCAGATGAGTTTTTGTATACCAGCAGACACTGCCATACATTGAGGGTCGGAGGTTTTTTTAATTATTTGGTCGGTGCAGACTTACACTCCATCTCTTCTTTTAACTCTTTTGTTTTTGTCTATTTTACACAGGGATGCCGGGCTTTGAGGAATTTGTGTGCACAGAAAGTGTTGACTGTGTGACTGACAACAGCCCTCTTTATGGACTTGACTGTGAAATGGTGAGACGCTCTCAACGTCATGTCTGAATGTCTCATTTAATTACAGAAACGTTTAAAACAACAGAATTTTGGTCTTTTAACAAATCCTTATTATGTCATTACACAAAAGACAGGGACTGTCTTTGTCAGATTTTCATGATGTATTTAAAAAGATTTGAAAATATGTTTGTTTGTTTTCGTGATTTTCTGCTTGTTGTAGTCATTTCTTTGTTCTCTGATGTGAAGATGTTTGTGTTGCCGTCTTGGTCACAAGTAATCTGTGAATTTTGTTGGCCAGTGAAAAGATTCCAAGCAATTTAAACGTTATTTTAAACAAAATGAATACATTCGAATTATGTAATAAAAACATCTCAATTTCTAATGTCACATGTTACCTGACAGAATGAGCTCCATCACTTTATAGCACCTTTATATCTATCCCCATTTGAGGATTCCAGGTGTTGATATTGCATGAGTTATTGCAGCGTTTCCGTCAATGTTCCGTCAGTTAATCGATGTGTTTGTTGCGCTTCAGTGTTTTACATCACAGGGGTACGAGCTGACTCGAGTGTCTCTGGTGGATTGTGCAGGGAACTGTGTGCTTGATGAGCTGGTGAAACCTCCGAGAGAGATCCTCAACTACCTCACCAAGTAAAGACACGCACACACAAACACACACGCATGCACGCATACAAAAACACACAACGGCGTAATCAACAACAGCGTGACGAGTGTTTAAATGCACCTTTTGTTTCCTGTATTGCTTGGTGCCTTCTCAAAGGTTCTCTGGTATAACCGCAGCAATGTTGCGACCGATCACAACCACTCTGAGGGACGTTCAAGCCAAACTCAGGACGTTGTTGCCCAGTGACGCAGTTCTGGTGGGCCACGCACTGACCAACGACCTCATGGCTCTCAAAGTGAGTTACTGAAATCTGCTTGTGTGAGGTGATCTTTATGTATGTTCTAAGGTTGTTTGTATTCAGGGTGGACCTGAAGGCCGCTGATGCTTTAGTAGTTGTTTTTTTGTGTATTGTTCGGCAACAATGTGCTGAATGTGTTAAAAGTCTTTCATCATTTTTTTTTTTTTTTTCAACTCTGGATGCCAAAATTAGAATGTTTAAACTCTTTACGTGATCTGTTTTCACACACTCACACATGTTATGGTTGTCCCTGTAGCTGATCCACCAGCATGTTATCGACACCTCGCTGATGTACAGGAGAGAGTTTGGACAGAAGTTTAAGCTCAAGGTGCTGGCTGAGACAGTTCTGAAGTGAGTGTCGGTCTCTGTTGTGTCTCTCTGTGTCTCTCTCTGCCAACATGGCTTAAACTGATTGTCCCCCCCCCCCCCCCCTCCTGTGTCCCAGGAGGCATATACAGACCGAAGAGGAGAAGGGTCATAATCCCATTGAGGATGCTGTGGCAGCCCTGGAGCTGGCCCAGTACTTTATTAAAACAGGCCCCCTTCAGGTAACCCATCGCTCTGTGTCACACACTCGCACACAGAGTTCATATGACAAAGTCTCTGTTTCCTCACTCTCAGGTTGTGGAGCTTCATTTGGAAGAGCTGTGGGGATACACGATTGATGAGGACTCATCTGACTGCCCTCCTGCACCTACACCAAGTCTCAGGTAATACGCTTTGAGCCCAAATCAACCGAAGATCCAATTAAAGATGAAATTGATCTGGAACATTGTAGCAGAAAGATGACGCAGACAAAAGTGAGTCCTTTTCAACTCAAATGTGGCCCACTGACTACATCGCCTGTGTTTGAGTTTCCACGTAAGCTTTCAGCAAAGTCAGATGCAAACTATCAGCTGGTTAGGATCTGTTTTTGAAACAGCTGTGTGCGTATTACAAAAGCCTTACAGGTATCATGAGCAGGGGTTTGTCAGTTGCTGTTAGTGTCTGGCTCAATGAGGGAATGGAAAGAATCGATCACTGAGGAAGCTCAGGGATGATAAAGGAATGTAAGAGTGCACCAACCAAACATTGTTATTTCATCATTATCACACTATTCAAACAAATGGAAAGTCCAAAATATAAAAAAAAACATGTAACAAACAAATGTTGTCTGAAACATGAAGGACATATTTTACTCAAACAGGTTTTTGTTCAATCATCAAACTTTACTGGTGGCGGTTATCGCAATATTAGATATTAGATATTCTTCTTTTGGCATGTTTTAGAATCAGATCTTCATTCATTAAGCGAATCAAATTATCTCACATTCTGCTGCTGGTGTATTTGACAGATTATCTGTCTTTATTTCTTTTTCAGGTTTGCTGATATACTGCAGACCATACACCGCTCAGTAGCCTATTTAGGAAAGCGTTCTGACATCACCCTGGCTCTGTCCAATCAGCAGTGGCACAACTCTGACAAAGAGGTGAGACATTATAAGGCCCTACTACCTGATTTAAAAATCATTTGAAGCTTTTGTGTTCAACAGTTCATCATTAAACAAACATGGCAAAGAAAATAAAGACAAACAGAATTGCCCTTTTTGTTGAATGAATCATGATTTTGTCACGGATGATATCATAGGTCGATGTTCGTCATGTTTTAATTCGCGTCAGATGTGACAGACTGCTGCTTCTTTTTTTTCTTTTTTTTTCTCCCCCCACTCTCTCCATGTCCTGCGCCGTTTTTTTTCTTCGCTTTCCTTCGTTGACGCCCGTTTCTCCATCCTTGTCTTTTTCAGGTGCTGGCCTCTTTCAGGAGAAGAACAAAGTGCTCCTTCCTCTCAGTGCTTCTGTTTTCTTCCATCTCAAACCATCTGGAAGGATGCTTCCCCACACCGGAGCACCAGCACCAGAAGGCGAGTCACTTTTCAGAACATTCTGAATGTCACTTTTTCTTGAGTGTTTTTCTGAAATCTGAAGTAATGTGTGTGTTTTATATGTTGCAGCTGTGCAGAAGTCTTCGAGAGATGTGTGTAGTGTATGCCGGCCCGTTCCCTGCAGGCGTCTCTGAGAGGGACGTGAGGAAGCTGTTCCGTTCCTGTGGACCTGTTCGGAAAATAACAATGTTGAACACAGCGTTCAGGGTAGATCTCATTTACATTATGATCATGATTTATTTATTTATTTATTTTTTCTCTGTTTTCTGAGCTGTGTTTTTTTTTGTCCAATGATTTCTGTTTTTTAGGCTCATGCAGAGGTGGAGTTTAAGCTGCTGGAAGGAGCTTTGTTGGCTTTAAAAACTCTGAATGGACTTCATATGCAAGGACAACCCATCAAGGTAACTCTCACTCCATTTTCCATTTCTTTCTGTTCTTCCCTTACATCACATTTAAAGCTTTTCTTCTCTCCTAGGTCCAGAGACCTGTTAATGAGTCAACGCTGGATTTGGACCTGACTCTTGATGCTCTGATGGATGACAGCAGTCACATATATGCAGTGAAATTAAAGCCCAGAATGGCTGAGTGCTTAACAGTTTCTGAAAAAGTCAATGGACACACGCTAGAAGGCAAATGTTCAGGTGTTACGACAGTGAACGCTTCAGCTAAAGTCAATGGTAAAAGTTTACAGCCTGCAAACACAAAATCTAAACCGTGCGAGGAGAAAATGAGCGAGACGTTTAATCCCTTTGGCACCGTGGAGAGAGTTCTCCTGCCTGCCAAACCAGGAAAATATGTGAGACATGCATATATAAGTGAGTAAAAAACATAAACAAATTTTTTGTTGTTATGTCTTTTTATAATAGTTCAAACAGAGTTTATCCTGTTGACAGAGTTTGAGACTTCAGAAGGCAGACACGCAGCCCTCAGCGCCTCTGAGGAGCTACTGAAGAGAGGCTACCTCGTCTGTCCGTCGCTAACGCCGCCCCATCTATCCTCGTGGGTTGCCATGGCAACAACCTGCGTGGGTCCAGACGACGAGGCAGACAAAGTCGAGGACATGACCTACATGCACAACAGTGCTCAGGTAAAGATGTGCTGACTGTAAAGGTACAATACGAGTCTTTCAGAGTCGACGTCACACGTCAGCACCGGTCTCTGAATCCGAAACACATCCACCGCCCATCACCTCCCCTCTGTATGAACACAGAGCCAAAGGGAGAGTGTGACTTCACTCCTTTTTAGAAAGGCATTACTGATCTGATATTTGCTACATCAAGAATTTAAACGTCACATATTATACAGCTATGATTAATGTTTTCAGGCCATTGGTGTGTTTCTGTGAAGAGAATATCAGAACTGTCTCAAGGAAACATCTTCAAAGATCTTCTCTTGGACAAGATGAGCAGCTCGTGGTCTGATGTATAAACTAAATCAAAACAGTTTGGCCTTAATGTTGCACCTCTGGTTTGAGAAGGTTGTATACTACTTGGACGATTAGCTCTGTGGCTCCTCCCCCACACTGATACCAGTACAGTGCAGTGTGTGTGCACTTCATTCATGAAAGCTTTACTTTTGACACTATGATTAACATAACAGAGGTTATATATTTCTGAACTTCTTTCTGTATCATGTTTTAAAGTTTTATTAGTGCTATGACAGAATGAAGACTGCTAGCATTGACTTTAAAGTGCATTGAACTTTACTAACTGATTTAAAACAACAGCCACTCGTCCTCTGGGGCCATCAGTTTGGAGAGGCTTTTTTTTTTTGCTCCAAAAGGTGAAAGCCCCTGAGAATAATTACTCTTTGTTTTTTTTTGTTTTTTTCTTCCTTTGGTTGGTGCAGTAACTACAGAGCTGGTGTAGCTGAAGTCTTGTTGGTTATTTGCCCTGTCCTGAAGCAGTTGTATATGAAACCCCAAGATGGCAGCTGCTTGGGAATTAATAAAAAAAAATCCTAGCTCACTGGTTGTTTTGCCTTCCAGCTCTCAAGCAGAGTCAGCTCTCAGGAGATATTTTGTTTGGAAGGAAAAGTCAAGGAAAAGGCTGTCTGATGGCTAATCTGTTATACTATCATACAATGTCTTGTTTTCTAATACAACTTTGAAGCCTCACAGTTTAACCTGCTTAACACATCAAACAAAGCAAAGGGATGAGGTGTGTTGGTACATTGTTAAACGAATTATGAAGTGCACCTTGAATTCTAACTCCTGTATTGATTACATGCAGGACCAGGAAATGGATCTATTGATGACCAAGTTGGACCGCCATCTAAAGAAGCTCTTCAGGTCTCTCTCAGACGACACCTTGTCGGTGGTTCTGCTTCCTGGACACACGAGGTGAGAATTCTGACAGCAATTAAAAACAAGCTGATAAAATCATTTCTAAACCCTCTCTCGTCTTTCCCAGTTTGCGTGGCAACCTTCCTGGTTTGTGCCTCATGGAGGTAAAGCAAGCGTCGTGAGAAGAACATCCCTCAATGGAGAATATTTTATTCCTTCACTTAAAATACACTTTTAATTCAATGATGTCTGAGCTTGTGTGTAACTTGAATCAAGTAAATACTTAGACATAAAAAAGAAAAACAAATAATAGCCAGCCACAAATGAGCATTTCAAACAACACCACCACACATTGACACACACTGATCGATAATAAGTGGATTAATTATAAAATTACACAAGTGACCATCTGCCGGTGTTGCAATCATTCAGAGCAGAACAGAGACGGGAAAAGAGCTGCTAATTTATAGAATAATTACTCCAATAAAAAAGGCAATTCCTTCTCATATAAATGAGTTCATGAACCAGCAAGGTCTAAGTGGAAGATGTAGACGAAGCATGTGATGCATTTCTGTTTAGACCAACTTCTCTTTTTAAAAAAACATCCTCTAGTGAAGACAGCAGTGAACCAGAAAGTTGTTAAAAAACCTTAACAAAGAAAGACACGTTTCACAAGAAGGTTTGCTAAAGAGACTGAATGTAAGGATAAATGTAAAAGTAAAGTAAAAGGGATTATTACAGTAAGTCACTGGAGGAAAATTATTGAAGACACATTGAAAGTACTGAATGAAATGATTAGAAACAGAACTGGATAAACAAGATAGCCAAACTGTTACATAAATAAATTAAAATAAAGACTTTTGGGGATATGATTTGAATTGAAGATGAATTTAATTAATCATTTTGTTGATGTTGGTCTGGTCACAGAAATTAAGAGGTAAAACAACTCAAGAAACAGACAATAATTCTGAAAGGAACTCATACAAATAACTGAAATTGTTAATAGATTTAAGAGTCAAATAATACAGATTGAAGCAATATTAATGTCATTGATCATGATTACATAAACAGAGTCAATTATGCTTTTCACCAATCTTTAGAAAACTGGCATCAAAGTCAATAAAAACTGATACGGTCTTTGTTTTGTTCTGCTGTCAAAATTGTATTAAATATTGGAAAAACTACTCTATAAAAGAGTAGATCAAAACACGTGTTTGATCTGTAATGTTGCTTAAGAAAATTAAGAATACTTCAGTTTACACTTGTTAAATTCAATGATGAGAAAACTGGTTTTGAAAAACAGAATATGCTGGTGGAAAAATGTAAAAAAAGAAAAAAACAGTTCTGCAATATTTCTTTTAATAAAACCTGTAAAATATGGAACAAGAGCAGTCACCTGGCTTATCAGTTACTTTGATGGGAATCAATATGTGCCAATCATTCAGATGAAATCACAACTGCTGAAGGTTAAGTGTGGAGTTCTGTATTGGAGCCGTCGTTTATTCTAGACATTAAAAATGTAAAGTCTCAGGTACATTTAAACTGTTTTATTTGCAGGGACAAAGATACCTTGATGTGGGGACAACATGAAAAAAAAACCTTAGGATACAGTGGAACATGAGTTTAAGAAGTGAATTATTGGTTTGATTAGATTTCTGATTGGTTCTCTACTTTATCCTGCAACCTTTTCCAACTGAAATTATTTATAAAACAGATTTTTACAGTATGTAAAACAACTATTGTTACAACTATTTGTATTGCTTGCCTACCCTGTATGTGTTATTTTAAGATGTTGGAAATAAATGAAATTAAATGATTTTTCATAAACATGTTTTTTTTTTTTTAACTTAATACAGTGACAGTTAAATGTCTGCGTGATTTATTTTTTAATCTTAGCCATTATTGACGAGTCACAGTCATTCTCATAGGCTGGAATTAAAGCTACGAGGAGGCATTTCCTTGGATGAATACAAGTGTACAGTAGGTTAAAATACGTAAATGCAGAAAATGCTGCGTTAACTCAGGATTAATAAACATTTAAAATACTCAAAATATGCCACATTGAGATGCATTGAAAGCCACTAGCAGTCTGTTGCAACACAATCCAAGAAGTTGATTTAGGATTTCAAGTGGGGCCAAGCAACCCTGGCTCCCTGTATCTGCCCCTGGTGGTGTAAAATTGACTGCACATGCAGACGGAGATGCCTATACACATGAAAGCGCAAATGGACAAAGACACTCAAGTGTGTAGTGCCATCCAAATTTTACCTCCACAGAACTAAAGAGTTTTTTACACAGCACATCTTCCCCTCTGTACAAAAAGGACCCGTTCAGTCACCTTGACTTATCTGTAAAATAAGCACGCTAAATCTGCTGATCTGTTAAAATTGTTTTTTTAAAGGATAAAGATTGAAGAGGCTGCACATTTTTTTGCACGTGAAGCTGTAAAGTGATAATTACTTGTAAAAAAGACAGTTCTTGCGTTAATCTAGATTAATTTTCAGTTGACATAAAGCTTTGTAAATAATTAACAACAAAAAGTCAGAAGTACTAAGAAACATTCTTTAATTTTTTTCCCCTTTCCAAGGAAATATTTAAGGATTTTTAAGTGTTTTCTTATACAAAAATGCATTCGTCATTTTAACAATTTTCACACAGTTTGCATTAGGACATTTGTTGACAGGTTGCCACGGTTACAAAACATTCAACACAAAAAAGGTAAAGAAACCAATTCTGTACAATAAACAAGCACCTCTCATGAAGGATCGAAATGCCACCAATAATAAACATCAAATTGTCATTGAGAAGCTTATACACGTTAGCTAAAACTGGGGAAGTTGACAGAACTTATTTTAAAAATATCCTACTTCGTTAAAAGACTAAATTACCCAGATATTGTAATCAACAGGGCCTGTTGGTTGGTGGTTTTTGTCTCACCTTTCATGAAAATAATTTACAGGGATATAAAGCCTTGAGGAAAAATTACGTCTCCCGTACATGCACAAACTCACACACAACACATAAGACTGATCGAGGTGACTGTTGTTAAAATTAATTTTCAAAGTGATAGCACTGCTGTGGCGTCAGATTCCAGTCTGAAGAAAGTGAAGAAATGAACATTGGTTGAGTTTCAGATCGAAGCTGTGAGTGTACGTGTATGAAAGTGTGCGTGTCTTTGTGTTACCCAGAAGAGTTTCCTGCTCCTCTGTAACTAAATGAGAGTATGGCAGTTGTCAATATGGCTTGTGTTCTTTCTCAACAGTCCAAGCAGCTTGGCTAGAAGCTGAGGTGTCCACAGCTGATGAGTGAACAGATTAATTCAGGGTGTGCACCACTCCCTCTGATGCACAACTTTACAGGAGAGCGCACCAAGTGAATTAGAAGAGACTCGTGGCAGCCGCTCAGTGTGGGACATTGATCTCCCCACCGCTCACTACCAGACTTCTGGGACTTCAAATAGTGACGATGTAGACTCAGCTGCTGTACAAAAGGAGAAAAGAAATCATACGGTCATATTTTCAGTTGTTACATTTAATCCCTCTGCTTGATCTAATTTTGATTATTTCTAAGTGATGATGAAGTGATGGCAGGAACAGACTGCACTTCTCTGTACGGCATTTAAAATGGATAGCAGGGTTTATCAATGTTGCATCAATTCAACTTTCTGATTCTGATCTTTAAATTTTATTGAACAATTATAAGGTCATATTTAATCCTGAAAAATCATATTTGTCCAGCAGGAAGTAGTCCAACACCAATACAATCTCAGCAATTTCAACTGAGTCAAAGGTTAATAAAAAAGGAAAAGGTACTCGCTGTGACAAACGCACCTTCAGTCTGCTTTTTCTCGTTCTTTTGACCTTTCCTCCCTTGGCCAGTTAATGAAGTTTGTTGCCAGGTGACGTCAGCGTCGCCTGTGCTCTCAGAATCCTCCTCATCGAGAACCGGACTCATCGCCGCTGGATGGGATGAATCTCTGCAGGGCATAGCAACCGTTAGAAGACCCAACAGCAAACGGGTTACACGGCGACAACATGAACGATCACATCCACTTTACTCACGCCGTCTTCAGCCATCCCTCTGAGGTTTTACTCTCAACAGCTTCTGCATTTGCCTGTTCGCTTTTGGCTGAAAGAAATGACAAGTGAATTACACCCCTACAACAGACCTTATGCAGTACTACATTGGGAGGGAAACTGAGTTTAGAGTTTAAAAAAAAAAAAAAAAAACCAAAACATTAATAGTCATTTGAAACAATACATTGTTTGCTCAAAATTAAAATCAAGTAACTATTCAGAATGTGTATGAGGACAAACGTCCACCAGGAATCCATTTGATCTGTCCATATTGCAGCTGATAGCCATGAATTAGATAACAAATCTTCAGTTAACCAATTACTTAGCTGTCCTTCACTTATTTGACCACATGAGTTGAGACAAGTGACAATTCTGAATATCATCTGCCCCCCTACTTAGGGCGAACTGCATCTCGCCTGAGAACCTTCAGAAAACCTGGAAATTGTTAGCACACTGCAAGTAGGAAAGTACTTAAGCACGCATGCGTTCACACACCGTCGGTTTTCATCTTCTTGCTGCTTGTGTTATCCGGGTACGAGTAGTGACTCCAGCCGTCTGTAATTTGCCCATCTCCAGTCCCCTGCTCTCCCTGAACAGGACTGATGCTGCGTTTCCTCAAACCTCTAGAGCACAAACGTAAGCCACATGAATGGAAACTTTCAAGCCGAGTACTAAACTAAAATGCAAAGCTTAAAAATCAGCAGTGTACCTGCTATATCCAAAACCAGAAGTAGAGGAGGGGGTGTATTGAGATTTAGCCCAGCTGTCCTCTCCCCATGATTTGGGGGTCTGATCGAGCTTCTCTTTGTTCTGCTGTCTGCCCTTGATGTACTCTGCATACGTCTGGATCCTGTAGCTCTCGGCATAGCGGCTGGTGTTCATAGCTGTGTGGAGAAAGGAATATATAACAGACCGCTTGGATGAGTCCATACTGGCGTTTGTAATCAGAAGGAGTGTTTAACTCACCTATCTGTACCTGGTCTGTCTGACTTAGAGACACAAACGCTGATGTGTCATCAATCCATGACACCTGGATGTTTCCTGTTTGAAAAGGACAGTGACTGAAAAGCAACAAGCGATGCGTGTGTGTGCGAGCAGAATGTTCAGGCAGAATCAGAACCTTACCGAAGGCACTGAAGAGCTGGTAGAGGTCGCTTGTCTTCCATTCTTTTGGGAAGGTGACATAAAGGACATGGTCTCTTTTAGGTTGCACTGCAAGAGGAGAAAAGTGAAAAGATCGGAGGCGTTTGAGTGGTACACTTCCTTTTGTGTACAGTACGGTTGCTCATGCACGAGCACAGCGGGGACGTGACGTACAGCCTGATCGATGTTGACCGCTACTCTCGACAATCATTTTTAAACAAAGGGTCCATGTTGCTCTGATGCAGAGGAGACAAATACTCGTCACCTGGATAAAACCCAAAAGAACTCTGCAGTGTTTGGGAAAAGGTGCCTCTATGTAGTATAACAATGTGATGATATGTAAGTGAGGGACAATCACGGTTCAGCATGGATAGACAACTGGGCCTAGTGCGAGTGCCCCCTTAACCAGGCGGCAGAAGCTCAGTCTGTATGGACTTGGCTTGGGAGCCCGAGGTTCTAGTCCCAATAGGAACCAGAATATGGAAGTTGGTCTGGTAGCTGGAGACCGCCTCCCTGAGGTGCCCTTGAGCAAAGCTCTGGTGTTTAAGCCATCAACTCAGGGGGCGCCTCCTGTGGGCTGCTCCAGCACTCTGACATCTCTCCATTAATTCATGTCCACACGTCACCTTTGTGCACGTGTGAGATTTTAACACACTTTATTCATCCCAAACATCCTCATATAGGTTCATATACAAAAGTTACATTTATTTTAATGACGTTTGTTGCATTTTTCTGCCCCTAGTTTTAAAGTTTAAATTCTTAACTTAGCTATAAAGTTAAGTGTGAATGGGAAACAAAAAAAAATTCTCTTAACAAAACATGCAAAGCATTTCCTTTAAACATTCATAAAGCCCAGATTTAAAATGATACTGCAGATGCATCAACTTCATTTGAAATTCACTGCCTCTCTTTGAGAGTGCATCACTACATTTTCTTTCAGAATAAAAAATCAATCAGAGACACGCGTTAGCAAACTACAAAGTAAACAAGCACTCATGAAAGACAAAGAGCACTCCATGATTAGCGTTTTCAAACAGTATCATTTTACTCACAATCTGGTCCTGTGATGTTGAGGTAGGGAATATCTATAATCCTCATCAGGAAAAGCCTGAAGAAACAAAAAGGTGTGCATTAACTGTTGTAAGCAGTAAATGAAAAAGACAGTTTAGAATAGTAAGGGCGGCTCTTACTTGTTAAAGAAAGGCTCAATGAGTTTGGAGCGTGCTGAGATGTAAGCCTTCGGCGGAGTCAAGAAAGAGCCTGAAAACACAGCATGGAGCCCACACTTCAACAACATTTAAGGACGCTTGTTTTTCAGCCGCTAACAGGCTCAGCGGGAGCTTTCTGTCTTACCCAGGTAGTTTGCCATAGAGATGAAGCAGAGGCCAGTGATGTAGGCATCGTAGCCGGCTTCGTGGAGCTGTTCCTGAGCGGTGTCGTAACTCTTGAAATCCTCCGCCGTTTCTGACGGGAGCGGAACAGAGACGGGAGCAGGTTGGCGGGAGTTTGTACGACTTTTTGCATCGACCTCTCGGAGCCGGCAGTTTACTCACCGACATGTGGGGACTTGAAGGGGCTCTCCTTGAGCTGCTTCTCCAACTCTGCCAGGGATGTGTTCGTGATTAGCTCCTAAAAACACAAAAGTCAAGAACTCAACTCATCAACAACCCAGATCTGTTCCAACACTTTTACCTTGAATAAACTTTAACATGGAACAGGAGCTCAAGAAAAGGATTCAACATGTAGTTTTTCAGAGTGGAAGAATCTGGACTTTGCATATGAAGAAAAGCTTTTGTAAATGTGTTCAAGTGTCAACCTTAAAAACTGCAGAATAATTAAGTTTGGTACTAAATAAAGTATAAGGGAGAGCCAATGAAATGAGATTTATTTCTGACAATCAAGAAAACAAGATGCTGAGGATGAAAAACATTTAAGTGTGTCCTGCTGTGCTCTTTGGTCCAAAGATTTAGTCTTGTGTAGTGAACGTTCCAAAGAGTGAGTGGTTATATTTTCACCCAGCAGTTCAGCCCTACTACCTAGAAGACCGTTTATCATGTTCACATATTTACATTTTCCAATGTGTTCAGAATGTTAGTTTGATCAATTCAGGTGATCCAGAAATGGTCAAACCAATGGAGTAATCGTGCTGGATAATCTTCAATATCAATCCAAATAAAATAAAACATGTGCTCTATCAGCACATACACATCAGTGTCATCTTTGGCACTGATGAGCTCTTACCTTAAACGGCTGAGTAGAAGCCATCAACTTTGTGTCCAGAAGTCTGCGAGCAGAAAGTCAAATATCACAAGCTGAACTATAAAAATCAGCCAGAGCCTCAACAAGCCTCTGCTTTTAATCACAAATGAACACACATTTAAAAAAAGAAGGACTTTTACCTTGGAAACACACACATGGTGACTTCTTTAAAGTCTTGAAGATCCTGAAGAAGAAAAGGCATACATTATTCAATATAACAGTCGTCTAAAATACTGTTTCATGCAGCTAAAGAGGCTGGGGGTGTATTAAAGATCCACTGATGTTTTACCTCGGGCAGAGGGCAGTAGAACTGGTGGATGGTGTGCATCACATCCAACAGCATGTTATGGCCAACCACAAGTTTACCCTGTTTATTGGCAGAAGAGGTTGGGTTATGAGGGATGTCATTCAAAGATGAATCAGTGACGGGGAGATGCTGTCCCGCTCTACATCTGTTCTTCCACGGTGCAAAGACACATGTGGGCAGGGTTTACGTTAGCAGATCTTTACCACCATAAATCACGTGTAATTATCTGGCTCACAAAGACATCAATGACCAAAATGTTAGACTGAACAGAAGTGTGCCAAATGATTTAAATAGATAAATAATGGCAATTTAAACAACGCGTTTCCTACAAATAGCAATTATAGGGTCACTAATTTCAATCCACACACTCATGTAAAGTCCAAAGTTATGCGAGTCACTTGCTCTGCAGATGAGAGGGAGCGATGTCCGTCCCTCGGTCTAGTTACAAGGTGTCACATTGAAGATGAACCTATGCAGTCGTTTCCTTAGATACGGTCATGTCTCTCTGCCCGCATAGTTTCGGATCATTTCATTACGCTACGCAAACATTTTACTTGCATGCTGACCTGTTTTGAGAGCGGCATGACGAATGGATCGGGGTCAAGATAAAAAGTCATTTGTGAACCAAGCGGTTAATTAACTAACCTACTGTAGGTATAAGCTAACCTGATCTGGGGAAAAAAAAAAGAAAGTTTACACTGACCCTCCTCACCACAGCAGTAATTCTGTGCAAGACTACTTTGGTTTCCCAAAAGATTTTACCAAGAGAATGCGAGTATAAACTTGAGTTATACATCAGCCTGATATCACCTCTAATGTTAAAACATAAATATCAGTCAGACTATTTTTTCTTATATAGTTGAGAGCATTATTTACAGTCTGCTTGTGTTGGGCGTCACAACGTCTGTTTTTGTGTTTTGGAGGTGGGAACAAAACAAGCTCATGTTATTAGACAAATAAGTCCAATCAGATCTAAAGTTGATTTTTAATGACACAAAATAGAAGTCTAGCATAAACTCTGCACATGCGTAATGTTCTCTAAGTGCTAATGAAAAACTAAAATCATGTTTGAGCTTTAGGTTGATTTAAAGTGGAACAAGTCTGTGCTTACTCACAGATTTGGAGATGGCGTGGATGACTCTGGAGAAGCCAACAGCATCATTTAGCTCCTCCTATGGGGGGATAAGAAAAAAAAAACAGAGTGTCTCCTTAAGTTCTTTTAGACGAAGGAAAATAAAGTCTTTGATTTTCATTAAAAATTTAAAAGCCATCTTTAACTCAATCTCACCTGCTCCCTCTCCAGTCTCTGCTGCTCCCTCCTCTTCCTCTCCTCGTCGTTCACTTTGCTGACCTGAATAATGCGCTCCTTCTGCACTCATGCGGAAATCACATCAATATTGTACACGCTCACAACAAACAAAAACAAAACCAAAGGGCAAGATCTGTAAAGGGAAAACCATGTTTTTACCTTTTCCGTCTCCACTGTTTCCACATGAAGGCCCTTGGGGAACCTGGAAAAGATTGTTGCTCATTCTTTGCGCATCAAATACAACAACTTTTATAGTAGTACAACCAAGGGTTTAGTGAAACTCACTTCCAGTTCAGGGTCTGGTATATCAGCTTTCTCTGAAACCTGTTGAGAAAATGAAGATACTTTTAAAAAAAAAAAAAAAAAAAAAAAAAAAAAGGGTACAAAACTGCATGATGAATACATAACCGGTGTAAGGCTTACCCTGTGCATGGCTCCAGGTCCACAGTCTTTTCAGAGTTGCTGAAGAGGGCCTCCACCTTCTTTCTGTGGGGGAAAACCGCAGAGATGATCAAAACACTGAGACAATAACATGATGAAAAGAGCTGAAGTTGACATAAGGTTACCCAAAGCGATGTGTGACTCTTACTCCTTTAGCAAAGATTGGATATTTGTCAGCCGTGCTCATGAGATAAAACTAAAGTAGGTGTCTGCTTTACTTCAGATTAGAAGAATTCATTGATGTACAACCCTCAGCTCTCTGTGCCATCATGGCCTGAAACACGAGCTTCACTTCACTGCATCTATTGTCAAACAGAGAACAACAATAAGCCTTACATGACTTTGTTGATGAAGTCTTTGTGTTCCTCTGGAACGTGTGCAGGACCTTTAGAGGATGGAGAGATGAACGATGGCGTGCCGATACCATTAGCATGTTGATTTCTCCTCTCCTCCGTCTGCTCCCTCAGCTGGGCTTCCTCTTCTTGGTTTAGGTATGGGATTCCTTTGAAAACAAGTTCAGATTCAGCTTAACGGCGACCTGGTTACTCGAACCACACGTCCCTCGGGACTGACCAACGACGACTTCTCTGAACGAGTTCTGCATGACGTTCTCTTGCTCTTCTTGAACATTCAATAGCATCCCCGGCATTGTAAATAAAAGGAATCTCATAAACCAGCAAAACGGAGCAATTCCAGCCCGTGTTCAGTGAGGCCTTTGAGAGCTTCATTTTACTGCATGTGTGGTAACTAACAGCAAAAACCCTCGATCTTTGAAAATGAAAAATGAACATAAGCCATGGGCGGCGGTTCAAATATCCAGAACAATTGACAGCTCCCAAAAGATGGTTCGAGGAGCCAGATGTTCCAGCAAGATGGCAGCTTTTCCTAAACCAACACTGAGTAAAGTTTAAAGTATTTACTAATCGTGTCCAATGGGAAGGTTTCTGTACAGAATTTCGCCCGGAAAAAGATATTAACTGAAATTGTGTTTACATTTGTTGTCGTCGTTTTTAACAAAAAACACATTTTAAAGAACTTCATATGTGACGTTATATCACCATGTACGAGTTACAGAATGAAATTAACAACATTTTCAAATCCGGAGGTTCTAATCAAAGAAATTCACAGAGCACAAACTACATTAACTAGCACATTAACTTCCTTTAATGAAAGGTTTGACATACACAAACAAGTTAGCTGCTTCACTAATACTGAGCTTAGATATTCAACACTTCACATCATTCAACTAAAGAACACGCCACACTGTACTCACCATTACAGAACACCTTGTTGAAGTCAAACCCCTGACTGGCCAGAAAGTCAATGCTGGAACTCTGAAACAACAGAATATGATCTGACATTTCACAACTTTCAAACTAAAGGCCAACCAACACATCACGCCTCTGCAGCTGGTCAGGCATTTAAAGGAACAACAAGATATTAAAAGTCACTTCTCTCACTGTTCATCACTCAATAGTTTAAAGGAGCAACACAGACTCACTTGGCAGATGAACTTTATGTCAGGGGACGTCCTGTTGAAGGGTTTCGGGAATACATAAAAGTTAAAAGACTTTGTGATATACCTGCAGAGACAAGACAACAGGAAACAAAGCAATGATGATCAATTAGGGAGATCATTATAGTGTTTTACTGGAAGCTGTGAAGAAGTCAAACATAAGCGGGATGTCTTTGATCATAAGCATCTGGTTGTTGTACGAGATGTGAAAATGGAAAGTCATTGAAAATTGCTGCCTTTTTTTGGACATTTTTCAACAAGAAAAAAAAAAAAAAAAAAGTACCAGTTACATTTCAAATGGCCCCCCCAAACCCTTACACTTTGAGATAAATTACTACCCGTTTATTCAGATATAAATTTGTTTTAACTCATAATACAATCAGATCAAAGGACCTTCTCAAGTTCTGTTAATATGAGAGAACCCATCCTGATCAGCTCTAATTTGTTTCTCTTGTCTCACATACTCCAAACCGATCCACTAAAACTAGATGGCACACAGATGGCCTGGAAATCAGACAATTATACAGCAGTAACTCGGATTTGTTCACTCATCGTGTCTTGATATCCAGTCCAAAAAGGACTTTCCAAAGAACTGGAAACGAGAAAACTTTTCTACAACGAGTGATGGAAAACCAAGTTCATCTAACATTCATTTTCATTGATGGAAAAAAAAACAAAACAGGAATTTAAACAACAGCAGGAGACAGGGTCCTCTGTGATATGCATGTGCAATTATTTATCCCAAAATATTAATATCAGATTTTTAATTTTGCACATTTCACTCACTTAGACTTCGCCTGGTCGTACTTGAATGTGCACAAACCAAACTGAAAGAGCAGGAAGTCCATGGAGTGCTGGAAGAGAGACCAGCGTTATAGGTATTAAGACAACTGGAGATGTGTATAATGTACTGCAGGGTTTCCTCTGCAGAGTAAAGCCAGGATGCACTGGAGCTGCTTTTAAGTTATTTTTCATAATAGCAAACCTTTTTAAGCTTCGTGTATCTCTCCTCCGGTGTGTCCAACCCGTTTGTTAATGCACTGACATTAGGACCGTCGCTTATCCCTTCAAACGAAAAACAAATGTCATTATCTACATGCACAGTCTTACTAAGCTGGTGTGTCTTATTCTCTGTGAAAACTCCCACACAGCTGCTTACCTGAAAATTCTCCATCGATGGCAAGAAAGTCGGCCTCCTCTATCGCGCTGTACACCGTTTTTAAACTGTCTTTGTAATCTGAAAAGTGTATCAACATCAGCATGTTAGCGGGATGAGAGCGTGTTAGCAGACACAGAAACACGCAGCTGTGCAACTAGCCACTCAAGCTAGCAACGCCGCACAAACGCCGAGAAATGAAGTCTGTCCCGTTTTACATTCATACCAACCGAGCACTCTGTTGCGAATTATCATCATGTGTTTAGCGAGCTATAAATCAAGTGAGCAAAACCTGTCTGTTAACTTACTCTTGCGTGTCACCTCCATCTCTGCACAATGACTGAAACCCGGCTGACAGCTAACTTGAGCTAGCAACGTCAACTGGCTTTTAACCGTTAACAAACACTTCCGGGGCCGCGGCCGCACGCGCTTCACAGAGATCCTCAGACTGAGGATTTTTTTTATTTCAGTTAAAAAAAAAGAAGGTTACATTTGGAGAAAAAAAACATGTAAGATTTAGAAATTAAATCTGGAGTATGATCAAGTTACTTGCTAACTAGGCGTTTGCTGCGTTTAATGACACGGTTGAATGTAACACTGTCTTTAAGGACTGTCTAATTTTTCATTGTTTCTTTGTTTGTCCAAGAGATTTTTCTTCAAAATCAGCCTAATAATTAAAGTAGCTGTGGCCTGCTCTATCTATCTATCTATCTATCTATCTATCTATCTATCTATCTATCTATCTATCTATCTATCTATCTATCTATCTATCTATCTATCTATCTAGTTTGTTAACATGTGAACATATTTTTTATAACTATTTACAGTCTTTCATAAGTAAAGAGGACTAGCAACAGATTTTAACAAAACTTAGAGCTACCAAGAGAATACATAGTTCAGTTTTTTCTGTCTGTCTTTAGGGAAATCATTGCTCAGTCCAGCAGCTATACTGGACATTAACTATACTGGAGCTATTTAGCCACTAAATAAAACTCCTTAAGTAATTTGCACCTGGCTTCTGTGGATGATGTCAAATAAGAAGCCGTTTTCTTTGTCAACAATGAGGATACAAAAAAGAATTGATTGTTTAACTCTATTTTAAATATGGCGGTTGATTGGTTGAACTGTCCTCTTTCGTTAAAAGGTTTGCAAACCATCAAAGAGTTTGTGGCGTAGCTTGGCTACATAACACATCTGAGGAGTAAGCTTAATGGACAGGTCATGAAACAAACTACAAAGCCAACTGCAGACGTTAAACAACATGTCCATAGTTATGCTTTACCACTGACGCCCCATCGCAAGGTTATTGCTCCAGAGGGGCGCCTAGGATTCTTTATCTTTATACATGGAAGATGGCAACCCCAGGCTTTACAAAAGAAAAAAATAACCTTAATGCAGTGACATTAGTCTACATAGAGTCAGCAGTAAAGTAGCAAAGGAAGAAAAAAAATACACCAAAAGAAGAAAAAAGAGGGTTGTAATTCATCCCCCATTATAGAGATGTAATCTACAACACGACCCCAAACTTTATGACTGTTCGGTGGAAACAGGGCTTTTGAAGTGTAGTTGTCCATATTTGGGATATGGGTTTTGGATTTCCAGTAAAATAATATACACTTCTTCGCTTCAGTGACAGATATAATAATATGTTTCTTTTCATAACCATGACAATTTTTTACTTCACTTCACTATCACCCCCGGTCCACTTTACATTTCTAAACTCATCTCCACCTCAAGGCCATTATTTTATCGCTGATTGCTGGAAAATGATAGGAAACAATACTTTTTATTTTTACATTTGTCTTGTTCTGTCTCTAAAACTCTAGCGGGTCTAAAAACCCTTCCTCCATAAAATGGTACTATGCCATGGTGTTTTAAAGATGGTATCACAAAACACAATCAGTTTGTGTAGATGAAGCAGTATGATTAATATCATTTGTATGCACATCAAACCCTTTACTGACCCCCGATGCTCTGGATTGACACTTTTCTATTGATTTCCAGTAAGTATGTTTAAAGGAATAAGTGAATGAAAACATTTTTTTTTTGCTCTTTTAATCTTCTCATTGGCCTCATTTTTCAAAACCAGAGGAGGCCACTTTAACTCAAGCTAAGGGTGAAGAGGGCCCGTTTAAAAGAGGGCAGGTCAGATTTTGACACGATGATAAATTATACCAGAGAGACTGTCTACACTTAAGATTAAAATAATTCATGTAAAAGTTTATTAACTGAGATGACTAATAGGTTTATTTACTTGTAGGCAGGGAAATTAAAGAAATATCCAAAACTTATGATAAAGGGATCTCTGGAAATAATAAACCATGATTTGAACAAGACAGCCACCACAAGGGAGTGCTATACCCCAAAATGTGAGATATATTCACTTTCAGACAATCACTTCACTCCACTCCTCTCACAAATACACACACACCCACACACGTACACCCCCCCCCCCTCACCCACACACACACACACACACACGCACACACGCACACACACACACACACACACACACACACACACACACACACACACACACTTATCTGCATGTGGATACTTGAGCTCATCATAAAAGCTCTCCAATTTTTTTCCTTTTTCATCCCAATACATCACAGCTTTTACTGTGAAAAAGAAGCACAATGGGGGAGTCAGGGACTGGGCAGAGCCAGGAAGTGAATGAGAGAATGAAATACTGTCAGAGTGAGAGGAGATGAGTGGGATGAGAGGTGGTAGAGAGGCATAAAGGTGGAAGAGAGAAAAAGGAGAGCTGCAGTTAAAGGAGACAGAGAGGAGACTATTAGCATCCATCAAGTGAGCGTGTGTGTATGTTAATTTTTCTACTGATCCAATCAGCATAGGTGGAAAAAAGTATGTATTCTTTATTCAAGTAGATGTAGAGATAAATGAGTTTAATAAGACTTTTGTCAAAGAAGATGCTGACGGAACTTCTTTACTCTAATGCAAAAGCTATGAAATGTACTCATAGTTTAATAGAAGCCCCCTGAAGGACATTTCTAAAAGCTGTTTCGTCACAAAACAACATACCTACATACTTACGTTTATGCCACACAAGTAAAACATTAAAAAATAAAAATTACAAGGGTTTGCAAGGTGCTTTGACATGCGAGCAAAGCATACATCAAAAAGCACAAGAACCCAACACTAAATAACCCCAAAAAACAATAACTGAACCAACACAATAAACACTACAGGAACTCAAGAAGTACAAGGAACCAATGTCAGGATTTGAGACCAAGAGGACAAAAGATGTAATATGAGCACTAAAAGAGATACAAGCAATAAAATAAGGTAATAATAATCAATAAAATGCAATGAAAAAAAGCAAGAATTAAATGAGATAGAAGTGATCAATGCAAAAATTAGGAAAAAGAAGTCGTCGCTATCCAAATATACAGTACTTTCACTTTCTACACACACACATGCAAACATACAGTGAAAGAGAGGGGTCAGACAGTTGTGTTATTGCACTTATAATCATGCATGAGATGAGGTGGCATTACACAAGCAAAAACCTGCTGTTGACACATCCTATTCCATTTCATCACACACACACACACACACACACACACACACGCATGCACACACACACACACACACACACACACACACACACATTGTTTTTTACTAGTTCTCATGTGAATAGAAAGTGATTTGCTTTTAGGCCAACACAGAGAAATAAAAAATGGTGGTTTGTTGCTCTGTAATTGCATGGGTAGGAAGGACAAGGAACAGACACAGGGCTGTAAAAGGGACAAAAGTTTCTCACAGTTGTGGAAGTGTAACAGATAAGTAAGAACAAAGACGATGAAATTGATGGCAATTTAGTGAGAAGAGCTTTGCTGGCTGCCTCTCTCTGGTCTGCTTCTTTGTTTGAGAAGAACTTGTGGGAGGATGAGGGGTTTATGGAAGCACAAGCTGCTGTGAATCTCAGCTGTGGGGACGAGATGGAGGAAGTCTCACTCTCAGGAGTCAGACCTCAATTTCTACCCACCAGTTCTCATCACAAACGCTCGGTAATATATTTCTAAGTAAATGTATTTTCACATTTGGGAATCTTACATTTTAAAAATGATGAGAAAAGTGCAACAATTTCTGAAAATCCCTCACCATATTTACTCTGGACTTTTTGGTTCTCCCCGTTGCTTGCTGTATGCAACCAAGTTCTCAAACCAAATGTATGTAAACAAACAAATGTATGCACATTATCAGAACCCATATTAGTCTAATTCAATAGATCACAGGCACAGATAGATAACACAGACTCAAGACATCCAGACTATCATTATAGTACTAAGGAAAATGTCAATACACTTCTGTGAATACAATTACCTTAAATATTTAAAATTGCAGACCGAAAATTTCTTTGATTTTCTTCTTTTTTTTTAAAGATTTTTTTGGGGCTTTTGCCTTCATTGGAGAGAGGGTGGACAGGGTCAGAAATCGGGAAGGGAGAGAGAGGATGACATGCGGGAAAGAGTCGAACCCGTGCCCGTGTGAGGACTGTAACCTCAATACATGGTCAGATATGGGACAGACAGACAGACAGACAGACAGACAGACAGACAGACAGACAGACAGACAGACAGACAGACAGACAGACAGACAGACAGACAGACAGACAGACAGACAGACAGACAGATAGATAGATGGATACAAAAAGCATCTACACCTTTGAAACAGCTCCATATTGTTACACTCTCTTTCATCATTCAGCTG
This sequence comes from Symphodus melops, assembly GCF_947650265.1. NCBI lineage: Eukaryota > Metazoa > Chordata > Actinopteri > Labriformes > Labridae > Symphodus > Symphodus melops. Next base: position 14,240,084 of record NC_136692.1, on the reverse strand, counting down.
AATAAGAAAAGCATGCACCCCTGCTCACTTCCTCCTTTCAGTCCCTCTTTATCATACAGACTCGCTCACACCCTTTCTTTTACATTTCCCGAACAACAGCACTAGAGCATAGTTTGGATGTGTTTGACTTTCAAATGGTATGCTTTCACATGCTATACAAGGTACCGGTACTTAAAAAAGCTGGGTTGGCCTGTCCTCTCTGGTCTCCTTATTCACTCACCTGATCCCCCCTCTGCTTCCTCAAAAGCCACGCTGCTCACTTAAATACACTAGTGTCATTGGTTGAGAAGTGGATTTCAGCTCATGCTTTGTGTGTGGGCTCGTGCATGCATGGAGTAGAAAGGCTCGGTTGGTTTATAAAACATGTACCGAGTGCTGACATTGGTTGAAGTTTTTACGTGTTTACAACTGCTACAGATGACTTTTTCAGAGCACATGAGTTATTACTTACTGTTAGGATATAAAGACAATTTCAACCAAAATCTGAAATAGTGTATCTGGAGAAAATTACCTACCCTGCTTTTAAGCCAGAAAACTTCTTCATTCCTTTAAAAAAATAGTCAGTGTCTAAATACACAAATCGTAAGCTTGGACAAATCTTACCATCTGGGATCTCAAACTGGCCAGTGGAAACTTACAGTAACTGACTATTTACATTGGCTGTGGCAGTCTTTCTTTTTTTATTGCAAATGTATCTTTGGTTTGTCCCTTCTATGGCTATATATGAGATTTGATTCATGCACAGCGAAACCTCATGCATGATTGAGCAGCTGGATTGCTAAATGTGACGCAAAATGCCAAGAATACTCGATGAGTCATGACTAAAAGCATTTACGGTTCATGTACAAAGTGCCCTTCAGTTTTTAGATGGAATCATTAACATCTTTCGTTAGATCCTATGAAATTATTTGGGTTAAGTTAGAAACTGCCATCAACACATTTATTACTGAAAAGATTGTTTTCATTGAATTCATGTTAGAATATTTCATTCCATTCAAATTATATCTCTTAGTCCATTATACCATCACATTGCGGATGAAGATAGCAATTAAAGTTGGTGGGTTTTTACTTGTGTGTGACAAATGGAGAGACAATACTTTTAATGAAGTTAGAAGGTGTTCAAGTGGATGTTTAATGGCGCCTGTGTGTACTGACTCTCAGGATTGAGTGTTTTGTGTGTATAGGCTTGTTTATGTGATGTACCTCAATTATCTTCAAGCGGTTGTGTGGCTAAGGCACGAGGGTGACGATCGACAGGAAAACAACATCCATTATTTATCAAGAACCAGCTGTTGCTGAGGGCGGTATATGAATGCACACAGAAGGACAGACAAATACCTGCCCACACAATACATTAGCTCTGATGTCAGCCAGTTTATCTGTCAGAATTTGTTTTAGTGAAGGAGCCAGTCACTTTCATTTCAGTCACTTTCATCAGTCAGGAAATAACACATTTAGCTTTTGGGCTGGCACTGTTGATAAACTGGTAGATATAGACTGAAATATCTTAACTACACGATAGATTACCTTCAGGCTAATGAATCCTTCCATCTTCGGTGATCCCCTGACTTTTCCTCTTGCACAGCCATGAGGTATGTGTGTTTTCAAGTGAAATTCCTCTTCACTGATGGATGGCTTGCCTCAAAATTACAAGTAAGTAAAGTCTCCTGTATCCATAATTTTGATACATTTACTTAATTGTTCTTTTCACATTTCCTCTATAGTGCTGCCAAGAGACTTACATTTGTGATTTGCAGTGAAATTTCCCAAGAGCAAAATCAATTCCTGGGATATTTACTACCAGTATCAGTTCTCTTAAAAAAATCTAATAACTTTTTTTCCCCCTTAGGCTCAAAAGTTTTGGTTTAAACTGATTTCAAAACAAAATGTCATTTTTAGTTTCAATGTCAGTAATTGGGAGAATGGCAAGAAAAAAAAAATTGTCACCATCTGAGCCGTTCAGTTCAAAATGTTGAGGCCTTTTTTCCCCATCTTTTTCATGTTTTGGTCAGTAACCCTGTATAGATCATTTAATAGCTATAGTATTAGTGTTGCCAATCTTTCATGCGTCCTGTAAATAAATGAAGCCTCGCGTAAGTTCAGGCAAGCCACAGAGTCACGCTTTAATATTGTGCCAGAGTTCAGTTGATCAGCTGAAACCATCCTATTGGCCAAATAGTTCTTACCCTGCCTTTTTTATACTGCTCTAGCCCGCTTATGCTTTTCCCTCTGCATGCCACATTTGCAAGCGCCTTGACAACGCTGAAACCATCAGTAAAGACCCTGCTGCTCGTCATGTCTGTCCCCGTTTATGATGAGGATCCCTTACAGATCGACTGTGTCTAAGACTCACAAAATCCACGATGTGAAGCAGATGGAGCGATTGTTAAAGAGAGCCCATCTTCCATTTGCCGGAAATCTCATTTGGCTCCTGAGAAAAAAGAAGAACTGCACCCGCAACTCTGCTGCCTTCTTATTTCTGGTCGCTGCTCTGCTGTTCAAGAGGGCTCGTCTCCTGGACTTCAGCTCCAGTCCTGAAGGGTATCCAGTCCTGTCAGCTTAGCCAGCATCCAGTGCTTTCACTTGCCGTCATGAACTCAAGGATCCAGGCCCTCGAATCCACTCCATCTTCCGCCTCAACCTCGAGGCCTACTCCACAGAATAAGTAGCCATATGCAGCTATATAGGATGAAGGATAAATTGTGAAGCTGAGGCTGGAGTTCTCTGTCAATCTTCTGCCTATTTGCATTGATTTGAGTTTGGAAGTTGGACCTTACATGTGCTGACAACAGCTTTAAAACCAGCAGATAACAATAACTTCTTTTCACACATATCTAACATCTGCAGCACATCCAGGCACTTCTTGATCCGTGACTGGGCAAAGCTCACAGCAACCTTGGCAAAGTGTGACTTTGGTAAAGCCACAGAGGATCACCTGATTAAGTTTGTTATGTAACTGTAAAAGTAGAGGCCATTGAAAAATGTCCTGTTTCCACAACAAATAGGGAGCTCACTCGATTTCTTGGTAGGTTGTTACAAAGGATTCTGAGAACATGTCTCAATAGCTGTTACTCTGTTGACTGTCCGAGTGAGTCTAAAGAGAAAGTTTCATTGGTTAGATCATTGTCAAAAGCTTTTAGTGATGTTCAAGCTTTCCTTAGCTGTGCTCCCGGGCTTGCAGCTTCTCACCTTGAACTGCTTTTTCTGCTCAAAGTGCCAGCAACACGTGCTGGTGTAGTGTTGTTACATCATTTTGCATCTGGTATTGAAAGGCCAGTCAGCTACTTTTCAAGCAAGTACAATTCTTACCAGTGTTGAGCAGTGTTGTTGCCAAAATAAGAAGTCATTAAGTGTTAAGTTTGATTGAGTTTCCTTGTTACAAATATGAGTCAATTTGTAACAACTTGTTTTTGAAAATGTGAAAAAAATGAAAGCAGAGAATTTATGGTTAACACACAGACACACACACACACACACACACACACACACACGTGCGCTCTTAATCTCAGTCAGCCTTGTGTTGCAGATTCTGAGCTAGCTAAAGTTTAGCCTTGAAGGGAAAAAAGAAGCACAGTGGAGGAATGGAGGGAGAAAAAAAGGGGAAAAAACACATTTTAACAGGATCATATGAGAGTTTGGGGCTGTTTTCATTTTCAAATTAGACCATACACATTAAGACCCTTTATCTAACATTTAAGTCTATTTACATGCGTTGCAATAACAAAACACAATAATTAAAATTGTCTTTCTGGCTGGATTAATTTGTGTTGTAAATCCATATTGTGAGTGTGTTTGTTAATATCAATGTTGTGTAAATGTTCGATCAAGAATGTGGAGAGTATACACCGCATAAATCAAACCAACGGTTGGTTGATTGTGCACTGTAAAGTGACATCAAACACATTGTGGCCTTGACATGTGGCCCCATGACGAGATGGAAATGAGAACGTGTTTTACTAGCGTGTCAAATAGTTACACACACATTCACACATTTACACACACACACACCTACACACACACACCTACACACACACACACACACACACACACACACACACACACACACACACACACACACACACACACACACACACACACACACACACATACACGGGGATGAAGAAGTCTTGCTCTCATTTACATTCAACATTTGCTCTTTGTAAGCCCAGTCAGAAATGTTGAAATTTGTAATGTCACACCTTGTTCAATGGTAAAAAAAAAAAAAAAAAAAAAAAAAGACCTCATGCTGACAATTGTGTGTATGAGTGTGTTTCTTTGTGTGTTGGGCTCATATTGAAGCAACTACCACTGCATCTTGGCTCATTCCTCTGCTGCCTTACAGATTTATTTCCAATTTTGGTAATTCAATACATTTCTTTCAGAGTTTAATTTGAGCACCATATTTGCTTCAAAGGTGTTTTCTTTTCCTTCTCTTTGATGGAATTTATTACATTTGGTCCCTCACTGCTTAGAACAAGGTTTTAACCCATTTTAGCTCAAGCAACGCTTTATATAAAGCATCTCTTCACAGCTTAACATTCAGATGGATTGCAAAGAAATCTATTGAACTGAAATGCCAGCTTAAGTTAGCATTTTCTCATGTCTCAAGAGATTTCTCACTAAATCAGGGCCAATCACGATGATGCTCAGTGGATGAGCAAAGTGCGGGCAAAGGCTACCTTTTGTATTTTCAAAACTAATATACAAACATCGCCTTCACACAGAAGATGAGTCACTGTTTTATTCATTTGCATTTAATTTAAGACTTAAGCTCCTCTGTTCAGTTTGAGGAACAGTTTCAATATTTGGCAGTAAGATCCAGGTAAGTGCTAAACAAATACACATTTCTACTGATAAAACACAGACTCACACTGTTTCATATATCTTACTTTTGCACATGCTGTGCTTCGCTCTCTCTCTCTCTTTAAAAAAAACAAAAAAAAACTAGCTAATAATATATTTATAAGTTTCTTGATATAGATGAGTTACCAAGAGCTATAATAAAACAGTCCCACTTTTTTCAATGAATATAGTATATGTAAATCATAATTAGCTAAAATCTGTAAGCTAATAACACCACATACTTAGTGCACTGCTCAAAAAATACCCAAACAAGCTGAATTATGAGGGAAAAAAGACAAAACAAAAAAAGTAAATGGCAAAATGTACAGATTAAAAGGAAAATTCAGAATTGTAATTGAAAAATGCAATAAATAGAGATTCATAAAAAGGCCATGGGAAATATATATAACACACTATTTAACATTTCTGTAGACACACAGTAATCCTGCACAGATGATTAAACTCATGTCTCATTAAGTCTCTACCAATTGAGCAGACTGACCTGATTTCATTTCTATTCTTCCAGAGTGAGATATTTTTACTTCTTGTCATCCTTTAAGAAGTTAAATCTGATTTTACATAGACTGTGAAAATATAGTGAATTTGTGGGGATGAAACCCATCCCAATTGTCTCAGTTTGGGGTAGCATCCTATTTGAAGAACCTAGATGGAGATAAAATATCTATCGACAAGTATAACAAAATAATGTTATATGTATATATGTATATGTACGGTGGATGGTAGGTTTCAATCAATCAATCAATCAATTCTTTTCTTGTATAGCGTCAATTCATAAGTGTTATCTCAAGACACTTTACAAAAGGCAGGTTAAGGACCTTTGTCTGTTAACATTACAAAAGAGCGGTTAAAAGACCATGCTCATCGTTATGGTTACAAAAAGTAGGTTACAGACCTTACTTATTGCTATATTACAAGGGCCCAGCTTAATCCCTCATAGTATTGCAAGAAAAAAAACATCCCTTTAACAGGCAGAAATCTTCAGCAGACACGACGGAACAGACATTTGCAAAACATGATCTAAAAGCAGAGAGAGAGAGATAAGAGCTCAAGGTGCCAGTTCCCCCGATAGTCTGGGCTAAGAGTAGCATAACTATAAGCTGGTTTATACCTGCGCCACCATAGTTGTTGTCAGGCGAATGCATTTACAGAAACGCTTCGAAACTCAAAAATGCAAACAAATACAAACGGACCGCAACTCAAATGATGTAGATTCACCGTATAGATGCCGAACAATTTAAATATACAAATACTAAACCCAAATGTACAAAATAAACAAACACTATTACCAATATACAATTGACATTTTTATAATAAAATACTGTTAAATTATAAATGATCGATTAACAGCACGGTCTGTTCTAAGAAGGATTTACTGTTTGTGTCACAAGCTGTGCCCACCCTAAACTTTTTGTTATAAGCACAACCCCCTTCACAACCTCATAGCTGCACTGGAATAACTAACTTAACTGATGTCATGTAACTTAACTTATAATTCGTCTTCTTTTTTTTTATTTCAAGGTCTGTTTTTTTAAAGTTAGTGTTGGTAATTATTTGATTGTGTTGAAAACAATTGTTTACATTTAAAAAGCGGCCAGTTCAGTGTTTGCTAGCTAGGAATTGGTAGCTCAGTGTATATACTGGAAGGAAAGCTGTATTTTTATATGCTTTAAAATGGGACAGCCTTCAACAATGTAATCCGTCTTCAAATATGCCCTTCGAATGGATGGATGGATCCCCTGAACTGGGACATAGTTTGACCTAGTTGTTTTCATAAAATCTATGGGTGAAACTGGACACCCATGAGGAAATATCTTTTTTTTTTTTGTCAGAGGTTGAAGACAGTAAAGTATTTGATAAAATGACGTGTAATGTACAACTTTATTTACAACCTGGCACTCCACGTCTCCTTCAGCTGAAGGACTGTGTGGATGTGAAGAATATAGTACAGTCCAAAAAGCTCTCCATGACTGTAAAGTGCTCTGCATTCATTGCACGTTTATTGGAATGTCCAAAAGTGCTTTCAAAAAAAGAAGATAAAAAGTTGTGACGACGTACACACTTGCTGCAAACAAATCCAATGCAGTGCTAGCTTTCAATAAAAAAAATAATTTTGTGTTTAATGTCAATGGTCATGCAGAATGTATATAACAGTTCAGAAAACTCCCTCCCTCACCCCTGCTTTATTTCACCTGTGTGGGTGAAAATGACACCTTGAGCGCCCCTGCTTCTAGTGTAGAATGTTTAATTAGCTTTTTCCAAACCAGCGCACGTCCTGGCATTAGAGGCTGTTAAGTCAGTGATTTGGGTGTTATCAACTTCTTAATGGGACCTTATCAGCTGTAATCAGGGAGCCTAGATATGAGGATCTACAACCTTCTTACAAGTAGGAAACCTGTGTTTACATCACTGGTGTGATGCTAAGTGTCTGCAAAACAAACTCTGACATAAACAATGTTTTTTTTGAAGTAGGGGATTTTGAAAAAAAATGTTTTCAGCTGTGTGCTTTTTATCACCTCATCTGACACGTTCCCCGAGCCAGGAACAAGCTTGAAATGGTCTCTTGATCTTTTGTAGATCCTATTGCAGAGTAATCAGTAATCATTTTCATCTGTTTTCTCACTCACCAACTCAAAAAAACTCAAAGAATCTCAAGATTAAACTGACGTGAGATAAATCTCAAATTCAATGTGAATTCTTCCATAGTTACTTTGATGTATCATATTTCAAATGAAAACACCTTTCTTTGTAAACCTTATCAAGGGGTTTTGGTGCCTTCATTTACAGCATCCATTTAACAACCTGATGCCAATGTTCATTATTCTAGATAATAAAACTTTGATTACATGCTGTCTGAAACAAGCCATTAAAAGTTCTGATTAAAATGAAATAATCTGCTATATTTTACCATTCCGTATCATCTCAGGCTCATCCAAGCTAGCTGTCTTATTCACTGTCGGCTGAAGTCAAGAGATGCTGTTAAAAGCTTTTAAAAACATTCGGGTGTCAAACTTTAAACTGGCTTAACTGACTTTTTTTCAGGAAAATAGTTTGTTGGAAGTCTGGCTGCATTGTATTGAACAAGCTAGATGCTATGATGATGATGATTATTATTATCATTAGCTTTTATTAAAAACTAAAACATGCAAAAGTATAGTAGTGTCATCTAAATAATAAAATCGAATCAACATTAAACAAAACCTTTAAGGGTATCACTTTCAAAAACCCAAACACAACCACATAATTGAAATATATTAAAAAGATCTTACTGATGCAGTAATTTAGAGACAACACAGTGCTGACAAAAATAAAAGCAGTTTAAAATAGAAGCATTACATCTTCAAAAAGATTATAAATGGAAAGAGATCAAGAAGTGTGTGAATGCCATTACATTTCTGCATAAACTGAACTTCAAAAGAAAATGGTTTATTTCAAAGCTGCTCACTAAAAACATGGAGACAGGAAACTATTGATGGTGCTGCTTAAACTCTTTAGGACCTGAATCCACATTTTGCAAACATGAGTGTCATAGTGACTGATATTATAATTGTATCCCAACTGATTAAATCTGTGCTTATTCTAGTCCACTGATCTCAGTCATAACTCACAGCTTGAACCAATAATAGGCATACTGACCAGGGCTGCAGGCCCAGGCCTCTCTTAATTATTACACCACTCATGTCTGCATAGAACAGGCTGAACTGAAGCCTGTGTGGAGGCACACAAACACACAGTGGGAACAGATTTTTGTATTCCCCACACACAGAACAATCCTTGTTCAGAGGAGTGGAAGGTGAGCTACGCTTTGGGCTCACAAGTCCCTCAGCGGGCTGTTTCTCATCCCAGATGAAATGCTACATGCTGGGTAACTCTTCTTCCTTCAGCCCCTCCTCCCGTTATGCTCAGAGAACTAGTCCATATATCCTCCCATTGACATTTATAGCATCAGCTCCTGCAATGTGGTGTCCTTTCTGCACAAACATACTCCTGTTTGTGTCTTCTGTGTATGCACATACTTTCCATGCACAGAATCAAATTTCAAAAATTAACAGAAACTGAATGTGATCTCAGGTCAGCAGCAGGTCAGAAGAATTAAGTTAATATATTATATTTATATATTATACTATATATTCAGCATTAAAATATGATTTATTTACTTATTTTATTTATGTCTGTCCACCTGGCTGCTTAACTACATACACAGATACATACATACAATGGTGTAAATTAATGCTGCATGATTTCATCCATAAGAATTAAAACTATAAATTAATCCGCTTGTTTAGTATCAGGCAACTTGTTAAAGCCCCTCTACATTGATACACTGATACTCAGTTGTTAGACCTCAGCCACATCCTGAGCCAGCATCATAGATAGAAAAAGAGGCAAAACAACTTGACCGTTGTTGGCAGGTCAGAACGTTCCTGTGTGTGAGGCTGTTTATTTATACGTTACACCTATTTTGCTTTAGAAATGCCATAACACTGTAAATATCACACCCGGACATCAATATAAAGCAGCAATTTAGTTCAAAGTAAAATTCCAAAAGTATTGTGACATCAGTGCTTTCTTACAGTGTTGTATAATCTCAAAGAGAAAAGAGTTTAAGGCCTCTGTTTCCCCTGAAAACCTTAATGAGCTTCCTTCTAACGACAGCTATAAGGAACTTCAACGTTTATTTTTAACCATTAGAGTGGTGGTCATTTTATTGACTGGAATGCAACGAAAAAGATTTTTTTAAAAAAGCTTAATGCTTTTTGCTATTAACAGCTTCAAAGTCTTTTTTAAGGGTCCTATCCTCTTAGTCTTAACACTTAAGGGTGACACTTAAGCCACAATAAATGAACTGCCCCAATAAAAGTACTGATACTTTGGACCCTGTAAGCAATCATCATTCCATTCACATATCAAACCCCCTGCTTGCTGCTGGGAAAACTAAACTTTCTTTTTTTCCTGAATATCTTGATGTAGATTTGGAGACAATGAAATGGCAGGTTAAAGCTGACCATCACAGTTGTTGTACATACTGTTAACTTCTTGGCCAAACATTGATATGCATCAACCATCATCTAAACATTATCTGTTGCTAAGTCATGCCTACATTCATTATATTTTTTCCAAGAGTGTACAACATCACATTGACTGAGAACCGTGTGGGGTTGGAAAACCTTTTTTTAGGTATTGTGCATCATGAGCCTAAAGTTCTTATAGTTTACTAAAACTTTTTCCTTTAGTCGCAAAACCCATAAAAACTTGAGGTCATGGTCTCATTTGAATCTTTAGCAAGTAACCATGCAGGATAATGCCCTGCAGACTTTTGTGTTTCTTGGAAGGATATACAGTATGGTCCATTAAGAAACTGACAATAGACACCTACCCTTACGTAAATCATATCAGACATACTTTGATAACAATGCAGGTATGACATGGGAAAAAATAATCTAGTCTCTAATTTGAGAATAGCATTTTTAGCATCAGTATATTTTATTACAAACACAAAGAAGATAAATGTGAGTCATGTAAATGGGGCGGTTCATGTGTTTTTGTGTCCATAGATTTTTACTGCACACAGATCAGCCAGAGGAAGGTGTGGCCAGCCCTCAAAGCAGCCATTGTATCTGTTTGTGAACGGCAGAGTGTGCAGTACCACATGTGAGGCTCAATATCACGGACATGAATCTAATAAAACCTTGAAAATTGTGTAAATTGTCATGCACAGAGAGAGATGTGAGAGCTACCTCACAAGCAGATATGCAAATGTACTGCTTTTAAGTGTCAAATGTGTCAAAGGCAGTCGCTTTAGAAGAGATGGAATGGGAGTGAAATTGTTGGAGGCCTTTCAGGCCTTGCTGCGGCAACTAACTGTGCAGCTGCTCAATGCATCAGTAGAAAATGAAATTATCATACGAGTGAAGTCGACTGCAGGTAATGACATGTACGCATTTCACGAAGCCTAATTGACCGGCTGCTAGTGTCAAACCATTACGGGTCATTGCAAATGGAATGTACTTTTTTACTTAGTGCACATTCCCAACAGTTTATAAGAGTCCAAACTTTTTATCTTAACTCCCATATGTGAGCAATTAATCACAGTGCTATTTTGATATACAACCAAATGTATAAATGTAGCAATTTGGGTGTCAAATGTATATTTTTACTGCACTGCAATCCATACTGTGCAATCCAAGCATGCTATACCCTTAAAGTCTGGTTCGTTTGAACAGTGTGAAAGCTTGAACCCATGTTTGAGCATGGCAACTTCCTTGGCTTTGGCAAGCTTGGAAGAGGTGTGTTTTTGCTGTTGTTCGTGGACGAGCACAAGCATAGATATATGATGTGAACAGCCTAAATTATGGATAAATTCCGGAGTGCTCTGGCTGTATCTGACTAACATGACTACCAAGTCAGTTAAATAGCCGTCATGTTCTCTGTGTTGTTCTTTGGATACCGTAAGCTGTGTGGCTACAGCATTGGAGAGAAGGGCTGAGAAGTGTGGCTTACAGCTCAGGTGGAGAGAGGCTGTGTGATGTAGTTGAGCCGCTGAAGCTCGGAAATGGAAAGCAAACATGAAGAGTCTGAAAAATCTGGCAGCACAGGAGAGATCATCCAGGGTTCTTAAACAGTCACTGATGAGGGTGGAATGAAGAGCAGGTGTGTGTGATAGGAGCAGCCAGAATCAGGAAGCCACGCACAGCATCTGAAACACAGTGAGAGAAACCACACAAGCAGCACAGGGGGAAAAAACAAACAGAGCACCAAAAAAACCTCTGAACCACCACAGTTTTTAATATGTTCCCACTGATGTCACACTTGATCACGTGATCAAACCAACACCTAGAACCACTGTATGTTGAAGCATTACATTTAGATCTAAATTTGTTGCAGAAGATGAATTTCAATCATTGTGGTGGAAATGTAAAAACAAATCTCTTTGTTATTTGTAGGTCGTAAAGAGACGTCTGTGTTTTTTTTATAACCAGCTACTACTCCTAACAGGAGCATTAAGAATCTTAGCTAGGCTACATGCTCAAAAAGCAATTTTTTGCTTGGAGAATAACTGTTAGCATAAAAACTATAAAAAAAAAACAATCAAGTAGAACAAAAAATGTATAAACAAGTGACTTATTGGAAGCTGAACACAGTTACAACACTAATAAACACAGGAAGAAGCAAGAGCACATGGCACACAATAGCTGTGTCCCAATATTTCTTTTAACGTTTCCAGTTCCCACCGAGTTCAAACCAATTAGTTACATTTAAAAGTACTACAGTGGACAGCTTGAAAGTCGGCCATTTCTTTTCAATTTGTGTGCAATGCATCCTCCGTGGTCCAGGAAAAGTAGGATACATTTGTTGGCCACATTTATGCGAATTTTGAAACATGTCTGTGATGCCTTCAAATGCGCCCTTCAAGGATCTGATAGAGTTCCTGAATTTCCAAACTGAAAGTTGGGTCCTCATTATTTATCCATAATAATGACTATTAAAAACACTATGTTGAGTTGTAAGGATTTGCGTAGTTGGATACTTTCGCCTGGTTTATCATGAGACTAACAGATTGAAAAGCCTTAAATAAAATGTTCTTTATATGATCAAAACCATCTGGAGATGTGGAATAATGTGATGAAAACATAACATGAAAAATTACAATGTAAATATAGCTGCAAATGGAAAAAGTGTTTTATCCCCATATTTTATAGCCAGAAACTCTTTAATACGTCTTACTGTGTTGCCTTTAAAAATATAGATTTTTTTCCCCTTTAACACGAATGTTCTATCTGGCTGTAGGGTTGAATCATACAGAGGTTTGACTTTCATTTTCTCCTGTTTTGAGAAAATCTTTCCACCAACCAAATAAATGTGGTTTGTGCTTTTCAAAACACTAAAAAAAATATAAAATCAGAAAAAAGATCCTTTCTGGTAGATTGCAGTCCCAATAAAAAAGGCACTCACAGGAGAGGTCTGAGACTTAAGCACAAAATTGTCACAGGGAAAGTAATTATTTCTTTGTTTGTAGTAAGTAATTTGTTGTTGAAGTGCAACAAACAGATGAAAACATGTATCTCCATTGTGCTGCAGACCTGCAGACAGGCATCTCAGAGCTTTATCAGTTTAAATACTGCAAACCAAAAACTATCTGTCCCAACAGGTACTTACACCCATTCGAGGAGTGAAAAATATTTAAGAAATATCCCTATATAACCCCTGTCAGCCTTTAAGGAGTTTTAAGATCGTATCTGTAAATCATTTATCTGGAAGGCCTGAACCATTTTGACTCAAATGTATAAACGAACTGGGTTGAAACTATCCCAATTGATTTGGTATCAAGAGATGGGCGAGTTTGCTATTTTCCTACATGTTTTCTACCTTTTATAAAGAAAATGTTTTGATTGTAATATATATTTGTTTATTTTTATTGAAAATGGCAATAATAATGCCAGCAAGTAGCTTGTCATCAACACTATGACAAAACAAACTCTAACACAAAGTTGCACCTCGCTGGTGATATTTCGCCAACCAGCTGCCATATTGTTGGGTTTTTTGTAGCCAAATGAGTAGGTATCATATTGACTGACATCTTTTTTCAATTATTTAATGGAATAAATAGAAACATACGCATTGAACCAAAGTTGACTCAAAACAGCCAGTGGCATCATTCTTTTTCGCTTGTGCAATATTCTCTATGTTCCAGTTTAAAACATTTCCAAATGGAGAGATTCTGTATCTCATTCATGCTCTTAGTGTAATACTTGCGCTAATCTGGAGGAAGCTTCAATTACCAGAGGATATACAGTATTTTGCAAACTTTGAGCACTTGGGATTCCTTTGCCGTGGCAGCAAGGCAAAGATCACTGATGTCTCTGAAAGATTCTTGGATATTACAATCACAGGACATCTGTTGCTGCTAATACTCTCCCCCAAGGACCAACGAGGACTGAATATTAAGGAATGAGTGCTGATGGTGTAGATTATCAAAACAGCAAGTTTGTAGTTAATGTGTCTTGATAGGAAGAATACAAGCAGATTTTTCACAAAACTGTAATGCATCTCAGAATAAAGTCATGACAAAGCTGCCTATAGAGCTGAATCTTTAATTTTCACTGCTGCCACTTCACTGTACATCATCGTCCACTTCATCCATCCTAATATTGTTAGTCAATGGTAAATGGAGAGACTTGAGCTTGTGTAGCTTTTTTCTAGTCTTCTGACTACTCAAAGCGCTTTTACACCGCAGGTCACAACTCCCCACACTGATGGCTGGTTATATGGCCCATCAAGTAACTAATTCCATTCATACACATTCACACACCTGAGGCAGGGGAGCAATTTGAGGTTAAGTGTCTTGCCCAAGGACACATCGAACATGTTGTTCGCAGGCGCTGGTAATCAAACCCTCGACCCTCTGGGTGCGTTTATGTGCATCAAGGTTTATTAGGCAATTAGATAACCCACTTATTACATGGAAACCTACTTAGGACATTACATATTTAAAACAGAATATTGATTTTGAAATGTTTTCTTGATTTCAAAATGAATTATTACTTCTGCTAGAATGTTAGAATCTGCAGTGGGAATTCTGCGCATGGCAACAGTTTACTCATTACTCTTCTTAAACTGAGCTAAACTGTAATTACTCACAATGAACTGAAGGTGAAGTGAAACAAGAGAAACCGATCTGCATGAATAAGCACATCTTAATTTGTTTTGTTTTTTTCCTCGACGCTGTTGGAGTCTTTTCACATTTTCATTTATCACTCAGCAGTGATTAGCCAATCAGAATACACAATGTTGCATTGTTAAAGTATGAGTAAAGACCATTCAGCAACTCATTCCTTGAACAACCATCCACATGTCCTACTTAGATTTAGTATACGCCAGAATCAAACAGCTATACCTGGCTTAGAGGCCAACAAGGTAGCCGTGTGAATTAGTATTTATTTGCTTATAATTAATTAAATTTGTTTGCTGCACATGGGGCCTTACTGACTGGTAGATGATTCCAAAAGAGAGGGTTACATTTAGTTACTACATTTACTGTAGAAACTGTGGGTACCACAAGCAGGCCTGCATTTTAGGAGCGTAATGTTCCAGGGTGGTAAGGCACTTTTCGCTCTTCAAGATTAAATTGTGTCTGGACGTTAAGAGCTTTGAGTAATATGATCTCTTTCCCTAGTTTGTACACATTCTGCTGCATTTTGGACCTGGGGAAGTCAGAGACCACTGGCCTGTGGTCATCCACAAACTATCACACAGGTCTTATTACATAAATATCTTGGCAACACAATGCATCAGTCAGTTTTTTGTTGCAGCTTGTCCTATACTTTCAGTTGCTTTTTCACCAGCCTTTAGAGAGCCTATTGAGGTACAATATGGCATCATGGTTTAGCAATCTGTCTATGTAGTTAATAACCAAATTGTCCAGTGATCCAAACTGCATGGAAAATGATGGCAGGTAAACCCTCAGAAAACCCTGCAGACTGTTTTTGTACAGACAACTTTAAGGCAAGCCTTTAAGATAGCCAGTGGCCCATACCACGTTCTCCATGCAGAGCATGAGCTGCTGCCCTCTGTTAAGAGGTCTAGAATTCCCCCTTTAATCTCATTGTACTTTTGAGTATGTTAGAACCTGCAGATTTGATCTTTTTTAGATTTTTTTTCTCTGACATATACTGTATTTCTCATGTTGTAGGACATATAAAGTTCATCTTGAGTCTGTCCCTTTGTCAGGATGCCTTTGATGTATTGTGTAAAGCACTTTGAATGTGCTATGTAAATGTGCTTATGTGTAAAGCAATACGATACTATTTATGGAACAATACAATCTGTTACTGATCAATATGGAATGATAAGATACACTTTAATGTGCATATAGAGAAATTTGTCTTGGAGTTGAATGGCAACTTGCATCTAGCCGCCTCCACATTATTGTTGGTAGATGAATAAATAACTATAAAAGCTGACAACCTAACATGTAAACATAAAAAAACATACCAAAGCCAACTCCACACAACAAATTCTGCACATACTTCCCATGTTCCATTGTACAACAAAAAAGACAATTGAAAGACATAATTACCCATTGCTATTGTTCAACCCCTACACCTTCAACATATTGTTTAACATATTGATCAAGGGAGGCGACATTCAGTTCAAATAGCACCTTAAGTGCATGCTTTGTAAAGTACAATTCAATAAACAGACGTCAACAGATGAGTCTTTTGAAGACTAATTTGCGAACAGTGCATCGTCCAAGCCACACAATACTTTAAAAATGCATACATAATGTAACAGAATTATTGATTATTGTGTATAGATTTGCACTTGATGCATGCAATATATTGACAATATTGACACACACACACACACACACACTCACAAGGACACAGTGGGAGGTTCTGTGCTCTTTATTCCTTTCACTGATTATCATTCTATAGTAAAAATACATGCAGTACCATACAGTATAAGCCTCTTACAACATAATTAATGAAAAAACAAACAAACAGGGCTCTGGAATAGAAAATGACTATTCAGCACATTTCTCAAATGTTCATTCTAAGCTCAAAGCAACCATGCACCGTAGGATAATGAAGCTTAATAAAAGAAACAAAAATATTGCAGTGATAAACAGAAATACCATGATGTTGTTACCAAAACAGTTTCTGTGATTACCAGCTGCTGCAAAGAAATCAGAAAAGGGGCTTTAGTGGTTTAGCTGCAGGCTAAAACATGTAATCTGTGTGTTTAAGGCCAGAATGCCAACACAACATGACTCTCCAACAGAGACATGATGAAAGTGGTTTCTATACATAACAGGTTACTGCTCAATGAACACAGGTGACTCTTTCTCATCATGTTCCCGTTATTTTAATGTTAGCAGTCAGTAGTGTAGGTCGATTTTGTTGATTACTCACGCCTTGCTGCGCTGAAATAGGCTATCTTCAAAACAATTTTTTCAACCAGAGCTTTTCAAAGGGACATTTCGAAGCCAGAGCTGTGCTCCATTTCAGCAGGAGGTTCCTGCAGAGTACTCTTCTCAGGGCTGAGAAAAAAGACCTTGTAGCCTTATTAAGTGTGGATTCAAAAAGTGTAGGTCATATATGATCACTGCAGCATAGTCTCAATAAAAAGGTCCCTGCAGTGTTAGATGATGTGGTAATTTTAGGGCAAATTGAGTTTGTTTAACTTAATGCACAGCGGCATGATTCTATGAAAGCTGAAAGGTAAACACAATATTCACAATAAAGTATGCAGTAAAGCAGTTTCTAAGGAACTCTGCCTACACTCCAAACACTCACTATAGTGATCCCATTCCAATAATGCACTAAGTCAATGTTAGAGTAAGGAAATCTTGTTTATAATATAATACTATACAGAGATTTAAAGAGTAGACAGCACAGATAAACAATTAAATATTTTACAAAGAAATTCATAAAGGGATCACATCATGACAGAAATCTGAAATACCTAAAAAATGTATTGGTTTAAAGAAGATTAAAGAAGGCTTAATCTTGTTTAATGATCCTCATAAAACTATATATCAGGAAACTGTGGGATAATTATTTTAGTTCAATATTCAATGAGATTGCTCTGGAATTTCTCAACTGTAGCGCCATAATAATACTAAATTATGTTGTCTTTTTATGCAAATACCTCACTGGATACTTCATTTAGCAAGCAGATGAAGACTTAAAATAAGCTGTCTGCTATTAATTCACATTACTGTTGACAATACTGTGCGTTTCCTTTTGTCTCACTATATTCGGTCCGATTATTATTTTCAAAATATTTTTTCTAATCAGGCCTTACTCATTGTTATATTGTGCTTAAAAAGAGAAGGTAAAATACCTTACTCATTCTTATATTATCTAAAAACTCAACATCATTCCATCATGACCACTAAGCAACATTTTCCAAAGCTACAGAGGCAAGAACAAACTTTTCACAGCGCTATCACCTGGAGCATTAAAAGCAAAAAAAACACAAAACAAAACAAAAAAAACAGCATCAGACGGAAAAGGCAGGCCAGCAGGTGGCTTGCTCCACCACTTACAAAGAGGGACAATCGCAGAAATCTGAAGCCTGAATATGTGCTTCATTGGATTTCTTCAAATACAAAGAGGCAGTCGGTAAGATGTTGTTTTTATATAAACTTTGACCGTTTGCAGCGGTGCCGGATCAGGCGCGTGCTAACTTTGTGTTTTGTTTGCACTGTAAGCGAACCTTTACAGTTGCGGATTGATGTGTTTTTGGGCTTGTTTTCAAATGCCCCTCCCCTTACAGCTACTGGTTTAAAATGAATCCCTAGGCTAGTCACGCGATTTCATAATTTGATTCATGAGCATTATGTGAGCTTTCTAAGTTTCAGACCCTCAATTTAAAACGTGTTTACACGAGCGTCTGTTCGTCACATTTTGGTGTTCTTAAAACTTTTAGTAACTAGCAAGCACACACACGTCACTGAAATATACTGATGATGATAAAAGCAGTTTCAATTGAGTACTATGTTGGAAAAGAATAGAAAATCAAGTGAGATATAAAGAATACCTAATAAAAAGCAGAATATGCACCAAAAACCCATCAACAAAGTATTTGAAATTATGAGACTTTTGAATTGCTTGTTTAATACTTCAGATACGATCAATATGTTTTTTTATGTGTGTCTTTGTGGAAGCCGAATACATGTGTAGAAATAATTGACTATGCAGTGTGTAAACAATCAGAAAACATTTCACTTGCTGGATTAAAAAAAAAAAAAAAAGAAGATAAAAATATACTACACCGTCTCAAATTATATATCACTTACCTTTGCTGTACAGAGGATTAACCCAGTTTCTCCAGCATACGCATATGGAAGAAACACACTAGAGCTGCCCCTGAAGTCAATCAATCTAGGCTACAGGAGAAGGGGAGGCTAGTTTAAGAGCTGAGAAATTCATCAGATTTATCAGAAATGCACACCAATGTTGTGGTGCAAACTGAACACCTGAGGAAGTTGGCAGCAGGGGCTTCGTAGAACACCACAGCATTTTAATAGAAAAACATCAATGATGGATGGTCCCTGGCTGTTGACTGCAGCTGTCCCAATGGCAATGTCAGTGAAGTGACAGGCAGGAAGCTCAGCAGGGAGCCTTTTACCTGTGCTTCAATCTAGAAATCCAATTTTAAAAATCAGGTTATCTTGCAGTTTAGCCTTTTTCTCTTTTTTTCACATTTGATTGACATCTGCCAACAAAACAAAGCTGTAGGTGGCAACCATATTGAAGCAATTTACAATATTGGTGGATCAGTGAGTCAGAAAAAGAGGAGGAAGAACAAGTCCTGGCATCTAGAAATGATTTCAATTGGTCTGAAAGCAAAGTAACCAAATGCTTTACTATTCTTATTATAGTTTGCAGTAAGCCTACACATACACTGTTGGCTGAGACGCCCCTGTTCCTGAAGCTCTCCATAAATGCTAAATCATACTCTGTTGCATTAGCTAATGCTGCATAAGCTAAACTCCTCAAAACAACACCCGGTGTTGAAAATAGATCAAACTCCCTTACTAAACCTCTGTGGCCGAAAATAAACACACGGTCAATAGTAAACATCCTTGACTGATAATAGAGATATGTGTAGCATATGTGATTGGTTTCAACTGACTGCTTGATTCCAATGAGCCTCATATGATATCAAGAACTTACATGTGAAACACAAATACTGACTGTATTTTCCTGAACACTGGTTGAAAAAAAGTACAGGTGCATGCATTAGTAATCATTAGAAGATCTTAGAAACATCCACACCTCACTCTGGGGGTTAGTGCTTTGAGTTAACATTTTTAATCTCCAGGTTTAACTGCCCTCTGGAGAGATGTGTGTGTGTGTGTGTGTGTGTGTGTGTGTGTGGGTGGGTGGGTGTGTGTTTTTAATGTTCTGCAGAGAAAAAGGGCGTCTTTTCTAATATTCCTTTATGAGATTTGGTGTGTGTGGGTGTAAGGGTAGCCGCAGGTAAACCTCAGGGGAGGGGGATGGGTAAAGACAAGCTACTCATCAGTTTACCAGGAGATGTCACAGAAGCTCTTGTATTTTTACTTTGTTTTGATGTTGGGTTGCTAACAGTGCTGCATTGAAGTGAAAAAAGCATAGAAGCTTTAGCAGCACAAGCTGCACAATTGCATAGTTCACGAGGCTGTCTAAAAATATGACATGACGTTTACTCACAGTGTAAAGCCTGTCCTACATCAATATTTTCCGAATGAATATAATTGTAGTTTTTATACCCATTTATTCTTGACTGCATTTGTGCATTGTGAAAATACATTTTGAGATCTATTTTAAAAAAGCAGTTTGAATACTTTGGTATTTTTAGAGGCAAGTACTCCAGTACTTTAACTGAGTTGACCAACATCTCCGGTGGCTCACTATGAACAAGTACAACCTAATTTCAATCAGCAGAGACTAAGAGTTTAGAATGATCTATTTGACAGATGAGGAAAAGAGACATTTTGTCTTTTGTCTTTGTTGAATAGATGAATAGTCATGCATCATGATGACTTTGTGCACTCAGACAGGTCACAAGCCCAACAGCAGGATAGGATTCTCCTCCATGGAGTCTAGACACTGGTGGTAGTTGCGGTGATGGAAGAATGCAGGATGTGATGAGAAGTAGGTTTCTGAGTCTGTATCTGAACTCTTTTGAGCTGAAACAGAGGGGACTGGGGTGGAGGAGGGTCGCAGCTATCCCACCGAAATGACAAACTGACTGTGGAAAAGAGAACACATATTCAGTTTAAACTTTCTCAAATTCCACTGGAGAGCACAACAAATCAGCTGTCACAATATGTTTGCTTACACAAGCATATACTGTGTGGGAAATATTTCTCAGCAGATGTGCTAGTAATAAATAGTAGGCCTACTTAAAAACAGTAGGCTGTGATCCTCAAACTAAAGAAGTTAGATATATTCCTGGTCAATAATGTAAGGTCACTGTGGGTTAATGCTTGTTAACTGGATTTGTTTGTGATTAGAGCTTATGTAACAGAAGATTAGCAAGCGTTTTTATTCCCATTTTTGACCCGATAGTGCTTTTTTGTTTTGTAAAGGCTAAAAAAAGGACACCACCCTCCAAACCCTCCAGATGATCAAGTAAAGCACTATAGTATGTCAAGAAATATAAAGCTTAACAGCTCTCCTCCTCTGCCTCCTTGGAAGAACTTGGACTGGACTCTTGCTGATAAGGTTTTGGCTTAAGTGAAAATTAAAGTAGCTGAAGTTTATTTGATTGAAAAGCAATATTATTCCGTTTTATTAATTTAAATACATGCTCACTCCTTCTACTATATTTTCTCAAAATGTTTGTCTTTTTGTGATTGCATTTCCTGGCAAATAATTAGTAAAACTTATGATACATATATTTTTGCTCTGCATCTTTACTTGCTCTTGTGAAGCAACACAGACTTGATCCGAACAGACTAACCCATCGGCCTACGAGTAAATGCAGAGCGAGATGTTCGAGGGCAACAGACTATTTTAAACCCAACAATAGCAGACGACAGGTCCCTGGCTACCAGCAATGTGAAATTAAACAAACAGACATTTTGAGCAGCAGAGGGTTCGGATTGAGTTGATTGCCTTTGGGAAGGATTTATTAAGGGCGGTGACAATCTATCCTTGTCCCCTGAAGAAAGGAGCGTTTGGACAGGCTGGATGGGGATTCGCCTGAGGCCCTACTAAGAAACAGAACGAGCAGCTGTCCTTGACACATACACGGCACACAAATGTCCATGCAGTCACGCAGACAATGATGTGCATGGGCTTGAACATGCAGAGCGCACACACTCACACTCAAACCAAGCCTGTCTTTTGTTGCCTTAGGGCACATTTTTGCAGGAAAAGAAGCTTTTTTTTCACAGGATGGACAGCACAGAAAACCCACAAGGCAGCAGGGCTTATATCACAATGACAAATCTTATGTAAAGCATGACAGGTGGAAAAGACGACAGAGTCCACATTTTGAATGAGGAATGCATTTGTGAGGACCTTTGTTTGAACTCAATCATTTTATCCTGCAATATAAAAAAACATCCAATCTCACTATTTTGTTTATTTTCTTTTGTATGACCTCTCTCCCTCTCTCTCTCTCCCCCCCCCCCCCTCTCTCTCTCTCTCTCTCTCTCTCTCTCTCCCCTTATCTCTCTCTCTCTGTTCCCGCTGTCCCTTGACCTCCATCTACTTGTTTTATTTCCCTATTTAAGCAACTGAAGAATCCTGCAGGACTTGTTAACACAGTGGGTCATTAAATGGACTCATTTAAGGCAGACACTGCTTATATCGCCCAAGAAGCGATAAATCAATGTCTCACAAACACACACAGATATGCACACATAAACACACATGCACATGCACACACACAGACAGGGTCTTAAGGGGAGTGTTAAGTTGCCGGTGAGTTATGACAGCTATTAGCTCTTCACATGCAGCGTTTCTTGCATATTGGTTTCTGTTGTTTTCAGTGAAGAGGCACATTTGTCTGCGCTATCAGTGTTCAAACTTACAGTAAATGTTTTTAAAGATGGCAAAGCAGATTATGCAGTTCACACTGTAAGGAGCAGAGTGACTTCCAACCGCACGTATTCTTGAATGTTAAAGATATCAATAAAGAACAAATCTTCTGATTGAATTTATGAATGAAAGAAGATTTAGACATCCTGGAGGAAAAAAGGTATACGACAAAAAAGTTAGTGAACCTAATTAAAGCTGTTCCATCCCATAAGGCCTTATTTAACCAGCTCCAAACTCATTAAGTGAGCCAGCTGAAATCTTCAAACATTAAAAGGCCTTTTTGAAGCTGTGTATTATCTCGTAATACAGGCTGATGCAAGAAATAACTATCAGTGCTGCAACATTTTTCAGCATTTGAGGCAGATGATTAGAAGCTTCCTGGAATGTTTCGGTAAAACTACTAATGAAATACCACTCAGAGACATACTGTTAGAGATTCTAGAGGTGTGAGGAAAAAAGGTTCTCTAAAGTCTCTTGAGCAAGTTCTCTAGATTAAAAAATTAGTTTTTCAATCTTTTCCCGGGGATCAATAATCGTAACCTCATAAACGTTTACATGAAATACAAACCACCTGAGCCAAGAGCAAGCAACGGAAAGCTAGAGGAGTGTACAATGCATGACTTGGGTTCTTATTTGTATAAATAAAGATAACTCCATCAAACTGAACCAGCTTATAAATGAAGAAAGTTGTATGAATGGGGAATGTTTATCCTAACTAACGATTTGTCATGTCTGTGTTCAGTTTCATACAACCATATCACCTCTGCTCTCTGAGCAAGTAGCTCATTAGCTCATGAGCTCTGATAATTTACACATAGTTTTTTGAGGAAATACTTTGAAACATAATTTGCAGTGAAGCTATTTGAGTTAGGTGTGTTTGTAGCAGAGAGCCGGTGAGGTGATCATTGATAAATGTTAGCCCCCTTACGTTAGCCCTGCTAGCATTAAATGCATTTTTTTTCCCATTTAATTCTAGTTATTTTCATCAAGTTATCTTAGGTAACACTATGTTTCGCAGAATTTCTCCCAGACTACATCAAATGTCTTTAGACAAATATATGTTAACACAAATCACGAAAAAACAAAACAAAGATCTAATTAGTTTTAGATATCTCAATGGCCATATACTGCTTAATACTTTTACACAAACTTCTGGAAGATGCATGTGTGAACAAGCAACTCGGTAACCTACCTGAACTGTAGTCAGCACCTGAGTGCATAAAAACATATTTCTATGTGGTATGACACTTTAACTTGCCCATTGTTTTAAGTATGTTTTATTTGTCCATAGAGAGGTCATTATTGAACCACATTAGAGCTCATAATTGGGCCCTGTAAGAGCTTGAAATGTAACAACGACTCAAAATGTTATTTAAAAAAAAGTAATAAAACAGGAAGTGTAATAAATAGTCGATAATGTAACAAGATGCTGAGTACAAAATGTCATCACTTTTTGCCAAAATTGTAACGATTATGACAAATAATATTTTGCCTGTTCCATGATGTAATAACAAAAAGATATTACGTTTTGCGCTCAGCATATTGTTACATTATCAACCAGTTATTACATTTCGGGCTCTTACAGGCCCTAAAAAGTTAATGAACCTTTACTCTGGGCTCTCAACGGTTACCTCGTTTGTTTTTTAACAGATTGACACTGTGATTTGTTACACAATAAGGCCCTTTAGTTGTTTTTTGTTGTTGTTTTGTTTTAAACAAAGCTTTGCTATACTAATATGCCTACGAATTCTTGCTTTGTTACTGGCATTATTTTACACTTAACTAGCAACCTGCTTTTATGAAAATCTACACATTTTATTCACATTTCCATTATTAATGACCTGTATTGTCTTCTATTCGGATTATTGAAATCCTGTCAGTTGTCAGTGGGCCTGTACCAATTGTTCGACATGTGCAAAATTCAGCTTCTTTTGCAAAACTTCCATACAAAATGAAATACTGATTTACTTAAGTAAATCCTTAAGTAAATACTTATTTGCTGATCTGATCCTTTACATTTTATAAGTAGTGTTTTTCATTAAAAGAACGTCATCCTGTTGTCTTTGAACAGTCAAACATATCACATATCAAAAATCTCTGTTGTGGAAGATGTTATAAATGCTGTTTCTGTAGCACCCTGTAACTTACTTCATCTGAAACCTAGCTGCAGCTGTTTCAGGCATGAATGCTAACTATAGAAATACAGTAGTGATTCTGTCGCTGATGGTCTTGTTTTCTTTACTGGGTCACAAAGAGGCATGAGTATTAATTACAGTCTGTTTCATAACCAGTGAAAAAAAACGCCTCACAGGGGCTTTAAGGTCATTTTAGTAGTTGATTAGGAATGAGTGGGCCCCAATCGAATCATCAGGCACACATATCCTCTGGTGAATATGTATGAGGCTGATGCTTCCTTATAGGATGACAGGCGGCTTTTCAACCCTCTTTGATCTGTGTGCCTGCCCCTGTATGCATCCCGTCATAACCATGCACGCTCAGGCTCACACACACACACACACACCTACACACACACACACACACCTACACACACACACACACACACACACACACACACACACACACACACACACACAGGCTCACACACACACACACACACACACACACACACCTACACACACACACACACAGTCTCACACACACACACACACACACACACACACACACACACAGTCTCACACACACACACACACACACACACACACACACACACACACACACACACACACACACACACACACTGTCCCTTTGAACCCGGGCCAAGATAGTGGATCAGGAACTCACAATGTCCACATAGATCAGGAGATGGATTTGGTCGTAGTAGAAAACAACATCAGCAAACTCCTGCTGACATATTATAGAGAGGGAGAGGAAGGCGATGGACACGGAGAGGAGGAAGAGCAGCTGAGGACATTGAGCAAGAATACCAGCTGAAGATATTTTGATTTTTGTCAAGTCTTTCTAGTACAGTTACAGAGCTTCTTTGTTGAGCGTTGACAGTAAATGCAGCTAAGTATATTTTTCACATATACGCTGGTGTGTGCACATCTCTGCTAGTGTTTGTACACTTTTCACGTGTGTGTGTGTCTGTCTGTCTGAATAGACTTCTTGTCATTGACCTAAAAACAGTGCAAGAGCCTGCCAGTGTCGCTTAAATCCTCTTTTCTTATCCATTCCCCCAGTCTCTGTGTTCTAGTCGGCACACACACTCGGTCTGTGTGTGTGTGTGTGTGTGCGTGTGTGTTTGTGTGAGTGTGTGTCAGTTGCTGTCTCTATTTAAACATCTTACAGACTCACAAATGGCGTTCCTGCCAACAGAGATGAGAGCGTACTGTTCACAAAGACTCTTACTCTCCCACTCTTTCCCTCTCCCACTCTCCATATTCAGTCCCTCCTTTATACTTTGAGGCACCCATGGGATATCATTAGCGTTATTACTGTATTGAGATAAATGAGAGTATGTTCGTCTTTATGTGTGTGTGCGGTTACATGCATGTGAGTGTGAGCAGCATGATGGAGGAGGTGAGATGCTGCATGTCCTACTCCTAACCCACCATATGAGTGGCTGGGTGTAATTACAGAGAGAGAGAGAAGAGAGCGAAAGAGCGAGAGCGCGATTACAGAAGCTGCTTTGAGGATAGAGAGTTGAAGTTGTAAGATGCAGTCAAGAAAAAGCACTTTAAATCCTCAATCATGTGTGTTAAAGTGTCTTTTTTATAAAAGGTAGAGCAAGGTGCTGGTGTTTTATCAGCCCAATGAAGGCAGAGTAATGTTACATCACCAAATCTCTCCTCAAGGGGTGAGGGTTAAGCATAATTACAGCGACGGCTTTCATGTTTTCTCTTGCCTGAGCTAGTCTTTTTGCTGCCACCGCTGGCCTTTCGTTCCATATCAAAGGAGACTTTGGTCCTCTGGGGGCTATGGAGCTATATACACATGACACAGATTAACATACACACCCTGCTCAGACATGAACACCACATACACATTTATTTGGATTTTTGTTGTTGTTGATTTGCATCACTTATCTTTTATTAATGTTGTAACTCCAACTATGCACACACAGAGGTTTCACTTACTTTTCATGCTTTATTATTAACATGGAGTTACATTCACTTATATATGCACAGATGCACCTCATCGGGTTCCAACTGATTTCTATTTCTAAGTTTTTATTTAATCATACGCTCCACTTTTGATTGTGTATCTTTCAAACTCTAAAGTACATTTCATTTAATGGAATTTGGCAACTGTAAGATTTCCTATAGGCTGTAATCCAACATATTCACGCTCAGGGTGGAATGCTCCAAAGCTGTTTTCAAAGGGATCATTTCAATCAGCTGTCTTCTACGTTGCAGCTCATTGATTCATCAGTAACAGAAAAGACAGGATACTGATAATAAAATGGACTTTTTCCCCCAAGTTAAGACATTAACAAAAATAATGATAAAGAATATTTAGTAATGTAGCAACTTTATAGTTTTACAGTGTTTTAAAAGTGGCTTAATGTAGAAAAACAAATAAAAAACATTAAAAAAGAAAAACATGGGAATCCTTTAACACAGCAATAAAAGCTTTACTGAAAATGTATGCATGCATCGAAGTATCAGTAAAATATTGGCATCAGCTGATAAAAGACCTGTTAACAAACATAGATCCTGTCTGTGTGTCTGTTGTGTAGCTGGCAGACTAGTGCACCCTACTACTGACTTAAAGAGGAGTTTTCTATTGGCAGAAGTAACCTGTTGGACAAAGAACTAAACCATGCAGATAGACAAAAAAGCAAAGCAAAGGAAAGAAACAGACAGGAACAACAACAGTCAAAATGAAAGAACTGGTAAGGATTATGTCAGTGTAACACAAAACTTACAGAGCTATATGTACCCTTGAGATGACGTTTTATTGAACATTGAAGGCAATTTAGTAGAAATACGTTTTGAGGTGAGCCTTAAAAAGACCAATAGTGGGTGAGAGACAGATGTTGGAGGTAAAGACTTCCACAATTTTGGTCCAGCAATAAAAAAAGATAAAGACTGTGTTGCCATTGCAGGCATACTGTCTGATAGAATCAGGGCAGTGTTTCTAATGGAGTGAAACAATACAGTGGCCGAACCCTAACCTGAAAAGCTGAAGATTTGTTTTACTTGTTCCTTTGGGCAACATTACAGTGGCATTTTAAGATTAAACTTCTGTGAAGCATAATGAAGGGAAATGTTCCTTAGATGACATATTCAATGTATGTTCTTTGGCTATTTAAATCACCCACCTACACCTTATAGCCTACTGATGCTATGCTCCTGTTTAACCCACGCCCGCAACTTCCTCTTACACTTTAGAAATCCTTATCTCCACACTGGCTGTAGAGATTTTCCACCATTCAGATTGCATTTGAAACACCCATCTACCTTTGTATTTTTTGCTATTTAAACATTGAACATGTTCCTTTTAAATTAGCTAAAATGGTAGCGATCATATTACGCTATGCATAGTTTCTGCAGGCATGACCTTGATTGGGACTAATTTAAGAGCTCATAAAACACTGTTTAATTTCTTTACACATTTGCTGTGGTGGTTTTGGTTTTTGGAAAGACTAAAAAAAGACAACAACCTCCACAGTCTTTTAAATGCTGAGTATGTGTCTCACCACAGCCCCATGCAGGCAGCCTCAGCATGCTGAGAAATCCAAAGCTTGACTGATCTGCAGTGCCTTGTTCCTGTTGTTAAGTTATGCTTGGACAGTTGCTGGTCAAGGGGAAGGCTCAGCACAAGGTCAATTATTAATTTGTCATCCATCTTTAATTTGACCAAACAATAGTGTAACACCGTTATAGTGTTGAGGCTGTATTTTTACTATAGTTTTCTGAAAAACCTTGGCATTAGACCACCAAACAATGCACACAAATAAGAGTGAATAACAAGCTGCATGGTGACAGAGGTAAAAAAGAAGAAGAAAAAAGTCAAGCAACTCTCCTTATAGACTCTTTCTCACCTCCATCATCTTGAAGCCTCCACCAATCAGCATCCTTTTCTTCTTTTCTGTCTGTCAGTATATTTGTAGGTATAACAGCGTTTACTGCAGTTTTGTCTTCATGTTGATTTACAGAAAGAAAAGTGTTTTAGTATTTGAAATCGTTCTTGGTCTTGAGACCATTTTTTGAAAGTGACATTCCTAAGAATCAAAATAAGTTTTACTCGGTCTTGTCTTGGTCAGACCAGTCGAGACCACCACTGAAAAGCTATTTTTCCAAGTCATCACTGTGATTTAAAGGAAAATGCCCCTCTCAAAAAGAATAAATCAATTTTATTCATTTGTAGTTTGATTTTTATTTCCTCACAATGACCGCAACCTGTTGAATGAGTGACACGCCACCTGCATACAAGCTGAGGACAGCATTCTTTTGACCATTAGGCCATCATTTTAAGGATACTTGTGAAGCTGCATTGCAGTGATCTAATAAACTGAGAAAAACCTAAATATGATAATATAGTGATAAAATGGATGTAATCATGTTTTTTGTAATTTCCTCATGTGCTAACTTTGTTTAACGTCATCAAGTTAACATAACAAATGCGCAAATGTAGCAAAGGAAAAGTAATGACATTGTAAAGTGGAACATCTGATTTCTCATATTTACATGATAGTGTGCATCAATTAATATGTGCTAATAGCTATTATTTGTTCGTGTCCACTCAGATTTAGTGCACCCAATCTACATACTATACATATCTAAAATGTAATGTATGTTGCATGGTATATTTGTTTATATTTTATTTGACTCCCGGTTTGGTATGAAGATGTCTTCCGTGGCTACTTAGACATGACTGCTTAGTCAGTGTACTGTATGAGCTGACACATTTCACTCATAATGAATCAGATCACATGAATGATAGTGTAGCCCCTCCAGTATCCCATTAAGGTCATTTAGATAAAGTTTAATTGAGGACACACGAACACAATGGAAGATGAAGAAAGAGAACAGTGACAGTAACCTTCATACTAAAACATCCTCTGACAGTGTAAAGACGCCCACATGAAACATCCATCGTAATAAACATTCTCTTTGCTCTCTCTGTGTTTCTTGTGTCTTCAGAAAACTGGCCAAAGGTAGTGAAATATCTTTATGTGATGTGACAACACATCAACATGTTCCCTGTGAAACTACAAAAGAGGCTGAACGTGGAACATTTTTCAGCAATCTGGGACATCAACAATAGCCATTATTTCAAGAAATCCTCTCACACTCAACAAATTGTACAGATTTTCTATAAACATACCATGGCAGACAGGAAAAGAAACTATTTTGTAGCCACAATATACTTCAATTTAGATCACACAATAAATGTCACAATCTGATAAGCTACAACCTCAAAACTTTTTCAAACACTTGTCCTTTTACAACTCTCTCTGCAGATTTCATAGATAGGCCTATATTCATGATGTCATGTATAGCTCACAGGAAACAACTACATTTAAATGATGTTAGACTGTCACAAGGGAAATGTATAAAAGAGTTTTCTACACTGGGTACATGTTATTTTCATCCAAAAAATAATGAGTAAACATAAGATTGTTCTATCCTCCTATAAGATGAAAATTAGATACAAAATTGATCTTCAATTAGGTACTTAAAAGCAAGCATTTTTCTGTTGGAAAGACTTTTAAAAAACACTAACTGTTGAAAAGTGATTAAAAAAGTTTTGAAAAGTTTTATCACTGGCTATTCGAAGGCTCTGTAAAACTTTTGAGTTTGTAAAGGATTTCTCTTGGAAATCTGCTTTTGTCAAAAGAATCATCATGCAATTACACATGACGACGACGTCTTCACAGCGGCTTAGATGATTGTGGGCACTGCATCTGTTGCCTTATTCATTTTACCATCTCTCGCTTATCCCTTTTTTTATTCTCATTCCACTTACAGTCTGTGATGTGATGTCGTCCCAATCCCTCAATTTTAATTTTAATTTAGTTCTCTCCTGGTTGAGTTTAAGTTTCCTTCGTTGTATTTAACGGCCTCTTCATACCTGCCTGTTGTTTCTATATTATTCCTGTTATTTGCATTTATATTTTTTTACTTTCTGTTTGGCTCGTCTGTTCGCTGTTCTGTTGTTGTCCTAAATGTTGATGTATTTGCTTTGGCTGTAAAAGCACTTTGTAAACCTTTTTTTTTTTTTACAATGCTGTGCTGTATATATAAAGTTAGTATTATTATTTTCACAGTCACCGATGCAAAACATCGAGTAAATGAATGTATGTGAAAAGGTCCAACTGTCTTCCTAAAGGAGAAAAACAATGTCAATCCAAATTAAAATCAAAACTGAAACATCCCTAAAAAGGGTGAAAACTGTCACAAGGCTAAATCCACGGGGGGTGGTTCTTCCCCAGAAGGGAAGAACCACTAAGAGAATATACACACTGGTGTAATCAGCACAGATGTGACTAACAAGTCACAGAGAAACACAATGAGGGAGGTTTACACAATCACAAAAAAGGGAAAATACATGGCAGGAAAATAATTAGGACAATTAAGATACACACAAGGAATACAGTAAAGGTGAAATGAAATACAAAACTCATGACACTTAGGCTGTTTTTTTTATTATTATTTGGAAAAGAAGGGGAAAAGGACAAGTAGTTGTGACAGCTACTTGCTAATCAGAGTTAGCAACTCCCTAACGCAAACCCTTTCCTCTGCAAAGAGTGGTTCAATCAGCTGTACATAAAATAAGCTGTGGTCTACACCGCCTGAAGATTATTTACACCAGGCGCAGCAAGAGCAAGGCTAGAATATAACCATTAAGGATTCTAGTGACCTGGATAGTGGCCTTTTCTTCTGCTGTTGGCTGCAAGAAGATACCAGCAACACCAGGCGTAGCACAAAGTGGATAAGTGAGAGCATCTCCCTTCAGGCCACCAGGATCCTAAATGAGGTCACTGCACTCGACTGCAACCTTTTCAAACACATCTAACTGCTTTTAATGAGTAAAATGACATGACAGGATTATATCACTGTGATAGTATCTGAATAATCCATGGACTATACAAGAAGTGGACTAAGCCACCACAATTGTCACCAAATTGTACTTGGTCTTTTGCAGACTTGGGATTGGCCTTTTGTGTGTGTGTTATTTTTTTTTTAAGGCAGAAATGATTATTATAATTAGGATCTTCAGAGGTGGATATGTACACATTGATTTATCTGGAAAATTAAGCTTATTACAATTATTATTCGGTTATTACAAGCCGCCATAATTAATCATAATTAAAAAAAAGAAGCTGTAGATGAACATTTAATTTATTTGTTTATACTGTGTGCTTCTTGATGTCTCATGGAACAGGGATGTTTTGCTCTCACTAACAGCTGTAGTTGTGTCAGTAAGAGGAGTAAAGAATTCTGTAAAGAGTTCAGCCTTGCAGTCTTCGCTGGGAAGGAACTGGTTGGATCTGGTTGGACTAACAAAAGGTTGTTCTTGTTGATTGTTTAGACATGCCTTCGTGGTTGTTTGTTTATCATTCATCCTTCTCTCACATGCTCACTCACATTTCTGCTGTCATTGGGTATCAGCGGTCTTATCAGCTCTTCTCCTCTTACCACTTAAATGACTTTCCTCTCTCATTGTTAGACTTTCATTGTTTTGTGTCATTTACACATCTTGTTCAAAAATAGGGTATTACTGTACAATAAACATCATTCTTATGGGTTTAAGTTTTTGATGTTTGGTGTTTGAAGATTTTATTATTGTGTAATACTACTGCACTGTCATAAGCCCAGGTTTATTCATCGTCACTAAACAAAAGTAGAAAACAAAAAGCAAGACAAACCTTCATTCAACCGAATATCTTGTCTTCTTTTCCAGCTTTTGAGACACAATTAGCAAGCTTAAACACATCAGACCTAAACAGCCATATCCCCAAAAGAAAATGGTTACATGTAACATGTTCTTAAATTGTACATTTTTTGAGCTGCCTTTTCTTTTCAAAATAAAAGTGTCTCATAATTTTGGAATAACTCACCACATTTTCAGACCTGTTATCTTTTAATCTCAGAGCCCATCAGCTAAAGAGGTCGAAAATATCTCTGACAGGGACGGCTAAGTTTTCATTACTTAGCTAACTGACTAAGCTAGTTGGATATAAAAGTCCTTCGACTAAGACTGACTTTCCCACTTGCTGCATTTATTTACAGTCCAGCGAGCAACTTGGGGAGCCAGAATTAGGTTGAGAAAGAAGGTCTCACAATGGATGGTTGGCTGCATCAAAGCTTGATTATCATTAAATGACTGCTGATGGTTTCGAGGATTGTACAACAGCAGATAAGGTTGGCATCTTTTACTCTCCACACAGTGTTTTTCTTTGCAAAGCTGTAGCCCGCTAAAACCCCAGTACATGTACAACACATTAAAAAAAAGCAAATCAGTTCTCCCTTAATTCACCTAATATGAAAGATCTGCATGGGCTGATGCCACATCTCTGTACTCTGGCATTAGTTCACAGTTGCCTCTGACGGTACTTTTATACATGTGATTTGATTCTCTGCGGTATGTTATGAGGATAATATTGTCACTCTTAAAAGTATTTTATGAGGCTGTATTGTTTGATATGGCTGTTTTTTTTAATCAAACTTTATTTTTGTTTATCTTTGTTTCTTCTTTTTTTTATTTTTTTTATTTCTGGGCTTTTTGATGTGGTTATTGTACAGTCAAAAACTAAGAGAGTTAGTGGGGGACATGCGGTGAAGGAGCCACATATCGGATTTGAGCCCGTGCCATCAGCTTGGAGGACTGAAGCTTCATGTTCATGGGGTGCACGCACTGACCTACTGGCTACTGGTACCCCATTTCTCCTTTTGTTTGTTGCCCTCTGTAATAAACTTCATTTTATAAACAAATAACTGATAAAAATAATGATATAGCTCTCTAGTTTAAACTCCCTAGCATGTTTTGTCAGTTATTGTAAGTACTTTTCCTCAACTTTTTGTAATCCATTAGTTAAGGAAACCCAGTGGTTAAAGTAGAACTAGAGGTCCCAGAATGCTAACAGCAGCTAACACTCATTCAGAAGCTACTCTGTCAGACTTACAGTAGAGAAACGACTGTAATAGTTTACAGTACAGCCCGAGAAGCTTGTGTTGTTTTAATAAAGAAGTCAGACACTAATTGGTCTTTTCCCTTCATGAGAGCAGCAGACCTAGTTTCATGCTGTGCACAGTGCAAGTCGTTTCCCACAGAACAGCAGGACTAAGAAAAAAAGAGAGGGTTACCTCACTGAGGAGTTGAAGGTGTGCAGCCTGTCACCTGCAGGTCTGTAGCAGCGCACTGTAGCTGAGCTTTCCCTTTCTTGTCATGTAATATTTAAAGCTGATCCAGTGTCCAAAAATGAGGAAATAGATCTAATTTTGAAGAAGGGCAGAAGAAGAAGGCATTGTAGTTATGGGTGACCTCAGTGACAAATGTTCTATAGCTTACTTTTCTCAATACTTTGAATGTCTCTCCCTGTCTCTTGTAAAATCTTGCAAAAAGTTTAATTACTTTTATAATAACAAGCAATTGAAATAGCTTATTTTGCTACACATCAGACTTACTCAGGGACAGTGTCATCATAGATAAACCTCTGGTATTTTAGCTCAGGGAATAATCACATGACTAAAGTTTAACAGATGGCACTTTTGCAATCACCGGGTGATTTTCACCCGAGCAAAAGTATTTACATGATTGTCATTATGCTGCATTTGTCTAAGTGTCATGAGTCCCTAGGTAGCTTCAGCATTGTTTTTGATGTCTTTGAAGGCACGAGTGTTTCCCTTCTCCAAAACATACTTTTCCTACAGGCCAGTGTTCGGGTAAGTTTCACCCAAAATAGTTTCTCTCTCCTGCAGCTGTTCATGTGTCAAGGAAACTGTGCCTTCAGGAAGCTCAAATGTCCCAGTAATGGGTGGACCAAAGACCAAGTTTCAAGTTTCATCCCCCCCCTAATTTTTCTGTAATTTTGGAGCATTTTAACAGGGTTCCCCCATGATACTTAATTTCATTTTGTTCGACATTGCACACTTGGAACATAAAAGAACAATACACTAATTTTATTATGCATTGTCATATTTAGATGTATTCTGATGACAATTACTTTTTATTGGGTATATTATATCGCGTAAAAATCACCCAGCATTAGTGATGGTGTTACTAATTTAAGCGATAGTGTTCTCGAGTTAAAAGTTTTGTTTCCCCATTGTGTGACTTTTTGTGTATATTATTTTCTGATGTGTTCATTCATTTGAATTTCGTTGTTTTTAAAGAGTTGGAACAACTTTGTCAAATGTAAATGAAGAAGTAGTAGAGTGACTAAACAAGTGTAGCATTCATAGACTTAAGAGTAAACACGATACCAATAACAAAAATAGTAAAACAATTTTAAAAAAGCAAGATGTTTTACCAGTTTTATTGCTTTCCTCTTCTTAACACTTGTGAGTTTTTTTTACTGTTTTTTTACTGTTTTTTTGTTTTTTAATATTTTTTTATTTCAAAAATATACAAAATACTAAACAAAACTAAATAATAATAATAAAAAAAAAACATTTGAAAAAACCCATATAGTAATACTACATTGTCTTAATATGTTACTTCATGTTATATGTCTTACTTGAGTGACTTTAAAGATATTCACTAATGTGTGCCCATATTGTAAAGAAACAGTGTTTACCCTTTAGGTGCATTTGTCAGCTTTTCCATGGCTAAACAGACACAATGGCTTTTGTACCCATATGTGACTGCACGTATCTCACTACCTTCCTAGGCTGTTGCAAAGCACAGTTTACCCCAAAGTGATCATAAAGTAACTATCATTCTATTTCTATCTGAAAGTCTTAGTCCAGGTGGGAATATATAGTCCAAGGATAAATGCCTGAAGGCAGTCAGGCAACCTAATTGTACAATATTTTGAAAAGAGAATAATGTCTTGGCTTGGAGTTCTCGATTGAGACTGTTCCACACAATTAAACAAATACGATTTCATTTATTAATGAGTAGCTATTCTGTTTTTTTCAAACCTTTCAGTGTGGCAAGCAAGTGGAAGCTTGCAACGCTCTCAAAACAGCTTGAAATACGTCCGTAACATCACCACAGCACCACTGCATATTAGATACATTGGCTGACATCAAATTGATCATTTCATTCCATCAATAATAATATCAGACTGTATTATGTATTCATCCCTATGGAGCAATGATCAAACATGTCAGGGTTCAGGTCAAAGATCAGCTGCTAATGTGCTTCTGGAGCAGATGCAAGTTTATTAAGTGGGTCAATCATTTCAGCATTGTCTTTTCTATCCTTCGTATTCTATTGTGCACTATTCACAGAGACATCCAGTCGTAGAAATCCCTCATTTCCCCCTTCCTTTCCATCATTTGCTGCTTACCCCCCCAATTCCTAATTACTCCATCATGCATTATAGGGGTTGGAAGGTTATGGTTCGTACCAATGTAAACCATCACCTGCAGGCATATAAAGGCAGATTACTTGCTTTATATATAGAGAGATAGTCTTTATATCCAGCAATGTGTCATTTGAGGAAATAGCATAGATGTATGCTATCTAGTGTTCCAGATCTTTGAACAACAGCCATGGTTTTTATTAAAGAAAATGCTCCATACGGCTGTTATAACGTGATATTCACCCATTTCCTCCTTTTATGTTCAGGGTTTTTTTTGCATCCATCTCCATGCCTGTGTGAGCGCACGTATGCCTGTTCCTGTATACTAAAGAGGCAGTTAATCTGACCATGTCCACTGGCAGGACATCAAGTTGCCCCCATAGTGCATTTAGGCAAACAGCCAGGCTCAAATAACATTGGAGTGCTCTGGAGTGTTCTGGTAGGTCTGTTCTGCCTCCACGAGCATCAAAAACCTGCTGGAGAGCAGAAAAACGCTGAGGAACATGGGCTCCCATTACTCCGAAAATCAGTACTTTTCTAATGCATTGTAGGACTTTTTTTTCTTACTCCCACGGGGAGCTAGAACTGCCTAAATTTGATACAATTTTGCCAAGAACTTTGCCAGTTTGAGCTTGATAGTGCAGCTCTTATCAAAGCTATCTCCCGCTCCAAAAAAGGGGGAGGCAGGATCTAATCTAAATGTCCGTCTGCAGCGCGTGAAGTGCAATGTAACCCCTCTATCTCCTCCAGCAGAACAGCTGGCTGCCGGTCGCTTCAGTTCAGAGGAGAGGGAGATTGAGGCACATATAGAAAGAGAGAGTGGGAACTGAATTCCAGCGAATTAATCACCGTCTGTTCCTCAGTCAGAGAGAGGAAGAGAGAGAGAGAGAGAGAGAGTCAAATAGAGAGGGAGAGGAGGGGGAGTGTATCCTGACGCAGTGTGAGAGGCAGCAACTGAGAGCGGAGAGAGACGGAGAGCGAGGGAGACAGCGGCGAGGAGGCAGCTCATCACATCACGCGCCGTTTTGCATCCCTTAAAAAATCCTGACGAGCGTGAATCGCTGCATGTACAGGCTGCTGCTGCTGTGACCGCCGAGCTTTTCCCGGTCACTGCTCTTCACTGAGTAGCCGCAGAGGAGACACGTGCAAGCTGGAAACAAATCAGTGACAAATACTTTAAAAAACCAACACACCACATCAACACAAACACAGATACTGACAGAGGCTGCGAGCAAGAGGAGCGTTTTGAACCCTGTGAGGTGGAACCGCGTCTTCTTCTTCCTGCACATCTGGATCAGGTAAAGTGGAAACATCTGGAGATATCGCTCTAAAAGCGTTTGGCGTCTTTACATGTGTGCGTAACGTGTGATGGCTTGCTGGACTCGCATTGCGTCGGCAACTTTGAATTACGCCAACAGCTCAGGCATTCCTGCGGTTCTGAAATCAGCGGCTCTGACCCAATCAGTGTTAGTGAGTGTGTTTGAGTGTGTAGTTGTGATAAACGATTGGAGTGTGCTTGATGTCTATTCTCACGCAGCCTACCTTGTCTCATCTCTTGTCTCATCTCCGTTGCTCGCGCGGACGCAGAAACATAGATCCCTATTTGCATTATCGGCTCTTGACTGAATGTGTGCGGTGCCTCACCATCCCGTCCTCCAGTTCTTGCACAATTTCAATGTGTAACTTTGAGCGGGGACGTGTTTGAAATGGTTCATATTTAGCGCACATTTAGGCTGATCACTTGGCTTTAATTTAGTGTTCGTCCTGGGACATGCTGCAGAGTCAGCGAGAGAGGAGAGACACGGCTTAGCCCTTTACCCGCAGTCCGGCAGGCTGAGCGTTCAGCACCTTGGACAGCGGCTCTGCACACTGAGTGAAGTAGTCAACCTGCTGAATTCTAAGCTGTATTTTTCCAAATGGTTGCTTCTTTGGTATGTTCTTGTCAACATGTTTCTTATTTGAGACCGCACACGTTTGCGACACTGACAAACACTTAAATGCATCTGGTCTGCTTCAAATGTGCACAAATCCATACCCTAAACCGGCACAAAAAGACAACAGACTTTCATGCTGGAATCCATATTCAGTTGACAGATTGCTTAAATGATGGTGTAAATGGAAGCAGAGGCAGCATGTTTTGGCCCAGTCGCTCTGGGTTCTAGAGGTGGAAAATCAAAGGTGTCATCCTTAGAATTAGGCACAACATACATTTGAAATGTTTTACCAGAGATGAGTTAAAACATCTTAGATTAGGGTTCCATCAAAGAAAAAGGGCTGGGAATATATATATTTTTCTATGCACGGAATGACGGGTTATTGTATGGCTTATTGAGCATAAAAACAATACATTGTGGCTTTTAGATCCCAACCCCATTTTAGCACCTGTATGAAAGAAGTGTTGTGACATGTTGGACCTTCAACACCAGTGTCGAACACCAGATCAAAGAAAATATTTTAAATGAAATGTGTTTAAAACTCCAGTAGAACAGAAATTTACAAAATCCAGCCATATATAGCATGCAGTGGTTTATCACTACTTCAGCACACACGTTTAAGCCTTTCCCGGTTAAATTGTGTATATGCAGCTTAAGTAAAAAACAGTCCTGATGTGCAGTCTAAGCCCAGTCTTCAAATGTGTGCATGTGTGTGACAAAAAGTCACTAAACCAGTAACATTTTGGCTGCCTACTGCCCCACTATCTGTTGTAAATGGATGTTGTTGCCACTCTGTCCCATAGGGCATGGACTACTAACAGAGTTTTTCCACTGACTGACTCCAATTGTTGGCTGAGAGCCACAGAGGGAGAGAGTGGGAAAGAAGAGGAAGACAGACAGACTGATAGAGAGAGAGAGAGAGAGAGAGAGAGAGAAAGTGGGATGAACAGGGTCCCTCTCCTTGCAC
This sequence comes from Symphodus melops, assembly GCF_947650265.1. Classification (NCBI taxonomy): domain Eukaryota; kingdom Metazoa; phylum Chordata; class Actinopteri; order Labriformes; family Labridae; genus Symphodus; species Symphodus melops. Next base: position 14,201,339 of record NC_136692.1, on the reverse strand, counting down.
ACTGAATAGATACTCAGTGATTCCACTAAAACTGAGCAGCTTCAATGACTCATTATGCGTTGGAGGGGGTGAGAAGTAGTTGTCTCGGCTTTTTTCAAGGCCACTGATCGTCAGTCACAAGGAAGTCTTTAGTCGTCCCGGGAATTCATTGATAACTATCTTAGAGGTCGCTCATCTTGCTTTCATCCTGCATTAGTACTGCAGTGCTCGCTGCAGCACCACTTCTCCAGTCTCAAGAGTTTAAGAGCAGTGTTGAGCGAGATGGAACAAAATGTTTGTTAATCTGGTAACCAAACTGAAGTAACAGGAGTGGCACTTCATAATTTCATTTCATTTATTGTCCACGGAGTGGAAATTTGTCTTTGGTCTCATAAAAAACAAACATCAAGCAGAACACCAACAACAACACTTACACACAGACATCGTCAGGGCAAAAGGCAGGACAGCAATGATAGCTACATTACTGATAATCATCATCTGATAATCCAAATCTGTGTTTTAACATTCTGCACATATGACCATCAGAATTTGAACAGAAGAATTTGAACAAACAGAACAGTTACACAGGTTAAGTATTTCAAATATATAGCCTACTTTACACTTGAATTCAATGCATTTCAGTCACGGATATTGTGTTTTTATAGCTGAATTTACAATGGGAAATTCATATACAAATGTTGCTTTTTTATGAGAAATGTCTAAATTCTTCTGTTCTTGCCTGTATAAACTATACAGGATAGTATACTGTATATCCAACATACTGTGGAGCCCCTAAGCTCTTAAAACTTTGTCATCGTATTCACATAGGGTAATAATGATGAATGAATGAAAAAAAAACGTGGATTTTTGAGACCTAAAAAATAACAAAGTAGAGCAACACAAAACCTCTCTACACACAGCATTAATCAAAAGTGACAACTTTCTTGAGAAGAACTGGCAGGATGTCTGGAGGAACCAAACAAATGAAATGTGATGGGTTCAAGTTCTCTGCTTTTTTGATTTAACACCCTGTTTTGTTTTAGCTTTCAACTTTCACATAAAGTTGTAAAAGTGTTTTTTCCCCTTTTCTTATCTCTGTGTATCACTCACCGCAGACACAGGAGTGAGCTATCCATCCATGGTAATATCTTCGTACCCAGAGGCATATCTTTGGGGCAACTTCTCCAAGAGTACTAAGGAAACACGACTGTGTAATGGGAGATCCCTCCCTCTGCTCTCACATCCATTTACTGCATCTTTTTGCCCCTTTTAGCTGCCTCTAAAAGGGAGCACCATGGAGCATGTATCTGGGGGAATTCCCAAGCTAAATTTCAAATCAAGTCCTGTCTGTCTTTGTTTGTCAAAGTCGTCCATATTTTAACAGGCGCAAGCCCCACAGTTTAAGCATTTTAGAGCATAGAGAGCTTTCAAGAGTAAATGTCGATTAAACCTTTATACATTTGTTCTCTCTTTTTTAAAAAAAAAAATCAAAATATGATCTAAATACAAATACATTATAAATAAGCTTTACATTGGGCTGAAATTGTGCTCAGCTCACAATTATTCAATGTCTGTGAAGCATTTTAACACACCAAAAAGCTCATTACATTACATATTTCAATATCCTCATTGGTTTGTGTGAACAGATCTTTTGTGTTAGGAGAAGGGATGTGTACAAACATGCTAACAGAAGCATAAAATGCTTCCACACGTTTGTGCATAAGACACACAAACTTCCTTCCAAGCTCAGGATGCACACGCTCAAGAAAGCACATGGATTAATAATGTACCATATTCCCAGAAGGGGGCTAGTTAGCATTTCAGGAAGATTGCACTAACACTTGGGAACTGTAATTAGGAAGTTATTGTTGCAAGTTGCTTCCTCATACACACAAAGCACACCGCTCAACCACACACAGGCCACACACACCCATGCGCATGCACACTGGTGCATGGATAAAATATGCAAATAGGAAAGTATGGGGACCGGCAGTTTGCTCTGTTAGACCAAATCTCTATTTGATTTGTCTTTCATCCAATCCAATGTGATTTTTGTTTGTTTGTTTGTTTGTTCCAAAAGAGAATAAATAGTGCAGTTGATGGAGTGCTGAACTTAATTGTTCAAAAGTTATATGTGTTTTCAACTGAACATCCCACTTCTTCTTTTTCCCTGAGTGCATTTAAGTTTAGTTTTTTAATATTGTGCTTCTTTTGTATCCATTCAGAGAATCAATCTGCAACATTTACACTGTGAGATTTATGTTTGAGTAACATTTGGAATGGAGGTGTCTGTCTGAATAACTTCTTCTGCTGCTCCTTTTATATAAATACTTTTTGAACATCGAAATGGTATAATACAGAACACTTTATTTGCATTTCTAAACTCCCTAAAGTGCTGAGAGATTATATGGATTTTGCAAGGTGTATTCAAAAGATTAAATATGATGAAATAATTATCATTTAGTATGCAGGAGGTCTACATCTTGTGTACACAAGATTTATGAAATATGTATTTATATATTGTTCTAAGAATTCAGAGGGAATAAATGTAACCTTTTGGGATTTAGCTGACTATATGTATCATCAAGATATGCATCTCTGTTTGATTTGTGGCCCTCGACTTTTTTAAAGAGATATTTGGGGGAATTTTTAGATTCAGTGGAAAATATTAACAGTTTAATGTTACTAGGTTGTTTTAGGCAAAAGCAGCAGGATATTTCAAACCCTATGCAAAAAAGTATTTATTGAATGGCTATACCTCAGGCTTAAATGAGGAAGTGCTATATATTTTCCTGAATATGGGTGAACCATAGAACATGAAGCCCATAAGGCATTTTTTAGGTGTAGGTCAGTGATCTCATGAACCGGAATTACACTTCACTCTCTGCACTGAAACAGTGCCAAAACTTTGCCAGAGGCTCATCAAATTTCAGCTCTCTCCCTTTTCTTCTGGGAATTGTATAAAAACCGAAGTCAGTCTGGGCCTTAAGAAGTAGTTTAAGAATTCCTTCAAGCTGCTTCCATTAACCCGAGTGTTACTTTTTAAAACAATGAGCCAACTCAACAGTGACCTCATAGCTCCTGCTTGTAGCGTGAATGATGAATGAGCTGCTTAATGTATGCTGACGCATGTCTTGCTGATGCCAGCATGCTAGAAGTAGAGCTAATCCGAACCTAAATTCTCCAGCTAGTCTCACACCTTCTCTTTTTATCTTGTTCTATACTCCTCCCTCTTTCTCCTCTCCTCTGTTTCTGCAGCTTTCCATACCACCAGAATGCACACACCCATATGCCTCCTATGTGTTTGTGTGTGTATATTGAGTCAGCTAGTTTGTATGCCGGCTGCTGCTATACCAGCCTCTCTCTGGAAATCAAGGAGAGATCGTGGTGTGTATGCTGAGAGAGGGAGTGGAAGAAAGAGCAGCGGGGGAGAAAGGGATGGGTGAGAGGCTGAGAGGTGAGAAAGACAGAGAGATAGATAGAGAGAAGGATGGCGATGCCACAGGGTGAAATGAAATAGCAGTGGGAAAAAAGAAATAACAAAAGGGTGGGAAAGATGGGGAAAAGCGCTCAATAGATGTGTTTTCCTCCTAGCTTGCTGGTCTCTATTCTGTTTCATTACCTCTGTCCTCTGTTCTGAAGACAGCACTGTCTCTGTGTGCAGAGGCAGTTTGGAGACACTGTGGCCTGGCACAGACTTGAAAAACCTCTCTGATGTTCTGATGTTCTGCTCTGAGGTCCTCTTCAGGGCGAAGAGAAGAAATCTCCCAGCCTGTCCCATTAACTACTAGAGCCCGGACTATTGAAATGGCATTACCTTTTATGGCTGAGCACCACATTGGCTCTTCCTCCATTCCCTGATAAAGATCTGTCGTTCAAAAACCCTGAGATACTAGCTGCGGGAGAGCAACAGGGAGATTCTTATTTTGGTCTCTTTTCTATTATCTTTCAGGCATCTCTCAATGTTTTTTCTATTCTCTGGTAACAAATTTCTCCAGGGTTTGGGCATCATTTGTATCTCCTTTATGTTCTTCAAAAGATATGGAGAGAAGCTCTGACAGAGAAGATGATGAAGAAGGGCAATAATAATTCTCTCTGTTAGCTTAGATAGCTTTCATAATTGAAGGGACTCTGAATTCTAAAAACTCTTTTACTCCCTGTTTGAAAGACGATGCGAAGGCCTCTTTAATACCAACAAACTCTATTATCACACCAGTTGCAATCAATAGCTCCATCATAGAAAAATGTTCTTAAGAGAACAGCCCTTATTATTGTCAAATGTTTACAAAAAAGATTCAAAGACTTGACTTATTTTTGTGGTATTCATTCAAAAACATAATTGTGCTAATGGAACCATTTTATACGACTCTAGAAAGTATACCCTCCAGTTATAAGCTAACTAGTTTATTGGCTAATCAGCTAACTAGCTTCTTATTTGCTTAACATGTACATAACCTCTCTAACCTCTCATAAGCTCTTTAATTTCCTTATTGAAAACATTTAACTACATGTAGTCTCCACGGAAGCCCTTTCTCTTGTAAACTAAAGGAAGAAATTAATTTGAAAATACAAACAATAAAGAATACATTAAAACCCATTTTAAGTAGCTTACCGGTAATCTTACATTGAAATGAAATTCTGATTTACACTTTTTGCTTTCAACATATACTACCCAGCTCTCCACTGCATTACACTTTTTGTAGATTGTACATTTTAAATGGACCATCAACTGCCTTGTTTTCCCCCAGAGTCTTCAGGACAATATTTCAAGCTTTCAAGTAATTATTAAAGACTGTTTCACGTGTTCTCTCTGTTCAATGAGTCAGCTAGAAACTTCAAAAAGTCATTTAGAGGCAGAGCTTTAACGTCTCATAAAGCAAACTTGAGTCACCATTTCCCCCTCAGGGATTAATTGCCAAAATCTAACAGTGACAGTGCCTCCACATGCACGTTCACAGGTTAATGGCAAAAAATGTGAGAACTGCTTGTCCCTCCCTCTGTAGCCTTGTTTAAAATATACTGAGATGTATATTCTCCAACCTATCCTTTTGAATCATAGATGTGCTGGCTACATGAAAGCTTACCACTGCAAGCCTTAGGCAGCGTTAAACAGAAATCTCTAAATCATGTTGACAACTGTTCTATTTTTTGTTTATTTCGGTGTGACAGTAAAAGATCAAAAGGAAGCATTGTGCGATAAAGCACAATATAGTGTGCATTTGTGTTGTATGTGTGAACAGGGAGAAAACAATATTTTTTGGTTTTCTATGTCATTTCAAATTTGTTGGTTTGTATCACCCCATATCTGCTCTGATTCTGAACTTTATAAGAAGAGCTTCCAAAACAGACTTGAACATAAATAATAGAACTGACATCCATAGAATATTCTTCTTCTCACAGTATGTATGTCAGCAGCATTGAAATTCAGGCGTGTGCTTGATACAGAGGTCTGAACTTCAATGTTTCACAAGGTAGGTTTGTGCGAAAAAAACTGGTGTACAGCCCAGTGTTAATGAGGCTCAAGCTACAGTAGAAGTCTGCACAGTGATTTATGTTAGAAAACTAAAATGGCCATTATTAATGAGAACACACCTTAACTTCAGAAGTGGAGTTCACCAAACACACACATGACAGATGAATTAACTAACCAACCAGAGATGAAGATCTGATACTTGCAAGGATGTTGCAATTTGACACAAGAAATACAAATACAAGTTCATATTTAACGATAGGTCTATCCAAATCCAAAATGATCATAATTCTATAACACTATATAACTAATACCCAGACGCCCATGCATTGGTCTTTATCACACTGAATTGTAAAACTGTGCCATTACAAGAAACATCAGTCTAGAAAATAGTAATTCAATAACGAATACCCCAGTTATAACTTTAACAATTTTACTGCAGTAATTGAGATACAGTTGCTCGGCCTTGAATGCTCTGCTCGAGGGATGCTCCCTGGGTCACCTGAGAAGCATACCACAGCTTTGCAGGAAGCACAGTGCTACTACTAGGGTGAACCAAAAGCTTGATGCAGAAAAGAGGCAGCTGGGATGGAGGAGACAAAGCTTTGCCATAAGCAGACGTGTGTGTGCTGCATTGGTGTAGCAGAAATGAATCAGGTGGAAGTTGTGTTTAAGTGGACAGCCTTGATGTGATCTGTGTGTGTGTGTGTGTGTGTGTGTGTGTGTGTGTGTGATCACAAGCAATGATTCAATCAACTGGCGTATGACTTCCGTGACCTACTTGAACCTACACAAAGTTTAATTGATAATTTAACATCAAATATGAAACAACAAATGTTCTCATTGCCAGATGACATGCAAGAGCTAGATAAAACGGGTCACAGTTTGATTTCTTTGTGCCTATTTAAAAACTAGCAATCTTCTATGATTATTACTGTTTATATCTGTTGGATATAGTGTGAAATCATGTTACTATCTTTCATATATTTCATTAGTGGTTTTGTTACATTGATATATATTTATTAACTTTTGGAAAAGGAGTTTACACATGCTTACACAGTACAGTGCCTGTAGTACATGGACTGAAGTCATGCAGGTGATGATCACATATAATGTTAGAGGTGACACTGGCTGATACTCGCTGCAACCTGTAGGCCTTTTGGCCAAACATTTTAGGGGTTTACACTTCACTGACATTTCTGTACTGTGTACTCTCCCTCTTTGTCTTTTTTTTTTGGTTTAGCTCCAGTTATTTACAAGCTTTGTTAGAACAGCCAATTGGCAACCACAAGAGAGGCTAAACTGTACAAACCTTTTGTCAATTAGCGCTCAGTAACACCAGGAAAATACCAATGCTTGGCAGCCAAGTTCATAAGTGTGTTTTTTGGGTGGGGGAGTGTGTGTTTGAAAGTTGGTTTTGTGACAGTCACAGTAATTACTGTATGTGGCAGTGGACAGCATTTTTGTCATTTAATCAAGGTCAAAGGTCATATGTGCATGTTTATGTCACTTAAGGAAGGCAGTTTGTACGTTTTTTGTGTCTGTGGGTCGGAAGTAACGAGGCAAAGTGTGTGTGTGTGTGTGGAGAAAAACTAAATATCTCTCCTCCTATAATCCTTTAATTTCCCAGAGCGCTGTGCATTTTATCCTGTTTTTGTAGCCAAGTCTCAGACATACTGGAGTGTGTGTGTGTGTGTGTGTGTGTGTCTAAGAGTCGAGAAAAAGGAAACTAGAGAGAAACAGCGTTGGTATTTGACAGCTGTTTGCAGTTTGCACTCTGGGTGTTGCAAATGTGACATGCTTTGTGTTTCTGTGAGTGTTTGTGCATTTAGTCATATGTAGAGGTTAAATGTGGGACTAAAAGCAATATTAGATGTAAATTATTTTGTAATGGATGTTTTTCGAAGGCCTTTCATTTTCTCCCTGTCACTAAGTCTTGGGTTGTGATATGACATGTTGTCTTTTTTTTTTTGCCACTCTGGACACAAAAAAGCCACATGGGATCTAATTTTTCCAAATCTGCAGGTGGTTTTGATTGTGATTGAAATAGAATTTCTACAGATCTGACTCAATCTGAATGTCTCGGTCGCTTCAATGTGTCTTCTGCTTCACTCGCAAAGCAACTCCATTGACAATAACAACGACGTAAATCCAGTGAGCTGGAGGTTAACTTTGGTCAGTGGAAGTAAACCGCAGGAATGAAAAAAAATGCAGTAAAATAAGCCAGTGGACAGACTGCACCTCAAGATTGTTTGAATCAGAAATAGACTTACTTACATACTTATCTCTCAACCATTTTGCAGTTGTAATTCCCGGGCGCAACCTGTTACAGGCAGATCAGATCAGATCTCTTACAATTATAATGTGGACATTCAGTCAGTTAGATCGGATTTAGGGAAAAATCTGATTTGTGCGCCAATCTGAACAAAGACTTTAAATGTCTTTTTTATTGAGTTTTACACAGAGAGAATGTATTCTTTAATTTCAATGTCTGAGGCAGTAAAAACATGCTGTTCAGGATTGAAAGTGCTAAAATAACAGTTATGTAGTCTGCAGGACAAATTATTTAGAACATTTTGTTTGAGAAAAATCTGTTAAGTGTCTGGTTTATAAACCCCCCCCACAGAAACACTGACTATTTCATTGGTTAAATAACATTGTCAGAGAACACACTCAAAAGATGTTAAGCAAGGCAGAGGCAAAGAGTTTCTAAATGTATCACAATTGCTTAATGTTAGATGCAGCTTACTCCGGTCCATTTCTCTATCCCCTTGAGATTCCACTGACATGGATTACCATGACAACCCTGAGAAACCAGGGTAACGACAAACAAGCTGTCAGCTGCTCAGGACTGTTTCTTTCAGAGCTATATCAAAGATTCCACTGCTCTGATAGATAAACTTAACCAAGACAAATAATATAACAAGACTGATTTAAAATACAGGGAGGATTTCTTATTAAATAACAACCTGAATAAGCATGTAAAACCAAAGATGTATTTCATAAATTGTACAGGATGTGTGCTTTGATGTGTTCTTGTCTATCCTGCACAGGAAATACTAGTTCTGCCTTTAAGAAGAAGAGAAATGCAATATGTTTGTCATAAGAGTTCATAACAAAAATCCAATAAACCCTGCTGTATGTGGATCAGGTGAAACGATATTACTAGTACTGTAGTGACTCGAGTTGGGAACGGGGATCATGTCATCATCTTCAGGAATATGAAAAGAGTGTGAATTCTCTCTCAGAAAACCTGTCTGGATCGGGTGTCCACCATTTGCTCATGCAGAGCAAGACATCAACACTGGATGTTTGATTTGTATTTGAACATCCAAGATAGCTGTATCCATAAGCCAAATAAGTTAAATTGCACTTTTTAAACACTTTTTTTCAGTACAAGCAGCGATTTCTGTTACTGTTCAACTTAGTACAGAGACATGGCTAGACGGCTATATTTGTCCTGTCAGCATTGCTGACTGGCTTATTGTTAGCCCCTCAACAGTGTTCATTGGATCATCATTTTAAAAAGATGATAACACTGTCATGGGAAAATGCAAAACTAATCAAGAAATTCGTGAAGTTGGCAGATTCAATGGTCTAAGATTAGAAGGAGCTGACCAACAGCAGGTGGCTGGATGTAGAGCTGAAGGATTCTGACTCACCTGTTACAAAAGTATGAATGACAAAGTAAGAGCTAACTAGGTGATCAGTCTCCTACAGCTTGACGATGAACTGTATACTTTAACCACACATAATGTAAAATCTGTGCTCTCAATTAAAACAATAACAAAAGATGATGTAGAGGCTCACAGGGAATCACAGGAGTTCTCTCTGCTACTCCCCCTGTTAAAACGAACTTCATGTTGACTGTAGTTAATATGTACGGTTGGAACTGACCTGAGAAATAAAATATGTTTACAGATGATGTATCCAAGTATAATTTGCATGACATTTTTATCACAGCAGCACAGAAACCAAACATCAGCTTTCAGTAGCAGCTCCTGCTTCCTTATGCAGCAGTTTTCGACGTAGCATCCGGTGTTTCCTTGGCAACGATAAACACTTTATGTCCGTATACTCATCATGACGGCTGCTGATAAGACACGTCTAGTTATATCTATAAAATTACAGAATTCTCTGCCTTTGAATATGTTGGACATATTTGAGTTAATGTAAGTAAACATTCTCATACAATTCTACATTCAATAAATTTAATGTTGCTAAAACAGTATTCTGTCAAAGAAATGTGAGATTTTACCCTATTTGCATCGTTAAGAGAAAAGACTCAATGTTTTTTGGTAAGGGTTTACAACATTAGATTTTCCTTAAATTTGGACCAGATACATTTTTCACATTGTCTTTGCTGAAGCTCATAAATGTTTCATTCATTAGAGGGCAAGCTGGCTAGTTTAAAAACTATTTTACTGTCTTATTAAGCTGAGCTGGTCTTATTCTAAAAATATCTTAAACATAAACATTTAGGAGAGTAGTGTCTGTTAAGAGAGCCAAAATAATACAGATTTTATCTCTGCTGTGCACAGAATTTTAGCTTCTAGATAAAATCAGAGGAGCATATCATGGAGCATGAAGCACTCACATGCAATTGCACACACCAGCACAAACACACACACACACACACACACACACACACACACACACACACACACACACACACACACACACACACACACACACACACACACACACACACACACCAGCAAGCAGCAGCATGATGATGTCAGGACCAAAGTCACATCATCTGGGAGAGAAAACAGGCCAGAATCTCATCAAAGCATCCTGAAATGAGATTACCACCCCAGCCTTGCTTTTATATAGAAGTCAATATATCATTCATCCCTCTCAGCCTCCTTCCCCTACAAATTGTATTAAATCCCAGATACGTCCCTTAGAATCAGGACTGGATTGCTGGGTGGGGAAGTGGGATGAGAGACAGAGACCAAAAGAGAGGAGAGAAAGAAGGAGATGTGTTGGGACGAGCTTCTTCCTGCATCACAAAGGCAACGTTCATTCAAGGACATGTTGCGATGTGTAAAGTGAAAACATCACAGTTTGATGAACAGATTGTCTGTATGCATGTCACACAAAATTTGGGTGATTATTATGTCTCTGTGTTACATAAAATACATCCACATAAGCTACAGATTAGGTGAACAAAGCTGACGCTCTCAAACCGCCGTATGAGCACACAGCTATGCTGTATTACATTATGCGACCAAAGGGTAACCGGCCTTATTCGCTGCTTTAGTTTTAAGATATGGGCCACACATACCAATGAAGAAACCAAGAAGCGACCCGCCAGGTTGATAATTGCAGCCAAAGTGCTAAATATGTTTCTTTAATGGCCACTTGATGCTGGCACACTAAAGCCCCGTTTCCACCGAGCGGTTCGCATTGGTTCGTCTCGGTACGGCGCACATTTTGTGGTGTTTCCGTCCTACTTTTTGGGACCCTTCCATTGGGGTGCCAAGAATATCGAGCCGAAAAGGTGGCGCTAAACACTGCAGTCCGCTGATTGGTCGAAAGAATCGTCACTTCCCGTGTTACGTTGGCAAACAAAGCTCTGCTGTTTAAACCACTGATTGTAACACACCGGTGATTGTTTACGTCTGTATATCTCCACGCCGCACACAGCTTTCTCTGACACAAAGCTGGATTGAGTTTTTGTAATAAAGAGTCACATGCCAGTGACAGAGTAGATGAATTTCTGGATGTCTTCCATTGTTGGTTTTGTATGAGTTGCGTTTTTTCTCCTTTGTGGAATTTATTAGTTAGCGGTTAGCTGCAATCATGTGATGCTATTACGTACGGCTATCGGCATCCGGCTTACACGCAACCTAGGGCACGGGTGGCTGTGGAAACACAAACGGGATGAGGAACCAAACCATACCAAACTGTAGTGATACCGGACTGCTGTGTTTTCTACATTCTCTGCTGTCACTGTATAGTAGTGAATTTTCACAAGGCTTACAGATATGCATAATTTAGGTGGTGGCTACTTTGATTGACAGGTGGGTGCCCCTACAGCTGCCTATCATGCATAACCTCAGCTAATTGCAACCCTGAACGTTGACCTCCTGGTATTCACCTCATCGTTTAGATATGACCAAAAGGAAATGGTATTTAAAAAGTATGTGTTACTTTACAGGGATTCCGTAATGTCGGTAGAAACACATATATATCAGATACACAGCATACATATGCACATACATATATAAACAACTGATAGGTGGTAGACTATAAACAACATAAAATCCTTCCTTTTGACCTCTCATCTTTAAAAACATCCTCCTAATGTTAATATAAGTTCCTGTATAATTCAAAGCGCAATAATGTCAAAAACACTAAATAAAATGCCTTTTTCGTTTTATCATAGAGAAAAGTGGCTGATTAATTTGCTGGTGATCAACTACTCAATTTATTGTTGAAAGTAAATCTGTTATTGAAGCTTTAGTTTGGAAATAAGCATGAAGAAGAGAAACGGTTTCCTCAGTTGTGTAGAAGAAACTGTGAACAGTGACCAGAGCAGTGCATTCAACACATTTGGGAAGCCAGGCCTTAAACAGAGAACAACAATATTTAGTATTCATTCAGTGAGGGATTCACTCATTCGCAATGGGCCAATATGTACAAAAGGGAACCCTCTTTGATGTAACATGATCCTTCTTGATCGGGCAAGGTGTTGTGTTAAGCCATGGAATACGTGCAAATTCTTACTCATGATGGATTACTAATGTTTACCTTGTGATTGTCGGCAGTTTGATACCTTCCAGACTTATAAAATCAAGTCTGGTTGTATTTAAAATAACTTGACTGTGCTTTCAGATCTGATAAGCCTACTGTCTCGGGGATGTGTATGCTTCAAACCACTGCATCAATCAGTTAGTTTATGCAGGGCCAGACATCAGCTGTGGACCTTACTTGTTCACTTGTGGCTGAATAAAAGCAGCGCTGTCTCTGTGTCTGCATTACCTCCTTGAATAATTTGGATTATTACTACATTTTATCTTCTTACTAAATTCGTCTCTCAAGAATTTGGTATCTCTTTTTCGTTTGCAAAAATAAGCACTACAGTTTACAGACAATAAAAAATAAAGTGGAGGAAAAGCAAGACAAAACACCACAGTATGCAGACTTATGGCTCACTGCTTCCAGCCATAGAGAACATATCCCTTCAGGAAGAAACAGAAAGTCAACTGTCCTTACATTGTACCTCATCACACAGCAGCGTGACTCACCCTCCTCTTCCCTACCGCTCTACAGTTGCCAACTCAGCTATTTAGCTCACGTCTAACCTCTCTGACCATGCATGGCCTCACCCCTCCTTTGTCCCATCCTGCTCACCTGTTTTCCTCTTCTCCCTGTCTTTGCATTGGCTCCTGCTGCTCTATTACTCCTTTTAAAAACCACTCACACTCACGGATACATATGTTCTTGCGCCACAAGCACATGCATTTAAGGTACTTTATGCTCTTGAAATGCAAATTTAACATAAAAGGGTTTCCTGATCAGCAGAAAGTCCTGAAGCCAATCACAGTAATGAGATCCTTTGGGATCTGCGCCTGAGTGTGTTATACGATGAGAATGTGAAGCTCTTCTTAAATGGTCATGCTTCCTGTTTGTGGGTGTGTGAATGGAGCCCTCTGTGATGGCTGAACAGTTGACTCTTGTCCGACTGTCCATGTTTTCTACAATTAGCATTGAGTTACTGTCAGAATATTTGGCAGTACTTCTTCCATCCTCTTAGCCCTTTGAAGTAAGCAGCCAGCAGCTGTATCAATGGGCCGGGAGCCACCAGAAACCAACGAGGCCTCCTTATGTTTTGGCCCAAATACTGAAAAACACTGCAGCCTTTGATTTGAGTGACATGATCATTTTTTGTGATCAGTGGATGAAAAAATGAGCTGAAATGGCCTCGGTTTAAGATGTTGTGATGAGTCTGGATGCACAGTGGCTCAATCTTGTCTGTATTTATATTAGTTTGGCTCCTTCAGCCTCTCTGTCGTGAATGCAGAAATATACAGTATATGCATATTATCACACAAGTTTACTGTACCTAATTAGTGTTTTTGGCTTCTGATCCATAAAGTGGCTATTTTCCTCTGCAACACACTCATGGGGGGAATTTCTGTACTATGCAAGCCATACGATTCAATAATTACAACGTCTTTGAGTCAGAGGGAAGTTCTTCAGTGAATATCATGACTTTTGGTGTCATTCGTAGATTCCGCCTTTTTCAGTTACAATGCAAAGTGATAGAAACTTAGCACGAAAGATGTCAAATTCTGTTGCCATCCAATAGATTTTTCATACAACACACTGTTTGAGGATTTAACTACAATTCTCACCCTTCTTGGCTTGAATGATTTCTTGAGTGCAGCAAGGACCTGTCAATCATTCAGTTTACTGCTTGTTTGAAATTCTCTAAGTAAAAAAACCCCCAAAAAAACAACTGAGCGCCTGTTTAACCCCACCAGGCTCAGCCAGGCAGAGCTGCTAAAGCTCATGGTAAAAATAGTAGAATGTTTTCTTTTTTTTTCAACCAAGAACTTCTAAATAAAACATCTGTATTTTGTATTCATATAACGACCTCTTTTCTCATGCAAAGTTTCTGTGTCTTGGAAATGGCTTCTATTTATTTGTTTTCAACAGAAAATAAGAACTTTATCTGAACGTAGTACTGAACCTGAAGCTCAGTGCTAAATAAAGATGTTAACATTGTCCATTGTAAACTGCTTAGACATTCAGATTAAGGGACTCAAAAAGGTATCTTACCTCTCTGATGCAGATGTCTCTACACAAAACAGTAGATACAGGAGGGATTACTGTATTTACACAACTCTAGGAATAGCCTTGTTGGCATCTAAAGGCATTAATGTGAGTGTCATTTGGGTGAGCTGCGTAACATTTGTATTTAACTAAAAGATTGAATGACCTGGAGAGTGAATTTGAAACCTCTCTCTGTTGTCACTATGTCTGATTTTGGCTAAACAATTTACAGCACCACTATAGAAGGGCTTTTTAAATTCTCCATGGTGAGTTTAGCTGTGAGTGGTTTGTTTGTCAGTTAAGCCAAAACGAGAAGATTCCCTTTTCATAGAATACCACAGGCATACTGCAGGATCAGCAAAATGATCTGAAGTACTGCTTTATCTATGGGGCGACAACAGCAAATCAAAATGGAATTTTCTTAAAGCTGATTTGAGCTGATTTTCAATCATGAACTCTCCTTTTTCTATTTCGTCATCATCAAATAACTAAAATATACTAGGAACAGTGACATAACAGGATTGCATATTCAGGTACACGTAAAATCACATCATTGTAAAGATGTACAAAATACCCCTAAAAGACAAGAAAATGATATCAGCCGGGACTATTGCCTTGTGTAAACTTATGCAAAATATTATGCTAATAAATGATCAACCTTCTATAAAATAATTTACAACCTAAAGAGTTCAAGATAAACATTCACAGGTTGAGAAAAGAACAGTTACTATTCATAAAAATATATAGCTGGTATGATATCACAGGCTGACTGTATTACTTGAATGCAAAAAATACATATACTACATGACTGATCACACATGGATTGGAAATATAGAGAATGCTAATGATTATGCCCGACCAACTTGGTTATGACATCATGAAGTATAAAAAAGTGCTATGTTCACATTTAGAAAATCTCACAAATGCAAAAACTAGACTGCCGTACTGTTGAATGATACAAATCTAATTTCCATCAGAGATGTTGACCTACATTTACACAGTGTTAGCTCCACATGTAATTTCTTAGCGTATTGTACAATTATCAGAAGTAGTTTATAGTGTATGTGATTTTAATAAGATTTTCGTGTAAGTGTAAGGAAGCACATTGTCTGATGTTTAATAAGTTGTATACAGCAAAGCAACCGTACTGTCTTTCATCGGCTCGCAACTTCAAAATAAAAGTGCTGGAGTATGAATAATAAATGAGATATCTATTGGCATTGTGAGAGAAAAATATATTACTCTTCATTTGATTCACACCCACTGCTGGGTCGCTTGATCAAAAACAATGCATTATTTATTCATAGTCTAATCTTTGTTCTCTTGGTATATAAAATATAAAAACTTAATTTCCAGGCCATCATAATTGAAAAGTAGGTTGAAAATATTTCTTGTGTGTGCCTAAGCTGATGCATACAGTTCCTTAAACCTGAACTAAAGTGCTGTATTTGTTTGAATTTGATTAATTAAATTAGATCACTGTTTTTTTTTGCTGTGAGGGAATGCTACAGAAAACAAAGCATGTCCTATTGTTAATCTTTTACACATCAGCTCGTATATGCCACACATTGAAAAGGTCAGACAGTTCCTGTAACAGCTTATTTTCTCTGCCTGTTAAGATCACACTCCATCAGTTCTCTAATGCCTCCCCCTGCGACTGGTTTTCAGCAGCAGATATCTCCTGAAAGGGTCATCCAGGGCCATCTGCTGCTTGTCACTGCCTGATTACTGTGCATGTCTTCCCGTTTTGGCCATCACCTGGTTGCCAGAGAAACGGCATGTCTTGACTGTGAGCATCCAGTTTGCTGAGGTGTCCTTGAGCAAGACACTGACACTCCTAACCCCCCTTAAATGAGGCTACCTCTGTGTAGCCAGAGGGCAACTAGAAAGAGAAACTCCTGAGAGGGATAAAAAGAGCATCACATTATTGCTAATTATTATCTGTGGCCCTGATGTGCTGATGATAAACAATTGATTTAATTATCATTGAAAAGTCTGTTTCTGATTAAATTTATCACAACACCGGTCTAGAAAAATGGCAGAGAAATTAGTCAGTAAGCTATTTCCCTGCTAGAAAGTCTGGTCTTTATAGGTGAAATAATTGTGACTAAACCCCTACTAACCCAAATCCATTTTAGCCTTTTAAATGTGTAATATGTGGGCCTTATGTACATAGTCACATGAATCTGAAAAGTTTGTGGTTGTGGCGAGTACTTAAACCTGCTATTCAAACGTCTATAAATTTGGCCAATTTTAGTTTCAGTTCTCTATGGTTAGGTCTGCCTTTTATTGTGTGATCATGTACTTAGTGTTCGCGCTCATTCTAGTATTTTGCTGCAGATAGCTATTTATTGGATAAGAGAGAACCTGAGGTCAGTGGGATGACATGTTTCCAACTTTGATCCTGGAGCAAAACAAAAACTCTCCCCTATGCTCCCTATCTGTAGTCTGGACTATGAAGCAAGAAAGGTTGACATACTGTAACGTGCATTAAGATGCTTACTGCTAATCATGTTATTACTGACAGATTGATATGAATATTTATTGATGGCCGACCCTATGCTTCCCTCTTAAATTCTGACTCAGACTACTCAAACATTCTGTTAAAGGCTGCGCCATGCTGATTGTCACATCCATTGTTGCTCTGTGCCTCACCAAGTAGGTGTCAATCAAAATTTTCTTGGCTACACCTCAACAATTTAAAAAAGTGTCTACATAGAAAAGGTTTAATTATTAACTGTGTTTCTGCTTATATCTCTCTCTTAATCATATATGCATCCATACCAATTCAAACTGAGTTTCCGGAGGCTCAAAAGGTATCATGTCACATCTTGCATAATGAGCAAACAAATACAAATGACTAAATGCTGGGAACTATTAAATGTCAGAAATTCTGCCGGTCTGTGTCCATATGTGTACATAATTAATGAAGTAGCAGTACTGTAGCTCTGAAACAGAGGACACAGGTCGGGCTTAGAAAGACTGGTATTGCCATAGGAACCAGCTGCACCCACGCATTCATGGAGCAAAGGCAGCAGGGAGAGTCACAGAGAGATGGGGAGAACAAGAGAGAGCGGAAAAGAGAAAGACAGAGTGATGTCTTTGATGTGACTCGCTGCCTCAGGTCTCTAATCTCTTGCTTCTAAATATTTTTCTGCTTATGTGATAAGAATTACCCTCCCTTAAAAAAAAAAAATCAACCCATTTACATGTTCTCTGCATCTGTGACAGATGTCCTCTAGGCAGAGTGAACATGGAGTTCAGTCGGCGATATGAGATGAGAGAGCCGTGTTGAAACAAGAAATGACGTTTAACCTTTCACCTTTGCGTGCCGCTATATGTGGGGGAGTTGGGGTAGGGTGGGGGTGGGGGGGGGGCTGTTGCAGGTTTATTCAAACTCAAAGACACTCTAAAAGAGGCACAAAGGCTTTGTAGGATTTTATATGCATTGGACGTGGCTGTCCACATTATCTAAGCAGCCACCCCGAGACTGCTGCATGATCGCTCAGTCTGTCATTTACTGCAGCTGTATTGAAATACTGTGGTGGCATTTTGTTTGGCTGAGCATTGATCTCTTATCTTGCTCACAGCGTTTACATCAAAAATTCCTTCTATGAAGACCAAGTTTCCATCATTTACGAACTAAGTCTAGGTGAAGAACTCTGTTTTTTTCTCGGTGGGCTTTATCAACTTGTTTCCAAACAGACAACAGGAGATTTTTTAAAATTTATTTATTCAATTTTGCTGTAACAGGGTATGTTTGTAAAACCCAGTAGGCAATATTTCTTTCCCTTAGCTGTGCATGTTGCTTTAAAATGAGACTACAGAAGATTTGCTGAATATCGACTGGTAGAAATTGCTTTGAAAGTTTACTCTAGCAGCAGAAACTGTATCTATTGAACTTCAGGACTATTGTCTACCGGACTGAAAAATCACAAACCTGATGGATATCATCAGCTAGATTTGTAATTGTGTCTAACTTATTCATTACTGTTTTCTGAAAAACATATTCCTGATTACAGCCCAACCCTATCTTATAGAATCCTTTTTGTAAGATACCAAATAGATTTTTCTATTTAAATTGTGTCCAGGGCTGAAAAGGAACAATAATCAAAGCAATGAAATGCGCCAAAAACTACAGTTCTCAAATCTCAGCAGGCAGATTAAATATATGCTAGTTTAATCTTCTTGCAGATACATTCAATGTGTTCTTTATAGGGCAACACATGGTTGATCATTTCACCCAAATACAAGTAGCAATGCTTTCAATTGAATGAAAAACTTTTACTTTTGAGTAACAACCTTTTCATGCGTCATTGTGTAGGGAAGAAATGGGATGATAATAAGTAGGATCAGAGAGGTCAGTGGGATGATAAAGAGGAAGTAAGATGTCCTGCTGTGTGCACAATCACTCAAACAAACCTGTCGCCTGTCTTGCCTACAGCCTCCTCACTCTTTGTCATCACTGCGGCCTGATGGATGGACCTACTTGTTGTGTGTCTGTATGTGTAAGGATTGAGTCAACACCACTGTGGCTGTGTGATTTGAGACAAGTTTGAGATAAGAAAACAAGAATTTCTGGCAGGTTTTCTAATTACATAATTGTGCGTATGTAGTAGGCACAACACACGTCTGCTCCAAGAACTGAGAACCTGCTTCTTTATTCTCACCTTCTGTGTCCCTCATGATAGAAAGTTCTCACACATACTGTGCTCTTCATTTATTTTTTTTCCCTTCAGTTTTTTTTCTTTTCTGTCCTATTCTTTGATTTATGTTTTTTTCCTCTTTCTGATGTGTTCTGAGTTTTCTTTCCTTGTCGTTCTCCCTCTTTAGTATACATATTTATGCTATTTTCTTTCCTTTTCCTAGCCCACCCCCTTACCTTACCCCCTTTTCAGTTTCACTTTCTGTCCAATCTTTTCCATTCAGTTAAATTCTATGCATTTTTTTGTTGTCCTTTGCCTTCTTTTCCTTTTCTTGAATTGTTTTCTTCTTTCATTTCATTAATAGACATTTAGCTTTTGTTTATGTTTTATCCATGACTTTTGTCCTTTCTTTAACCCTTTCCTTTCTAATTGTTCCGTCCATTCCTTCTCTTTCCTTTTTTGTCTTTAAATCCCCCGTGTGACTTCTTTCACCTACATTTCTAATCCTTATCCTTTTTTTGTACGTCTCTTCTTTTATTTTTCCATCTCTGTTTTAAACCTTTTTACCCTTTCATTCCTCTTTCATAGGCTCTGCTCTTCCTCTGCTCATGTGCTATAAGTGGAGGACTTTTGCAGGATTACAAAATTCACTAGCTCTGCTGTTTGTTTTGATTAAATGAGAAACACACCATGAAATAGTTGTCAGTCATTAAAAAACCCTCTTTATTCCCTTTGACTCTCCCCTCCAACTTCTTTATTTTGTCAAAATATAGGACTTCTGCTGCCTCTTTCCCCCACAGCCTCTCTCTCTCTCTCTCTCTCTCTCTCTCTCTCTCTCTCTCTCTCTCTCCCCTTGTCTAACCCAACCTCCTTAAAAGTGATCTATACCACCAGAGGGGTAATTTGCTTTAGCTCAAATCCTAGATGAAAGTCGTTTTTCACACCACGGAGTTAGGACGGCTACATATTCAAGTGGTAAGAGCAATATATTTCACAGAGGGAAGGTAGGAATGGGAGGAATAGTAAAGACCAAATGGGGGAAGGGTTCAGAAAAACACACAGTTCATAATATGTTTCATATTAGGGACAGTCTGTACCACATTCTTTTCTAACATCAAACAAAGTACATGCCATTGTGTTTGTGCTTTTTTTCTGGTTGTGGGAATGTTTTAATTAACCAAGGAACAGCTTTGGAAAAGAGAATAATGAGGAGGAGAAACACTTACTGATGCATAATTTATATCAGTAACAGTATATCAGTATTTTGGACTCCAGAAATGTTGAAGTCCAGAAAGGAAACGGAGGCATTGTTCTGTTTTTCTTTCCTTTTCTCGTGCCAGTAGTAGATTTAATCTCTGTATTTGGACTCACAGGGTATAGAATGTGCACATAATCGTGACATTGGCAGTTTATTTTAGACAGGATTTTTCTCTGCATTCACCATCCGCAAGTAACCATTCCCAAATTCCCTCCATGAAACAATCTACACAATTTCATGTCAATAGATTTTTTTTATTTAACCAAATAAGGAAACTCGTTGAGATAAAAGTCCAGCAAGTTACAATTACCCTCCCAGTAACATTTTGGGAGGAACAGCCACTCATTAAGATAAGTTCAGCCATGAAACTGTACATAAGAAGTGGACACTGCATGCCAGTTTAAAAGTGAAGCCAGCAATGCCTTTATTATGCCTTCTTTTTTTGGCAACCATGAGAAGATACAGCTGGTTAAAGAAAGAAGTCAGGAAGTTCTAATGAATTCATGATCTTTACTTCAAATTTTAAGTCTTAACTAACCAACCAACTAAAAATGTCCCATTTCGAGTTGTAGACAATAAAGCTGGTTATGCTTCAGGGTGCTATTTCTTTTGTCATCCAAACAGCGTCCCTTTTCGTCAAATTTTACCTATAGTGGCCAAAATGGGGGGCTTACAAACCAATGGGGGACGTCATGTTGGCTCCATCCTTTTTCTTTATTGTTTTTGGTATACATATTTCCCACTAACTATTCTTAGTCTTTTGCTGTTCCCAAATACCTTGTTGCTACATGACCCATCAACAACGTCTGAGCAAGCGTTCCATTTGCTGAGAATTCAGGCTTTTGAAGAAACTTTTGACCATGCAGTATGGAAGGCTTGCCTGACTCCTAGTGAGTTTGATTTTATATCAATATTTAATCTTTGCAGTTCAAAACTTTACCCCCTTTGCTACGAAACTTCACCAAAAAATGTTGCTTCTGGAGGCGCCGGTAGTGCAGTGGCAGCGCACGCATCATAATGTTTAGAGGCTATAGTCCTCACACGGGATGCCCTGTTTCGATTCCGGCCTGTGGCCCATTTCCTGCATGTCTATCCCCTCTCTCTCTCCCCGACTTCCAACGCTATCCAGTTTCTCTCCCTCTATCCAAATGAAGGCATTAAAGCCTGAAAATAAATCTTACATATTTAAAAAAAAAAGTTGGCATTGTTGCCAAATTATTGGCTTAACACAAAACAAGACCAGTGTGATTTACAGAAATACAAGACCTCTTTAGCAATTATTTATCCCTTTGCACTTAGCTGCAGTTTGTTCAATCCAGGAGGTGCAATGCTATAGAAATACTGAATAGGTCTGAAATTCTGTTCGGTCAAACAAAAAAGTCTGCAGTAGTTTTTCTGTCTCCACGAAGAGAATCTTCACACTGCACTTTGGTAATGTATGGGCGGTCACAGTAAGGTCTAAATCCTCCGCAGCCCAGAGAGCAGCTGCTTTACTGCTGCGCCCAGAGAGAATTATTATAGTCTCGTCTCTTTCTGCTCCAGTATTGGCACTCTAGAGTGATGTTGGGCCAAATGACATTACATATTTAATGCATTGCCACAGGCTGGAAGGCAACAGGCATCCACTCCTCACAATGTGCAACGCTTGTCCCGTCTGCCTCCAAACAGCAGGTCTAAATGATGCTACTGGATGGATCCTCAGCTTATCCCTGAGCTTGTCCACGTGCCATTTTAGAGTCTGTGTTGTGGTTTCAGGTTTGAAAAGAACATAAGCAGATGTGCATGTTCTCTGCCTGAGTGAAATCAAAGTGTTTTGCTCCTAACGGAGCATCACGACTGAGCTTTAAGGCACTCGCGCCTCAATTGGCTTTGTGCTCGCTGTGAAGCTACAAACTGCCTGTGAGATTTTTCATGCTGCAACTGGATTTAATCAGAAGTTGTTTTGCTCATTGTGTCATCTAACTTTTCGTCATATTTTGTTGTATACTCTTGTGTTCAATGATGTGTAATGCTAGCATATGAAAAGTATACACCACAAAGAGTTCAGGTCAGGATGTTATTAGTTTCTACTTCTCTTATCTCTGAACAGAAGGTGAATATTACCATCTTTCTGAGCACACTGTTTGTGTGTGTGTGTGTGTGTGTGTGTGTGTGTGTGTGTGTGTGTGTGTGTGCATACGTGCGTGTGTGTGTGTGCGTGTGTGTTATGAGTCAAAACAGACGGTAAAATGTGCATTACTCAACGGACCAGGGCTTCTTGACAGTCTAACATCTGACACACAGAGAAGCACCCACTCACACTCATGCACACTCAGGATTGTATTCTATACTTTTGAAGACCCTCATGGTCATAATGAATTTCCCGAGCCTCCAACATAACATCATTCTGGCCTTAATCTGACAACCAATGAGTCTTTTATGTGGCTTGAGCACAATTTCCTATGCTTCAGTAAGAAGGTGAAGTCTTCTACAAATGTGTATTACATGATCCATAGTGTGTAACTTTAAGCTGTCCTGCTTTGCATTATAAAGCCTTGTTGCTTTTCTAAAATTACAATGAAAAAAGATTTCAACTTAGAGTAACTGAGAAAGGGATGCAAGAGGATAAATATTAAAGAATGTTAGATGTTTATTTTTGGACTGTAACATAGCTTTAATGATATTAATAATAATAATAATAATGATAATAATAATAATAATAATAATAATAATAATAATAATAGCCTTTATTTGCACAACACTTTCAAAGAAAAGTTATAAAGTGTTCTTCAGCACAAAATATATTCTACAAACATATCCCAACTCTGAATATGCAACTAATAAAGCAGTAGTATACAACTAACGTAAGTAAATAAATGTTGACTTTAGCATTTTATGAATAAGCGGCAGGGCCTAAATTGAATCCAGCCCCAGTTTCTCAGTGACATATCTGCTGCACACAAAGAGCTTGTTGTATAAAGTCTGAATCTATTCACATGTGCTCTTTTATGTGCTACGGGAATATGCATGTGCAGTCTGAGTGCAGCCTGAAGGACAGAGAGTTCAACAATCAGAAGGGAACTCCTGTGCTTCTGTGCCAAAGAGGCATTAAAGTCAAATTTGCCCTCAGAGACTGGGGCAATATTTAAGCTCATATGTTCAGTGCATTCCAAGGATTATTACGTGGTAAAGTGCTGCAATTTACTCTTCTCTGCATACCCTCATGTATTTTTAAATTCATTTAGAACTTTTCTCCAGAGCCACTAGTGTGGATAGGTGTTATTGCTTGTGTCAGCCAGCTTTAGATGGCAGGCTCTCATCATGAGATTTTATGGAGAAGAACAGCCACGTGTTGAAGAAACATGCCTCAGGGCAGCATCACAGTTTGGTCTGTTGGGGCTGATTTTACAGGACAAACTGTTTTGGTTTTGTCTTTTATTATAGACTTGTGAGACTGTCAGAGTTATTGTAGCTGAGTCTAAAAGAGAATCAAGAATACGTTTAACTTGTATAAGATGAAACATTTTTGCTTTAGGTTAAATTTAAGAACTTTTTATTTCTTCAAACATGTTCTTCATTTTTATTATATCTGGATCTTTCTTTTAATTTTTTTTACTGAATTATTAACTCCAACCTTACACTTAGATACATGAAAACAAACTTCCAGCTCCAGCCTACTTTGACTTACCTCGGTATATCAATCCAGCTCTAATTTGCTATCGTTTTAGGTTTTATTGTTATGCCTGCAGTCTGATTCAATTTTTATCCTCTATCTGGCAATCGAGTAGTCGCTGAACTTCAGCTCACATCTCTTTACAGCCCTGAGCAAAGCATTATGGAAGCACTGTAGTCAGTGTGGAAAATAAAAGTAACACACAGTTGTTGCTCTTTTAGTGGCTTGCAGTGAATGCAGAAAATTGGGTTTAGGCCTGAAATGAGGGATTTGTTTTCAAGACGGAATCAAATGTTACATTTTGCTGAGTTTCAAACTTTTTGCTCTCTTTTAGAGGCAATGTCTATTTTAATTACATTTTTTTTGAACTTTTGATGTCAAAATGACATACAAATTTTTGCAAGTTTCAGTATGCCCAGATGAGTGTGTTCTTTCAAACAATGGCCTATGTAGAAAAAAGTAGGTGTGCCACTGCCACACTCATAATGAAAATTCTAAATATCTAACAAAATTAAGGGGATTATCCAGAGATAAACCTTTTTATTGAAGCTACATCCCTTATTGCAGCTGTTAAGTCACTTGTTCTTGAAGGCCACCATATGCTAAAATCCCCTATTTACACCACACTGACACTTAGAATTTCTGGTCTACTTAATGTTTTGTGAGATTTTGTGCATTTGTGGTGGTTAGTTTGGTATCAAAACAGTAATTGCATTAGTCAAGTTAACAATTAAAACGCTAAATGATTTGGGCAGCAGAAGACCAACCACTCCAATGGCCTGTCATGTATTTTATTTTATTTTTTTTGGTAATAGCATCAGGTGGCCCTGAAGAGATTGATTTAATTGGTATATACTGTATCTGATTTCAAAAAAAGGTCTTCACTCTTTAACAAAAGGGTCCATGGTTAAAGAGTTTTTTTTTTTTTTACATAATTTATCATACACTTAGTATAAAAAAATATGCCTGTCATTGAAACCAGTGCCTTACTTGGACGTTTTCCTTTAATCTGGGGCCTTTGCCCAAGAAAACAAGTTGCAGCCACTACAGCCTGTTTGTTGTCTGCTGGCTGAAGCTAAAGCCCATAAAGTTGTGTGAATGATTTATATAATATACATTTCAACAAAAACTTCTCACCTCTGAATTCTATTATGTATGTATGTATGTATGTATATATATTCTTTAATATAAATGCTGAAGAAACAAATCATATTAAACATATCCATACTTAGTCTAGTTTTATGCCAAAATGGTATGTTCGTGTTTTACTTTGAGGGGTTCAACTTTTCCTCCTCTCTGTGTGAAATATAGTAAATAAAGGAGTTCACCTGTTGTGGAAAATCCAATTTAAAAGTGTATGACTCGGTCAAGTGGATTTAAGGGATACTCTCGTTTATTCATAGATAAAAAGATGGAAGTGAAAATGGTAAATTGATTCCATGATAAAGCAGAGCTTCACAAAATCCTCTCAGCAGGTGATTACATGGTGAAGGTTTTATGAATACAAAACATGCTCCCGGAGTTAAATCATAAAAATGTGAATATCAGAAGCAAACACCCTGCAAAGGAATACAAGAGAGAAGATGCTTTAGTATCTGTTAATGATCGATAAAATAAAAGCATTTTATTTCTTTGATAATAATTTTAAAGAAACATGCACACCATTACACTATATAAAGAACCACATTGTACCACAAACAAATGGAGCAGCTTATATTCCTATTGGAGGAGAGATCAATCATTGCTGGATAATGCTTGTCCTAAAAACAGAAAAGAAAGAACATGCTTTAAACAGAAGTGTATGTTAATATATCAATATCATATCTGACTCTTTTTCTTTCAGCATGTTAATTATCTAAATTCCATGACAAAGCACAGCACAGCTATATAAATATTAAACAATTATAGTGTATTGTGAAGATGTAATGTACAGGCAGGGTTGGTAATTTTCTCCACATACACTTTTTAGATTTTAGTTGAAATAGTTTCAACACACATGCAAGTGATGAGCTGAGAGCACCTCTTGTAACCAGTGGACAAGAGGTGCCACAATCAACACAAACTTGAAATTCCTCTTAGGTGCTTTAACGAAAGCCACACAAACTACAAGGAAATGTGATCAAATCAAAATCAAAAAGGCTGTTGTTTCTCTTGTTTTGATTTTCTCCAGTGTATGTGCTAACTTAAAAAAAGACTATTATTGCCTTTAAAGTTTTCAGCAACGATGAAAAGCCACCAGTCAGAGTCAAGTTGGTGTTCTAAACCTTTTTTTAACATATGACCACTTCGATAGACTCAAAATATAGTCCTTTACTGATTTTTAAGCAGGGTTAGGATTAACTTTTCAAATAATTTTTTGTATAATTCCATTTTGGAGGTTTTCCAGTATGAAGAACCATCCTATCAATGGTACACTTGTACTGCAACTCAACTTCTGTCCAAAAAAACACTGTTTATCTCCTGCTCATCGTGGTTGGACATTATAGTGTCACCAAATGTCCCTGTAAGCATGTTTGTCTGTTGTGACAAATAAAAGTGAAACATTACAAATGGAAAAGGAAGCATGCACAATTAGAAGAATCATTATAACATTGTGCCATTAAAGGGAGTAATTATCATGCAGGTCAGTAATCAGGTATCACTCAGATCCCTCAGTGACACAGTGTGAATGTAAAAGCTGGTGTGTGTCCCCTGAAGCCACAGATGAGAGAGCTGTCCTGTCTCTTAGACAGTGACGTCTCACTGATGTTTGTCTCTGTAAAAAAGATGCTGATATGGGCTGCAAATGACTTTCACAGTACACAAGTTGCAGGCAGATTTTCCCAGTGAATGCAGAAAGTCTTGAAAGAGCCTTACAATTGAGTTCCAGATACTGAGAATGATATCTCAAGGGGTTTTTGTTGCCTGATAAAACAGTAATTGCCCATGTAATTTCACACATGGACAGAATCCGGTTATTATGTTGTCAATTGTTTTTGAATGCAAAATCATGGTCAAATGGTGCGGAAACATTTGTAAAACACAAGTTAAGTCCTTATTTTTTTCATATAAAATCTGCTCAGTGTTGTTACGACTGAATCAATTAATGTATTTAAGAAAACTCACATTATTACAAGAACTTTTGTTTGGCCTTTTACTGCCTCATTAAATAATGAAGTATAGAACCTGATGATGATTGCTCAAGGAACTGATCATAGGGACGAATATTCATACACAATTTTAAGAATTGCTGAAACACTTTGTGATTAACGAGTAAGCCCTGCAGGATCCCAAATCAAAACAATGAAGAAAATAATTAGGTTTGTGCTGTTGTATTACTATTATATTTTAAATAACATTAACAATTCAACATTTCTAGAGAGACTCAGAAAGACTGCTCCCATAATCCTCCCAACCTGGTTCTTCAAATATGCACCTACAGCAGGAGTCTATCGAACACAAACAGAATGAAACAGAAAAGTTGTGGACAAAACAAAAGACTCTGCTATTTAATATTGGAATATTTTCCTCGTAGCAATATGTGTACAGAATTATAACATCCACAAAAGAGAGGACAATAACATGTAATTGAACAGGAACCATAACACAGTAGTTTATTTACGTGTCCAGAGATTGTAGCAGTGGTATGCTCTTAAGTATCATTTCAATAGAGACTGAAACGTTTTTTTCCTACCAGAAATCCCTTGCGACTGATGCTGCCCTTAAACCAAAAGCCTGAATCTAACGCCACATCCTCAGGTCTAAAGTTGACATCTGCAATTCATATTCTGTGCATGTATATCACCTTCCTATTCAACCTCCGCTCACCTCAGCAAAAGCAGTTGTTGGTCCTTGCACATTTGAACCATTTGTACTGTAGCTGAATCTTTGAAGCCCGCTTTTTTTCTAAAAGGCCCCAGGTGATCTGTCACAGCCGGAATATTATAATTTTCTGGCATCAAACTCATTTTTAATTCTGATCTCCTTGTCCTTAAGATGGATTTATGTTTGAGTTTGAATAATTTGAACAGACAAATTGAATAAGGGTAACAGAATAGGCTAGCTCCAAAAAGGGAAAACTCGACTTCTGTATTTTGCTTAAGTAAAGGTTAGACTGTCTTCACCGTACCTTCACTGTGCCTCACCAACCTTGACTTCTCGGGCAGTCGTCGTGCCCACAGAGGGAAGCGGCAATGCATACTGCTGGATTCCACTGCTGGATTGCAGTGCCTTCTGTTTGCCCTGATAGCCTTTGCAGTTTATGTGCCTGTTAACATCTGTTATACCCCGGTGACGGCAGGCATTTTCAACTCTGCCCACGGAGCACCAATAATGTGTGCTAGGCGCCTCCTTTGTAATCATTTTTGGGTCCATTCATTTTAAAAAGTTCAAACGTTTGATGCAGCTCAAGTCTGAGCTTTTTTCCTCAGATCCTGTCGGACCTTTTTACCGGCTGGCTCCTCCCTCAAACATCTCTGGATTTTCTGTCAGTGGAACTGAACTAGCATCCTATAACCAACACAAATTAAAAGTGCATATTGACATGTCGAAGGTATCTTTAGTGATGAAGGTTCTTACTTAATGTTGTAATGTTGTAATGTTGAACCATTGTTGACGTTTTTATGAGCCACATTGCTATCACCTGCTATCATCTGAGAGTGTCAAGCTAATAGACATTTCAGGTGCTACGGTGAGAGGACCTGAGGGGATTGACATGGGGAAAAGAGGAAAGGTGATTTGGTTGGTAGTGGCTGTGATAGTATGTATTGTAGCAGGGGTAACTGATTTGAAAGAAAAAGGAGTAGCTGCAGGAGCAGGTGTAACAAAGCAATTTGTAGCCTATTGGCCAAGGCTGAAAGAGAGAGGAATAAAGGATGCCCCATCTTGTCTAGCTCTTCCGCTATCGCCTCATTATGTCCCACTTCTGTGTCGTCACGGCCTCGTTCTACCGGCTTCTTCAATCACTCCAAACCTTCTTCGATTTCAATCACTTCTCGAGTGTGAGTCTCTCCCAGTCCTGCTTGTGTCAGTTACACCTATCTCTACTTCAGTCAAGAGCACTAACCTGGGTACCAACCCCACACTGTGAGGGTTGTGGTCCACTTAATCACAGCTGTGTTTGATAAGCTTGAGCCGATAAGTCAAGAATTCAATGTTCAAAATAATCCTCATGTAAAAACACAAATAATGTTTTAAAAATGCAAACTGATCAGAATCACTCTGAAATAATTAATTGAAATATGCAATAGACCACACCCTTAAGCTAAGATGTCCCACTGGCACTCTAACATTTGCACAAATGTGTTTATTTTTAATTATTATTTTGATTAACTGTCCATCCTATAAGTGAGGTGGGGCTGAAGTACTTTCCTCCCTTTTTAGGGCCTTAAAGGCGTTAATTACGATTAATCAATTACAAGGATATAACATGTTAATTTTTTTAACGCATTTAATCACAGTTTGCCTCATAAAGAGCGCAGAACTGATTGTCACAGTTTTGCACTAGCTCCGCGATAAGTACAAACAAGAGGCGTTCAGGACCAGTAATTCAACATCTGATAAACTAACAAATTCACTCGCTAAATTGGTTGCTCTGGACTGTAGACCACTATTAGTGGTAGAAGATAAGGGGTTAGAAAATGTGCCACAGATAGTAAATTGTGATCCAACGTTACAACTGCTGTGCAGAAAAATGATTTCAAACAAGATCCAACAGCTTTATGAAACTGCATCTTTTTAACACAGCTACACCCCATATGGCTCGAGTACTGCTTGTGCTCAGAATATTCAGCTCTCTGGTCCCCATGGAAACCAGGCACGCCAGAGAGCCACAGCATGTTTATGAATGTGTTTTAATTTCAGCATGTGTGCGCAAACGTATATACGCTAATATTTCATATATTCAGAACATGTGTTGCCCTTCACAGTGTATAAACAAACTGTATAGACTGAAAGAAAAACCAGGAAAATACTACACACAATAATGAAGTCACATGTAACAACCATGAACAGCCTGTGTTAAATGTACTTTACCACAATGGGGGAAAAAAGAAGCGAGTTGAATTCTTATGACATTTTTGGGGAATTCACTGCTTAAAAAAAAAATCAAAACATTTATACATTAAGCTCTCACATAAAGCACATCCTCTATAATAACAGATGTAAACAATGAAACTCAAGAATTATAGGTTGGCAAGCAGCTTGCTTAAAGTTGAGCGTTTTACTTTAGCTACAAATAACAATCATAACTGTGCTCACAAAGAAGCCACATGGGCTCATACATCCCAGAACTCTGGAGTAGAATGACAGGTGACTCCTGCAGCTGTCATTATTCTTTCAATGTCCAACACTATGTATATTATTTTTTTTTTCTACTGTAGCCTCTATCACATAGTTAGTCAATATCAAACATGCATTGTCATTTAACTGCAGCAAGAGACAACACATTACAGTGGCAGTGGCGCTCCCAGCTATTAAAAACAATATAATTAGAGCAATAAATCACATGCAATGAAAATCTGATGAAGAGCCTTGGACCAGTTAGAGAATGATGACCAAAAGGTACACTTTTAGGTTTTGACCTAATACGCTTATCAAAATGCAGACATATTGGTGAAGGTAACATCATAAAAACTTTTTGTCTGGCGCTTTGGAGTTACCTTAGGACACCCAGCTGGAAGTTTTTGTGTTAGGGTGGATTTCTTGGTGGGGTAGTTACGATGTGAAACAAATGTCACATCTTTTGAAAAAAGTGCGTGCAACTGTCCTCTTTCCGCTGCCAAGGGGTGGGTGGAATGAGGGGCGGTGGGGGTTGGCGGTAGGGGGAGGTGAGTTACAGATGTCAAAACATTGAGCATGGTGCATGTCCTCCACTGTCTGCAGCTGTGTCCCATAATGCTTTTGGGCAATCTTAATGACCCCCTGCAAAGCTATCTGGTCATCCCCGCATATCATGCTGTGATGAAGCACAATAAAACAGTTAATGTGTGTTTAAGATTAGAAAAATAACACAGTGAGGTTCAAAAAGACCTTTTAAGCTTATTGCTAAGCTATTGCACAATATCAGAGCCAGACTTGCTTCTGCTCTTAAAACCAACCCTTAACTAGACAGAGGCTGGACAACAAATATAAATATAATATAGAGAGGATGGCATAAAATCGATACATTGATGATGATTCTGTGTACGGGTATCAGACACAGCAGAAATAGGGACAACAGTCACTTAGTCTGCAGGTGTTTGTATACATGGGAAGGACATGCAGTATCCTCTTCTAATATGATTTTTAAAAAATGCTGTTACCTGT
This sequence comes from Symphodus melops, assembly GCF_947650265.1. Taxonomy (NCBI): domain Eukaryota; kingdom Metazoa; phylum Chordata; class Actinopteri; order Labriformes; family Labridae; genus Symphodus; species Symphodus melops. Next base: position 14,170,263 of record NC_136692.1, on the reverse strand, counting down.
TAATTTCTTCAACAACCTGATGCTTTTTCTTTGTCGACCACTGTCCTTTGTTACACTTGTGTTTTGCCCTCTGCCCTGACATCTTCTCTTCTTTTCTCGTCTGCAGCCTTGCATCTCCAGTGTCTTTCATCTCCTATTTAGCAATAAGTCTCTGCTACATCAGCAGTGAACTCTTATCCTCCTTTGTGTCTGACAAAGACTTTAATGGGAGGTTAATTATTCAGAAAAGCTAACAAACACTATGTATTGTGGGTTTCTGTCCTTGTAGTAGTGTCACCGAAGGAAAGAGGCTTGTGACTCTACTTCACACATAAACACGCTTTCTGGGGAAAAATCTGCTAAGTGGCACCCCTTTAAAGTAAACGACCAAGAAATCTGATGTCCTGAAGGTCTCTGATCACCAGTTGTCTCCTACATCTGAGTGCTGACACTGTCCTGTGTGCCCTGAACTCGGCTTGCGGATTTAAGTGCAACTGAGAGCAACAACACAACACTTCAAAGGACTCTGCACTAAAATTCTTTTCTCTTTTGAACTTATCATCTCTCCTCCTGCTTGATCCTTCCGACCTCCTCCTTTCCTTGAGTCTCCTTTTCTGTTGTGCACTCCCCTCTTCTCACCTTTTCTGCCCGCTTCTACTATTTATACTTTTTTTTTTTTTTTTTTTTTTTTTACTGCATACCAGCTCCTCAATCCCCCAACTCAAGAGGCCATCATACTGATTTCTATGTGCCATGTCTTGCCGAGAGCTTAACAGAAAGAATGTGAAAGTGCACATGGTGTGATTGAAGTGAGTCCGGATTCCTCTTACCTTAAAAGTCTCAAATGAAGGGGACATGAGCGCTGGATGATGGCAGGTGAAAAGGAAGGACAAGTAGAGTGAGGAGGTGACAAAAGGAGCTCTGATTGTGACTCTGTGAGCTGTGGCCTGATGAGGTGGAGATGGTTGAACTATTTTTGGGTAACAGAAGAGGTTTTTTTTATACTCCTGACAAATACTACGTGATTTGAGATAAACAGAACATACAGCCACAAACATTGCTCTTAAATACACTTTAACATTTAAGAAATTCTTCTCAGAAGCTTTGGAGCATTACAAAACCATTTTAAACAATTACTTTCCTGACAAAGGGCCTCTTAAATCCTCAACTCTTTCTCCTTTCCTCCTGTAGATAAATGGCATTAAATTCAATTCTGGGGTCTTATTAACTAACATGAAGAATATAATAATTGGCTATCAGGAGCCCTAGGACTGCTCAATTGTCAATGCTGACAGTAACTGAAACCCAAAAAGTAGGTTAGTTGTACATCTTTTACTACACATAAATACACATGAACCTGGACAATCACCCAATTTCTTTTTAAGGGGAGAAGTCATATACTAACTTGAATTTGGTTTACCAGATTATGGTAAATGTAAATAAGGTAATGTTGTAAAGGGGCAGGTTATAATAGCAGAGATAACCTTCTTTTACAATATGAATCATCAACACTGCTCACAGTAGATTGTCTGGACAGGAAAGATCAGCTTTCATCCCCCAGAGCCAAAACCAAACATGGATAAGCAGCGTAGAGTTTTCATGCTGAGGATCGTCTTTTGGTTGAAGAAGGGTTTACGGCACCCTTTTATTTAAAGATGTTTGAAAACTCTCATGTTAGCTTCTGTTTTCCTGTTTTCATTTGAAATCCTCTTTGATTTTTATTTGTTTGTTCAATGATTTAAAAAAAGTTTTTTGTCAATTGTTTAAAAGTTAGTTTCTTTTTTTTTTTTCTTAAAATGTGCCATTTGAATGAACGGGCCGTGCTCTGCCTTGGCCTAGGGGTTTTTATTTACGATTTACTATTCTTTAAAGAACAACATGGGCTGTTACAGTTTGAGGCATAGCACTTCTTTCTTGAATCTATTGCCAGTACTTTGGCAATGCTTGTTTTGACCCAAGTCTTGGTAGTACGATAACTGTTGTCCTTGAAAAACTAAGTCCTGGCAGCAATACACATAGGGTTAAGGTGATGGAGAAGAAAACACTTGTTGTGAGAGTAATTTAGAGTGTAATTGAAAACCAATTTTGTTTAGACCAAAGCTGTATCAAATCAGAACACTTTTTTGGAAGCCAAACAATGTTTTGGGGGATTTAGTTTGGAGGACTTGCTGACTCTTTTGAAATAGTTGTGGATGGGTGATGGGTGTGATGTGAGGCTGTGATGAGTGGTTGAATTGCCTGTGAGGCTTCTGGTGATGGGGTTGTTGAGGCAGATAGTTGTGCAATAATTTAAAAAGAGACACAGAAAACGATTTCCATATAAATAATTTAAATTGACTAAAGCATGGGAGAAAAACTAAACGCATAAAAGAGATTTTCCTAATTTACTTTTGACTCAAATCATCAAAAATAATGATCAGATTATTCCCAAATTCTCAGATAGTTTACACAAGTAAAAGTTAACATAATCAATATTTTACGTACTTCAATACAAGTATTCAACATCTTGAATTGACTAAATACAATGAAACTGAAAATTTACAAAATAGTAAAAGGCTTGCTCTTATATTGCTCTTTTCAACTTTTGACCACTCAAAGTGCTTTTACTCAAAATAAAACACAAAAAACACACAATCACACACTAATTATAATAATCATTCAGTATATTTACAAACATTATTACTGAAGGTGGTGGCTCAGGTGAAATAGAGGTTCAGAGTATTGCCTCAGGACGCTTTGAAATGTATAGTATAGATCGACAGGTTTCAAGTATCAAACCGCCAAACTTTTGTTAAATATCCCATTTAATTCATCCACTGAGCCACAGCAGCCCGAATTTGTTGAACAATTGCCAATAACGACTCTTTATACATAAATTAAGGTTGCATGTAGTCTTCTGTTTTTATCTGTCATAAACCGTCTTGTGATTTCTAACAACAACATTTTAGGCTGTTTCTTCTTCAGCTGCACTCTCTTCCCCATCGTGGTGAAAGGCCAATGGTTGGATGGAGGGGATCACTTGCAAAAATCATGAATGAGACATGTGAGTGACACATTAATAAGCTCAATGAGGTGTACAAATAAAGTAATCAAAATCAAAATAAAGTTCAAGCATATCAGAGATGAACTTGAGTTTCTCAGTTAAAATTGGACCCAAAACTGAACATGTATTCAATAAATTTAAGAGAGATAAAAAGGACAAAGAAAAAACAATCTTTAATCAGCCTCCCTAGTACACAAACACATGTATGGGCAAGTACGCACACACACACACACACACACACACACACACATCTACACACACACACACACACACACACACACACACACACCATACACGTACACACAGTTGAAAGTGCAGAGTTTGCAGGGAGGACTAATTTATGCTTGAGTGCGGTTCAATTAAGGCAGATGTAAAGAACAGTTTCTCAGTCTCAGCATGTGCTACACTGTTAGCGCAATGCAGCACACACATCGTCTCTGTCTTACATACACACACTCTTGAAACAGAGGGTGTTAAAAAAAATCATAGACTCACGTACAGTAATGAGGTTGGAATTGGGACTCCAAATTCTTCATGCTTTAACTGGATTATGTTAAAAATGCTGATATGAAGCTTTGCATACAGCAGTAAAATAGAACAACATTTATTTTTAGTGCAAATTCTATGAAAAGAAATAAACACCATCATCTGAGACTAACTGCCCAGACAGTGACAACAACATCAGAAAAGCCAAAAACAAGTTCCTAATAATTACAAGTTTTTCTATTCTAACATTACACCTGGTGCTGGTGTAATGTGATGCTGGTGACAGTGATGGCTCACTTTCATGCTAGTAATAATTGCAAGAAAGCAATAACAAACTGTCCTTGTCTTCAGGTAATTAAATACCAATGCTTGGCCACTTTAAAACGACTCCAATAAAAGCCAGTCTGCAGTGCTCAGGGTAACAGATCTGGCTGTCCACTCTGTAGGAAGTCAGATAATAAATTGGAAAGTGAGAAAGTATACATACAGGGTTATTTTCAGAATGGTTGTTATGGATGACATGACACCTTCTTAAAACAATCTGATTAACATCCCTGATGCCACAACAAACTCCGAAACTATGATTGGCTATTTTTCTTGCAAGAAGCTATAGACTTCTGTTAAAGTCAACTGTTTGGGCTCTGTCGCACAGGGCCACAAAAGTTGTATTATAAATAGGTCATTCACCACAAGCTGCTGTCATGTTTTAATAGACACCTTTTAAAATGATTTAAAAAAATGTGAACCTAACATGCACATACACTTTGTATGCTGCAGATAAAAACACACTGCAACAGCAACAGACTAACAAAACAATGACAATAGTTATTTCAAAACAAATTCCCTTGTCCTTTTTCTGAAATATTCTGCTATGGTTGACTGTTATGACGTTGCAAGCCCAGACAGGTTTTAGAATTTTTTTAAGCATTGAGTTGCCAAAGATAGACAGAATTCTAATCTTCCTCTGTTGATTTATTTAAATTACTATCAACTACTACCCCCCACCCTACCCTCCCAAAAGTAAGCCATTATCTGTAAGTTTATCTGTAAGCAATCCCTCATGCACCCTCAATCAGCTCTACAGATTTCCAACACCAAGGTCTGTATAGTTTCACAGGCTTCTCTTTGTAAGCACAATTGCTTTGTTGATGTGAAATCAAGTCATATTGAACGATTATACATCTTCAGCAGTAATGAAAGGGCCTGGGTCAGAGAGCTACACAGAGGGTAGAGAAGTCACAAAGAACAGAGAGATGTACTAATGCATCGTTTTCTTTTCGTCTTTTCTGGGATTTTGTTGGCAAAAACAACAATGGACGCCATTACTTTTTACTAAATTGTATTCTCCAGTTAAATATCTGCCTTTAAAACTTCTGGCAGAATCTGTTAAATGTTCAGTTTGGCTAATCTTTGGCTGTGAAACCTGGCAGGAAACCAGGGCAGTGTGTTCTGCCGGGGTTTGCACGGCTGGCCTGGAAAACAAAGGCTTTCTCCTCATTTTAAAATAAAACGTATGTTGAAAGTCACACTTAAAGGTTTATGTAAACAATTGACATGTGCTTCATGTCAAGCCTTAATCGTCTTCTGAACAAATGAAACAATCCAATAAGTATTTTGTGCTACGCAAACAATGAAGAATGACTAAACACAGTCTTTTTATATGATAGAGAACTCTTGTATTTTTAACAAAGGAATTTAATGCTCAACAGTAAAACACAATGGATGTTTAACCTCTTTTTTTATAAAATCTGTTTTAAGTTCTTTGAATATAAACAAGTCCTTAGTACTGCTCTTAATTCTTTTTGTGCCTCATTTTCCAATTCTCGGTGTCCTTGTCATTGCATAATTTTTCAAGGCCTTGCTTTAGTATATGCCTTTCTGTCCATCTCTATCACCACTCCCTCCCACATCTTATCGCTCAGAGCAAACATTTACTTGCCTTGTTTGAGATACGCCAGACCAAAATAAATCGGAATAAATGCAGGGATCTCGCCACTGAAAGCAAAATATAATGCTGGTGATGGAGGAACAGATGGAGAAAGGTAATAAGAGGATGCCTGAGTGTCAGAATGGCCCTCTCTTTCCGATTTTTGTTGTTGCTTCTACACATACATACAGCACTCTCTATATCCACGTATTTCTGAAAAAGAGCTTAGTTTAAAAGAAATGAAAGCCCTAAAGCCACGAGGGAAATTAGCTATTTTCTAGTGGTTCACAAGGAAAACATACCATCCTTCCGTTCCTGAGGGCTTTTAATTGTTCTTGGAGAAAGAAACTATAGTGTCTCTCCTCTCCCTGCTTCACTGCTTATGTACCTCTGCATATTAATCTTTCCTCAACTATAAATTATTAGTTGCTACCCTCAAATCATCCATCCAGGGATGTCATTTATTGTGACCTCCATTTTATGCTGTTTTCCCTTCTGTGTTTCTCAGATCTTGGAAGAGACTTTAAAAGCCAAAGAAGATCTCTATTGCAAGCTCTAGAGAATGAATAAGGGCAAACACTGAAAACTGTATGGCATTTCTGACTTTTATTTTACGGTGTACATTTAGATAAGAGAGGAGAGAAAGTGGGGCTGGAGACACAGCACAATCTAATCAATTAGATGAACCCCCCAAATGTTGTTTTTTTTCAAGGCACATTGGACAAGAATCAAATTTAATAAATTATTTAGAGATTATTATTTTTATTTTTTTTAAAGACAAATGTAAGAAAAATGCCATGAAACACAGAGTCCAAACAACACACCACAGAGTCACATTTGTTTGAATGATTATATAAAAATATTTCTTTTTACTAAAACTTCCCTGTTGCTTCAAAGAAAAATAAAAAGATATCTTTATGTCCTGAATAGTATAAATATTAAGTTAATTTTACATGAATATTTTAAGAAGCTAGTTATATTACAGATTAGTGGAAAAAAATATTAATTATCAGTGTTTATCAAAAATCAGTACCTATAGGATAATTTCTTTAGCCTTGCTAACAAATGTGTTGAAGTCTGCAAGGAAGAAAAGGACTTGAACTTGTATAGATTTTTTTCTTGCCTTCTAACTTCTCTAAGCGCTTTTTACACTGCAGGTCACACCTACCCATTGACACAGCGATGGCAGAGGCTGCTATGTAAAGTGTCCGGCAGTATTAACTACACTAATTCCAGGTTTTCTTCCAAATATGGTTCCCCAAGGCTCAAAAGACCAAGATAGTGACTGCCAAAATGAACTTATTGCTTCAGAGCTGTAGTGCACTGCCAAAAGTGTGACATCACATTTGCTACTGCCAACAGTATAAGGTCTAAGATACATTATCTGCATGCTAGAAAGGACCTAACCAAGTGTACAAGTAATATTCAACAAAATATATCACAGCTTTCAAATGTGCATCTCCAAACAGTTGAGAATACCAATTAACTGTTGAAACCTTCTGTATGAGTGGGTATTATCACTGTAATCCACCAGGAGATCTTAATGTGATCCTCCTCAAACAAACTCCATTAATCAGGAGCTAAGCAAACAGGAGCGCTCCAGGGACCAAACACTTCTTAATACACCACAATGAAATAATTGATAGAAACATTCCTTATCTTCTTTCAATGTTTTTTTTTCAGCTGTAATAAGATATATAACATAATCTTCAGCTTATAGTAATTTTGTTGCAAAGGGATCTCTGGCTGCATAATTTGGCATTTCTGCATTGCATTTCTGCATGTGTGTGATTTTGGGCCGATAATAGTATCTTAATTGGTTGATTAGGGAGGATTAAGGTCATTGATTGGATAGAGCTCAGGGCTCACCTGCTGTTCCCGGCATCTAATTGGTTGGCTAAATAACATTTCATTAAAAGGCTGGGAGCTGCACAAGGCAAGTGTTCACACACATATACACCTACACAAAGCACACAGACAGACAGACAGACAGACAGACAGACAGACAGACAGACAGACAGACAGACAGACAGACAGACAGACAGACAGACAGACAGACACAAACTCAACATTCACATATGAATACATACATACAGCAGAAAAGGAAGGACCGAGACAGATAAGGAGAGAAGCGGGGGATGAGGGATGAAGGAAGAAAGAGACAGAGAACATTCTTTTTACATCCAAGTGTCCTAGGATTTCTGGGATGATTTCACATTTCATGACAGAAATATGGCCTGTCAATCACCAGGCAGGGTTAAACTGAAAATGTGTGTGTGTCTGTGTGCACAAGGGGCAGGTGTTCAGAGCAGATCCCTAATAACCTGTGTAAGCCCCCCACACACACACACAAACAGTCACTCATGCTGCTGTGTGTGAAGCGTGATGGCTGCCTAACCGTGACAGCTGAGAGAGATGAGACTAATAATTGATTGACATTAGTGTCCTTGTAGCTGTGTCTGTATATATATATGCACGTGTAGAGTTTGTGAATTTGTGTGTATGGTTGACTTGAACGTTAGAGTTGACTGAGTTGAAGGGAAAGGCATAGTGGAGTTTTAATACATGTAAATGTGTTTTACAGCTGCATGCCAGGTTCTGCACCTGCCACTGGTTGTAATAAATCCTAAGTGTTGTGTAGCCTATTATCAATATTTCGACGTGACTTTTCACCTAGTGTATCAAACAACATAGGTCCTTTAAAGGAGGTTTACAGAAGATGAGGTTTCTGCTTCCAGTATCATTATAATGTAAGAGCTTAATGATGTTGAATTACCATTACTTCAGATAAAGCTCCTCTGCACAGCGGGAGGGAGGCACATAAACAACATATTCACACACAGGGGGCTGAAAATCCCACTTCAGATATTCCTTATGTTATGCAGTGATGGACTACACTGAACAGCAGAGCAGTGCATAAGCAAACTAGCTATAAATTTGAAACAAATCCTGGGACTATAGATGGTAAATGATGTACAATAAATTCCCAATATTGATTCATGTTAGACTTTCTCATGCACAAGCAGGTATATGCAACAGATGTGTGGGAACACAACCTTTTTTATTAATTTATTTCAATGAAATTCCAATTTATTGATCAAAGGCCCATCTTTTTCCCCTTTGCTAGGTTGCCTGAAATTTAGGTTGAGAAAGTATTTAAAATATGGCAACTGCCATCAATAGGTTTCAGTAGTCGGATACAGAAACCAGTGGGTGACATCAAGGAGACTACATCCATGATTTTTACAGTAGGATCTGAACACTGAATTTATTTACTCCTTGGATTCACGCTGTCACTATGTGTTTAATTTATTATAATCATTGATGTTTCTTTGTCTGTGTTTCACTTTTGGAAATTAAACGTCAGATGTCAGTAAGGTTAATTTTTATCCCAATTAATGAATAAAATCTCCCCAAAAAATCTTTAACAGGGTGATAGTCATTATGCGGTTATTGTATAAAGACTAAAGCTTGAAATATCAATGGAAAATTTTAACATAAGATACTCTCTTTCTTCTCTGTGCTCTTATTTTTACTTAATCTACAATATATTTGATGTCTGATGTGAAATATGATCCATGACACTTTTTTGCTCTCCACTTACTCTCCCTCCCTATCACTGTGCGTGTCTCTCCCATTGGCACACACGCGCGCACACACACACACACACACACACACACACACACACACACACACACACACACACACACACACACACACACACACACACACCACATGCATTATTATAATAAGCCTTTGACCTTTTGGACTGTGGTCATGTCATACTTAGTAGTGTGAGAGGGTACTCACCTGAGTCAGCTCTTTAACTGTAGACACACACACACACACACACACACACACACACACACAGCACACACACTTTAACAAATTGAGCATACATATTTATAAGATGAATCTCTGAATTATTGAAAGGGTTGAAATTTAGCCAATAAAGGTGCAACATTGTGCATGTTGAGTGTGTGTTTTTATATGGGACTGTGTGTGTGTTAGAAAATGTGTGCTTAGAAGTAATGTCTGTATTCCTTATCCTCCTTGACTACTAAGTTACACTCTAACATGTCCAGGTACATATCTTTTTTTTTTTCAAATCAGAAATAATACAACACATACTGTATGTGTTTTAGGATAAGTCGAGGATTCGATTCCCAGCTCCTGCGAGCAACATGTCTGATATGTCCTTGGGCAAGAGCGCAGCTCTGTACAAATTAAAGGTGTGAACAATTTTTTATCCAGATTAAGATGCAAAACAAGAGCAAAGTGCACAGAGCTGGACAGCTTTATGGTGATGTTGTGTCTAAACATAATTTGTGCTATATGCTTTGTGGATTAGACCTTTAGACAGAGCAGGTAGAGGGAGCTTATGATGGGCAGGTTATTAGGCAATTTGCAGCGGCACTCGACTGTAGTGCATCAGGCCCAGAGTGTTTATCTTGCTACGGTTAGGCTAACCTTTGACTTTTTGGTCAAAAAATGGCCCCACTTCAACATTTTATCATCTTGCACATTTATATCACAACAAGCGAATGAATGCTTGCCCTCTGGACAAAAACACGTTTTATGAAGTCCGATTTTATGGGACATTTGACGAACAAAATGTATTCAAATTGGTTTTTTTAGTGGAGGGTTTCTTGAATTCTTAAATTAATTCAGTCATTTCTTGTGATAACTTGTGTAACAGAAATAAAACATGTTCTTTATTCTCTGCCTTTAGAATGAGCAGACATGTTGAGTGACATAGCTGTAAGAAACCATGTTTAGTTAGTTAGTTAGTTAGTTTCATTTATTGTCCACAGTGTAGAAATGTGTCTTTGGCCTCATAAAAAACAACAAGCAGAACACCAACAACACTTACACACATACATCTTAAGGGCAAAAGGCAGGACAGCAATGACAGCTACATACATACAGCAGAAAAGGAAGGACCGAGACAGATAAGGAGAGAAGACATCAACGGGACATGGTGTTCAGTGCCCCAATTGCATTGGGAATAGAGGATTTTTTGAAAATATTGCGATTTGCCCGTGGCACTTTGTAACGTCTACCAGAGGGAAGAAGTTCAAACTCCCTACTGAGTGGATGGGAGGGATCGTTTGCTATTTTGACAGCTTTTTTCCGAAGCACTTCCTCGTACATACAACTTAATTGTTTGTAAGGGAACAATCAAGATAAAAATTGTTTTCTAATTTAATGAATAAAAACATTGGATAATCATGCTCTGGCCGACCTAAGATACCGTTTGGACATGTTGCTGGAGTACATGTGAGAATGTAATCCAGGAGGACCATTTTGTGAGTAAATCTTGATAGTTTTGACCAGAATACTGCCTAGCAGTTTACATAATTGGAGATTTACCAGAAATTAATTTAAACACTTTTTTTTACTAATGCAAAAGCAAAAGAACAATCCCTCTGTAACTGTGGAAAGTTAGAAATCAGTGAATGTTGCCATATGATGCAACATTGCCTGGAGCAAAATCAGGAGGAACACAATTTTTTTCTCCAACTCCAAGTTATGTATTTCATATCGTACAAATTGTCTCTAAGCAGCGTTGTGAAATTTGGCTTTGATTACTTTTAGTTTTAAATGAAAGAACTAAATCCTTTGTCATGTGTGTCACCTTTAAGGATATCGCCTTCAGCAAGAACATAAAGCAAACTGTTCTCTCTTCATAAAATGTAATGGTTTAGTGTTGACTAGTTCAGAAAATATGTGCTCATCAGTCTTTAAGAGGTACAAATGGCCATGTGACCTGGCCGATTACAGCAGACCAGCAGTGCTATTCTTAGATTTTTAATGAATACAGCCCAGTTTTACATCTTCACATGAATCAGCTGGTGTTCAGACTCCTTTTCACATCTAACACTCTGTGGTAGTCACTCTGTGTCAACTTGAGGGCTTACAAAAATCTCACTTACTCATTTAAATGCTCGTGACAACAAACCACTTCAACCCAATTTACATTTCAGGATGACAGCAGTTTGCAGCTTTCAGCCTCTGAAGACTTCAAGCTGCACAGTTGTGTACACTCACAGTCACAAGATGGAACAGCTTGTTCATTTGGATGAGAAATTAGCTGACTTTCGAGTCATTAGTACAGTGTGTGGGCTGCTCAAAAATCCACATACTGTATGATTGTTTAGCCCCCAGCTTAATTCAAAGCCCTCTTTACACTGGTAATCATACTGAAAGGGCCTGTGCAGCATGGCCATGGTACATCCTCATCTCATCTGTCTCCTTCCACCGTCTGTAAAGCCAATTTGAAGTCCCAGAAGCCCACTCTGGATGTTAAAAGAACATGTTTGTAACACTTACATGAAAGGTAAATGGAACTCTGATGCAGAGTAAGCTGGGGTGCTGCGTTGTACTCCATGACATTTGAGCCGTCCAGAGACTTCACTGTGCACTATAGATGTTATCTCTCGTGTACTCAAAAAAATAACACTAAAGTGTACCTAAGCTTTGAATCCAAGAACAGTTCATAGAAAGGCTGTTTGCTATTTTAAAAGGGTAAGACTGCTTTTTGTCTACGATAGAAAGGTGAAGAACTTATTGAATAAATGCATATTTCATCAATAATTGCATTATTCTACGGTTAGGTAAATTCATTCTACCAAAGAAATCAGCCACCATCTTAACAACCATCATTTGACCAATGAAGACATTTTATGCACAAACTGCAGATAGTGTCATTATAGGCAGGATTGGTATTTTTCTCCAGATACAATTTTTAAGAATTTGACAAGAAATAAGAACTCATGTGCACTGGAAAAGTAACAGACAGAATCCCTCATCTGTTTATATCATATCACTCACAGTTGTTTGGTGTATAGCACTGCATATGTGCAGGCACACCTTCTTCATTTTTTATACATAATATCAGTGCCAGCCCCATGACCATGATAAAGTGAGAGTGTGTGTGTGTGTGTGTGTGTGTGTGTGTGTGTGAGAGAGAGAGAGAGAGAGAGAGAGAGAGAGAGAGAGAGAGAGAGAGAGAGAGTATTAATAATATAATACATTTTTTTTAGAAGTGCCTTTCATGACACACAAGGACACTGTACAACAATCAAGTGTTCACATGTGCATTTATTTATAACATATAAAAAGTTTATATGTGAGTATGTCTGAAAAGAGTTGTAGAAAGCAAGGGAGAGAGTTTGAGATGCCAAGAGCCATGATGCTCACTTTCAATCTTACCTGTGAAAGGTAATCTCACGCCAAGGTCCGCTTCTGGACCAATGGCGCTTGTGTATGCAAGTGACTTTTGAGGGAGCACAGAAGGGAGAGGGTGGGTGCAGACAGAGTACTGAGGGAATGCTACTTTAAAAATCATGCTAGCTTTTGAAAACGATTAACCCTGCAGAATATTTTTGTTGGAATAAAAAGTGTTGTTTTACTGTAAGATGAATTTATTTGAGCATGAACAACTAACAGACTGTGTCCAGTCAGGCCAGCATGACTCAGCATATGTGTGAAGAACTGGTAAAGTCTAGCAAGTAGATGCTTACTTGTTATGCAGCCATATTGCCTAGAATCCTGTACTATCACATGTGCAGGCCTATTGTTATTTTTCTGTTGAATATCTTCTGTCTTTTGTATTCTTGGAAGAATTTGTCTGCTGATTTGCAGGCTGTGTATTTTCCAAAACTAGCGAATGCACAGACTGTACAGACAGTGGTTAAGTAGCTCATGTAGCCTACCAGTCATCAATAATTGCTCTACTCTCTAATGTTGTTGCCTCCCTTTATCTATTTAAATAGCCCCCCAATAGGTGATCAACAATTACAAGCTGCTAGTAAAATGCAGCAGTAGCCATGGGCCTGTTAGAAATACATATTTAACTTATTATGGTTTTAGGATGAAATATGATATAATGCTTGTAACTGTGTGAACTCCCACCATTCTCCATCTTTAAAGTTTCCAAGGGTGTGTGAGAGCTTATTTCTGTATCAATAAAGTCATTGATATTAATTTAAAATCTCTGCATATATATAAGAATGATTTTATGTGATTGTTATATCTTCACACAATCATTTCAATTTAGAATCACATTGCAGCAGGCATAAATTAAAGTCTATATGTTTTATATCAGAGGTCCTAAATTGATAGGGATTGTTTTTTGTTTTTATAGCTCTTTTCCTATCAAAGCACTGCATGTAACCCTGCTGTTTTATGTGAGGCAGCAAATTCTGAAATATTAGTCAAATAATTTGAGTCGACAGATCCGGGAGAAACGTGAACAGAGATCAACATGAGAAAACCAAGAACAAGACTGAGAACGCTTGAGGGAATTTAGCCCTGGCTGCCTGTTTTCATGATAAGTGAGAGCCTTGTTCCATGTTTATAAGTTCAGACTAAAGTGATCAAAGAGTAACAGGTGGAGATTTAAATTGAAATTGGCCTTTCGATGAGCAGCTGAATAGCAATGAGGGCATACCAGTCTAGCACAGTGTGCAAGCTTCCCAGCTGAAAAAACGAAATCATTTGAACTCTGGGTTAATATTGTGACTAAACTGTTTATATTTGTATGAGAAACACCTTTTATATGTTCCTTTTTTATCACACCTTTAATGAGGTGTTACTAAAACTGTTACAGAGGATTTTTTTAGATGCTTGACACAACGTTTCTTCTTAATGAAGGGTGAAAAAACTTCAGGTTCAGGTCTTATAATATTGTGAATGTATTTGTTAAAAGTATTGCATTAAAATTTAAGTTAAATCTTTGAAAGGTCCCCTATTGTGCCCTTGTTTGGGGTCATATATCTAATTTATGTGTCTACTAATGTATGTTCACAATCGCTAATGTTCAAAAAAAGTGTCTGTTTTCATGTACTGCCGCTCCATGCAGACTCTCTCATCTGCCTGTGTTTCTAACGCTCAGTTTTGGTGCGTGCAGAGGGAAAGGGATGTTAGGATATCATTCGCTCTTCATAATCCTTTAATTGTTTTAAATTTTCACCTGATGTAAGCTGGTTCACCTTTACCTCCTTTTCCATTTACCTTAAATGTAACAGCAGGGCTGCTGTAGCTCTTAGAGTATATTCTACTATTTAATGCAAAAGTTAAAAAAACGGTGTGACTAAAAAATGAAAAACAATAGGTCCAGTTATTAGTCTATTCATCAGAATACTTACTAGGGCTGCTCCATAAAGGGAGAAAATCATACTCATAATTATTTTGATTGTTATTGAGATTACAATTAATAAACATATAAATATATGTCATTTTCCTTTACTCCAATCCCTCACTTTTCTTTCTAAACACAGTATGTGCCATGGTTTCCTGTGCTCCTCATTTAGATTAAAGCGAGAGCTGTTTACTTGGAAGGAGCCCCGCCAACACAGTGATGTAAAGGAACTGGAGGTGTGCTCCATTTACCTAACGGGACAAAACGAGCATGACATTGCATGCTCGTCTAATCTTTCCGTCATGATTGTGGGAAGCTGAAATCAGAACTGAAATTTACAGCACTCACACTTACCCAATCCCAACTCACATAGCTTGAAACTTTATTTAAGTAACCCATAATTACTTTTTTAACCGGCATAAAACCCATACATCTTCATATCTTCGACATTTATAGTGATTCAATTCACCTCCTCTAAATAAAGGCAACCTGTATTAATGTTGCACTATGTGTCTTCTCTCCTGTGCTTGCATTTCTTTTATCAGTACCCTGACATGAAAGAAGATGATAAAAATAAAGCTTTTTATGTTTTATTGATGGCTTCTTGTTTGGTCATCATCATGTCTATAATTTGCTCTTTTTGCGTAAAAGATTTAACAGTTTTATAATTATGATGATTATATCCACATTTATCCTATTTTTAGGAATGTCATTCTGCAGAACTGGAGCCTTTCTGAAAAGAAGCTCAGCTGCAAATAAACGGCAGGTGGACATGAAGGCAGGGAACAGGTTGGATTTTTAATAACTTGTATTTAGACAACAAAGATTTTAGTAGCGAATGAGAAGAAGAAGTGTATTGGAGGGAAAATGCAGACCTAATTAACCTGAGGGTAGTGCAGGGAAAATCTGAATCTTAAATAATGGAATAAATAATGTAACAAAGCTATTGAATGTGATGAATATTCTAGTCACGCTGTATTTTAGAATAAGATGGTACTAAATGAAAGGCTGAACTTGAATTATAATGTTGGCCTACTTTATGTGACACATTTAACTTTCTTAAAAACTTCCTAGAGAGACTTTTCTTGGCAGAAAAACAACAGCATCAGTTGTTCTTGCTCTTCATAATGCTCGTGTTTATGATGCAAGGTACACATCCCTCCAGTCACTAGCAGTGAAGATGTACACAACAGAGGAAGTCAGACAGCTGTTTGAGAGCTTAAAAGTCAGGATAGCAACATTTGAGTGATGTCATAATGTCAGAACAAGCTCCAAGTTCAACTCCTGTGTGAAGATTGCAGTTAGTTGCCTGTTTACAGCGTATAGTAAGGACGTAACAAATCACTCAACTCCTGATACAATACTGGGGTCACGATACAATTCTTTCTCGATTTATTTTAGAAATTGAGAATAAATAAAAATTATGACTATAAAAGATTCCTTTCATTTTTCATGAAAACACCATTGTTACGCTTAATCTCTTTGGCTCTTGTTTGGGCTAGTAGGGCTACAAACCTGCGTGTGGTTTGGCTTTGCAGCTGCCATAATAACGTCTGCTTATTACAACCAACCGCCTCTGCTCCACAGCTACTGACACTCACCATATTAATGCAGTCTGAAATTAACTTTTTTATTATATATTTTTTACTGGCCAAACTAACAAATTGTATTTTTGTGTTGCATACACATCTGCAACAGTACATTTAATTGAATAGGCATTATATTCTGTTGAATCAATCACAGATTTAAATCACAGATGCGAACATTCTATCAGATCAGGACATTCAGAAATATACTATAATTATATGAATATACTTATAAATATTTGCAGGTATAGCACTTCTTGAAAAAAATAAGAATTGCTTAAAATATAACACATTACACCAACAATAAAATGAACTAATCAAACAAAAATAACTCACCTTCTGTATTAACGTTGTGTGCATTTCATTTTTATGTAAAACAAAAAGGCTTGTTAAATAGTGCTGGTAATATTATTACACACCTATTTGAACTCTAAGCTGAGCTCCCTCAACCTTTTCACAAAAAGTACCACTTTTAATATTCAGCTTTTCTCTGTCTTTAACCTAACTGAACACTATCTTGGCTTTATTTATTATTGTTCACCATAGAGCCCAGTACAGGTAAAACCTTTCATAGAAGAGAACTCAGAATTCAAGTTGAAAGGATATTTTTAGATTTTCTTGTTAAAGTGGTTGGACATATGAAGCTGAATAGCTGGTTTGCTGTGAAAGGAAAAGTAAAGCCCTGAAAACCGATCCTGAAACTCTCAGAATTTTAGCAATCTGAAATATAAAACTGAGTTGAGTAAAAAATTCAAAGAACCTACCTTCCCAAAAGAGTCAGAATTATCTCCCTCCAGCGAAAAGAAAAGAAAAGCATTACTCTGCCTCTTTTCTGACCTCCCTTTCTCCTAATATTCTTGTCAAAAGAAAAAAAGTGTTAAGTTCCTCAATAGAACGTAAAGCAAAGAGAGTCTGAGAAGCGGTAAGATCTCACTGGAAAACATTTCTTTAAACTTCTCTTGTGTTTGAGCTTTGTAGGGCATATTTTACACATCTAATGAAAACAAGTGAAACTAAGGCAGCACTGCTGTTTTGTACAACTCCTTACCTTATTTTTCAGAAATGTGATCGCACCTCCATGAGTCATGCAGCATCCTATAGCATGGATAGTATCTTACAAACTAACAGCTGGCCAGTATTGCCAAGACGCTTTTTAAAGATATATATGGTGTTCAAGGATACAAAACATTTGTTGCAAAATGTTCTCGAATTGAGATTGAGAAACCCTCCAAGGTATTTTACTGTCCTATTTCCCAATTTTGTCATCTGTCATAAGTCAATTGGAGCCATGCAAAGTTGGTTTGTTAAATAAGAGAAGAGTGTGTTTGTCTGTGTCTCTGTCTCGTTCACATCTAATCTCACACCGGTCTGCTTCCTCCATTAGTGATACAGTATAGCCTCTGGAGTTGCTGGGTATCTGTGTGTGTATCTGTCTATGTGTTTTTCATGGTGTGTGTTGCGCTGTTAAGAGTTTAGCCATGAGTCCTGTCAAAACCTTGAGCAAACACATACAGAAGCTCATTTGCTGAGGATGCTCAGCAGAGAAAAGACAAGACAAACAAGGCGTGAAACAGAAGAGGACGTTACGAGCTACAACTGTTCAATCTGTGTGTGTGCGTGCATGCGCGTGTGTGTGTATGAAGCCTGAGTGTGAAACTTCAGTGTTTTTGCCTTATTTAGGCTGATTTATACTAAACAGATGAGTTTGAAATTCTGTTTATCTGGTGTCAGGTGGGGAGGGTGTTTGGTAGAAGACGTGGGAAAGACAGAGAAGAGGCAGAGCAGCTCAGTGCATACAATGATCTATTTATCAATTCCCCATCCTCTTCCTCTCCACTCCACCCATCCTCTCCTCTCCTCCTCCTCTTTCTCCTCCTCCCATGACTGGCCTACTTGCTTATCCTCTTCAGAGCACATTAAATTCAACTTACTATTTTTTGGGGGGCTGCAGCACGGTTTCACTCCCTTTTTCTTCCACCTTCATTTAATTCCTGGTCGATTGCTCATCTTCCCTGCTACAAATAAGATACAGTATAGAGACAATTGGCTGCCTCCATCTCTTTTCTCGTCAATGTGTGTGTGTGTGTGCGTGTGTGTGTTTGTCTCAGGGAGAGGGAAAGAAAGAAGTAAAGAGGACTACAGTATACCGAAGGCTGTGATAACTGTGGCATTGTTGTTCTTAACTTTGCACGACTGTAACGCTTTAATTAATGTCTAAATATAGTCTAAAATTAGAGAGGTTGATTTTGAAGAAAAACATGCCAATTTCCTGTCTGCATGTTTTTTTAATTGAAAATTGTATCCACTGAATGTAAGACTTAGTCTGAAATCTGTTAAATGGAAAAAAGAAACACCCAGGTGAGTAAAAGAAGACAAAGGTAAGGATCAAGACTGAACCTTGGAAAAGCCTACTGTATAGATTTACTTTCAGTGATGTTGATTTAGCAACAGATACTTATTAGCTATAGCTATAACATAGATTACCATAAAGGCTATAAAAACCATGTTATGGTTTTTACTAACTTAATTTATCCTACAGACTGGTATAGTAATGACGTATTTTTGTAGGCCAACTCGAAAAAATGGCGCCGGTGGTTCCCACGTAAATTTGTCTATGGGATTTTTGGATTTTGGATCATTGCAGAAAATAAGCTCTGTGTCAAACACACGTTTCTGACGTGTTGTTGTTTTGTTTAGCGGGATAATCTTTACAGATGAACATCATTTATATGAATTTTTAAGAGTTAATGCAGCCGAGAGACGTAAAAAGCTAACGTTATGCGCTAGCGAACTACACCGCGGTCGATTTATAATGACGTCACGACCGTTATGCTTCATCGATCTAATCAGTGGATTTGACAAGATAGCTAAACGTTATCTTAATAAGTTGTTTATTAACCTAATATTTACAAGAGCACTGAAAAACATGACTAGAGGCTGTAAAGAGGATTAGTGAGAGAGTTCCAGGTGTGATGACGTTTAATGTCTGTGACAACCACTGTAGTTTCAGCGAGCTACTTGTTAGCAACCGCCGTTTAACATTCGCGTAAAAACTTTAAAAGTCACAACTGGGGTCTTAGGTAACGTAGTTTTTCTCGTCTAACAAAACGTCAACATCTCATCAGCTTGTGTTAACCACAGACCTTATTTCAGGCGTCTAAACACAAACCCATTCAAAATCCCAATTGACTTTTAGAGTTAGGAACCCATGGCGCTAAAATGCTAACTCACTTCCTGGTTTTAGGACTCAAAACTACACCAGACTATAGTCAGCTTTAGCTGTGTAACTGTGATGTCTAATTTCATTGGTGTGTCACATTTGATGTTTCTGATGGGCCTATTTTATTTAATGTGCTGTGCTAGCATCTTTGATAAAGCTAATTGCTAACTTGTATCATCTCACCATAGGTAGATCAACTTTACCACAATCGTTAACTCTTAATTTAGCCGGTTCAGCTAAATAAAGATACTGCGTTAGTCATTTTAAATGAGACAATCATTATAATCTAACACATGTAAACCTGTCTCAAACTAATGCCAACATTGACTTGTAAACATGGACCAATCTGAAAAACAACAACAAAAAAAAAACACAAACAAACTCATTAGTATATTTGTCCCTTCAGATAAATCACAGAACAAGAAAACCTTTTCACTCTATATTTCCCTTGTGACACTGTACACATGTACATTTGTGCTTCATCAATGTTAGCTTTGCACCATTACACTACTGCATATAGTATTCCTCTGTGACACACTGTACGGGTTCTCTGCTCTGGTAGCCTAATTGCTAATAAGCACATAATTGTGACTGAATGATATCACATGATGAAAAGGTTAATAATCTAAAACATTTAAAACAGCAAACAACATTTGTACCAGATTAAGGAGGAAAAGTCAGTCTGATTCTTATTTATTTCCTCAGTCCATGAAGCCTTTGCAAAATTTGATTGCGTCCATTTAGCGGTTGTTCAGCTATTTCAGTCTTGACAAAGATGAGGTACCTTCAAAACATACCAGCTAATCCAAAACATGCACAGCTTTACTTCTCTGGCTTGTCTTAAGCCTTTGTTTGCTCTTAAGCTTTTTCCTATGGAAGACTGCTGGACATGTATTTTACTGCTGGGCACTTTGCCTGTTAAGTGAAGGTTTCTCAAACTGAAGAAAATAATACATTTGATGGGGACTATTTTCTGCTGAGCATTAATACACATGTGGTGTGTTTGTAAGTCCTGATAGCCAGGACTAAACGTTCTCCCGTTATTCATTTAGCCAAACAATGTTTATGTTAGCTGACTGCTTGCTGGGATGGATGATATTTTGTTTTACCCAAACAAATCAATACCAACTGGTGTGTATCCATCCTCTGACTGATAATGGCTCATGTCTTACCCAACATGAATTCTTCTATAGTTTTCTTGTTTGTCTATGTACTTTCACAGCTTCAAATTTCAATAACTCTGACTTGGGTTAAATGCAGCAGAGATAAACCAAATCTTCTCGAATTTTGTGCGTGGGAGAAGAAAATTATACGAGATTATTTTTAACAAAAGCAACAAGTAAAGCTACTGTAATTGTTCAGCTGTAAAATCTTTAACTAACATCAGATGAAACCAAATGCCTTCTGATATACTTGGGGAACCAGAGTCTGCTTTTTAGGGTCTTTGCTTGTTGTTAATCACATGTTAAACATCGAAATAAGTTTACTTGAACTCCAGGTTGTAAGACTGTCCAAAAGGAGTTACCGTAAATTCCGTACTATTGAGCGCACCTGGATATAAGCCGCACCGGCTAAAAATAAGTAAATAAATGTATTTGTACATATATAAGCCGCACTTGATTATAAGCCGCAGGTGTCCACGCTATAACAACAGCTTTGTTATAGAGCATTTACACAGATGTAGGCTACCGGTAACATCCGCAAATACTGTAGCGTCCGTACGGACGTTAAAGGACGACGAGAGCGTTCAAATAATAACTTTTAATAACCTGGTCACTGTCGGCCGTGACCACGCCGTTTACAGCAGAGAGCAACACATAACTTGCCGTAACAATCCAACTCTCTCCCCCAGCGTTCTCTCATACAGCCACTCAACACGTTCTCGCTGGTGCATTCACTGACTCTCCACATAATCGGAATTATGAACACATTATCAACTACTGACTTTACAACATGAACCGTTACAATACGAAGCCTAGCCGACGGTGTCTGTAACACGGCTGATGAAAAAGATGACCGTAATATATTTCACAAGAAAAAGTCCATCCATTCACTGCCTCAGAATGACTTCATTACTCACTTCCTCAGTCTCTGTTGTCGCTGTCAGTGTCATCTTAACGTGCAGCAGCTCTGTTAGCTTCTTTGACAGCCAGGTCGATCGCCTTTAACTTGAAAGCTGCATCATATGCATTTCTCCGTGTGTTTTCCATCATGAGGGTGCGTGCATGAAGCGCAAAATGACTGATATTAAGATCCGACGTGACGAAGTCAAATGTTTTTGCGGCAGAAGCTCATTGTCCCCCATAAAAAATCCATGCATTAGCCGCACCGGAGTAGAAGCCGCAGTGCTCGAAGTGTGAGAAAAAAGTAGCGGCTTATAGTCCGGAATTTACGGTATTATATCTTCTCCTCCACCTCTCAAGGAAGGCAGACGCATACCGTCTTCCCTCGAGACGTGGGAGAAGAAACCAGTGTCTGCGCGCATAGTCGCTGTAGATTGGTCTTGACCTACGAAATCTTGTTGTACTTGTACCTGTACCTGTTTAAATGACAATAAAGATTCATTCATTCATTGTATTTACTAGATCCACATCTTGTGATTTTGAAAGCTGAAGTGCTGTTCTCAAAAGGGTAATCCCTAAAAGTTAAAGAGTTAAGATTTAAATACTTTATCACTTTACCATCATTGTGATTCACTATTAAACAGTATGTTATTTGCTTTTTAAAAACTAATGACATGTGTTCTGGCAGCCTATAAAGTGACACATATCAGTCAATCTTTATTTGTAATACACATATTCACTGCTTGCTTTTATGTATTCACAGAGACCCAACATTTATCCACCACTGGCGCTTGGCAAAATTAAGGAAAGTGGCAAGGAAGAATGTCTTTTTAATAGACAGAAACCTTGAGTAGAAGCAGACTCATGCTGAACCACCATCTGCTAAAAATACGTTGGGCTCAGCTTGGATTTTTGCCAGATGTTCCTTCAGTTTTTCCAGTATTGTCTTCTTATTTGCTG
This sequence comes from Symphodus melops, assembly GCF_947650265.1. Lineage (NCBI taxonomy): Eukaryota > Metazoa > Chordata > Actinopteri > Labriformes > Labridae > Symphodus > Symphodus melops. Next base: position 14,147,854 of record NC_136692.1, on the reverse strand, counting down.
ATTAATCTTGGAGTTGTAATTTGACGAATTTCCTTTCCTCTCTGAGCAATATGTCATAGGAAAATGGCCGCTGTATAAATAGCTGCATTGATCTCAGACTCTGCAATATTTAGCCACTTTTCTGTATGTTAGTATTTGTGGATGTAGCTTAGCCATCAAACCGTTTAGCAAAATGACATCATCATGTTAAATCCTGCGTGCAAAGCTCAGCCTGGATTTCAGAGGTTAGTAATCAGGTTAGGTATGTTGCATCATCTCCAAAATACACTGAACAACATCCACTGTGATGAATGAACACGTCAGCTGGTGCAACAGTGTGGCTCACGGGTGTGTTTTTAATACTTCTTTGGCACTGCTGGAGCTCGATGGCACAGAGGGGTAAGATATATCAGGCTTTGGCTACAGAGACAGTTCTTGTAAGTGGGATCAAATTCATTGTTGGCTAAAGTGTTTTAAAGGCTTTGTGCAAGATAAAAAAAAAAAATAAAATATCAGCAGAGGTATCCTTTTAATGAGGGAGATATGGGGGAACGAGGGATTGTTTTGTCTGTGGGTTGTGATGATTTGTAGAGTTGTTGTGATAACCACTTGATCCCCTTGCGTCAGGGATCGTGTGTGTGTGTGTGTGCAAGTGTGTGTGCGTGGTTAGTGTGTGATAAAGAGAGAGGGACAGAGAGAGAGAAAGGACAGATCTGTGTCTCCTCATTTTCCCATTTTCTGCCAGAATAGTACATCCTTCTCACAGTGGGTGTTGTTTTTGTATGAACAGTAATCAGCGCAGGAAAACCCAGTGGGGGAGGAGGAGGAGGAGTGGGTGTAATGACTACTGTGTGTGCTGCTTCTTGTGCTATTAGCGATAGAAAGAGAGAGGGAGGCAAAGAGAGAGACAGGGAGAAAAGGAGGAATATTACTATGCAGGGATAACTCAAAGCTGATTGAAGGCCGTGGCTGGGCCTGAGCATGTGATCGGCTCATGTTGGTATTATAGTATCACAGTTTCTCGTCCATCCATCTCTTGTAAAGCTGTTAAATACAAAGAGTTCAAGTTTATATTTTGGAAGTTCAAGCGCTTATTTTATTCGAGAGTAAAACCGATGGATTTATGTGCTCACAGTGATGTGTACTCTTCATTTATTAGCAAAAACTTCCTCCTAAAACAAAGCTTATTGTCAAAATGTGTGGGCCAAAAACTGATTAAGTAGAGTAATACAGTAGTTTGTATTCTCAAAGTTAACACAGAGTCTTAACAGCTAAGATGGTCATACAAGCCTGGCGAAAAGCTCGATGACATTTTTTATTCAAAACATTCCCAAAAAGCAGCATTTATTTTTTTCGACTTGTGTTGTGATGTGTCTGTGGTCGTAATGTTAGGTTTGTCCTAATTTGTTTGCTGAGATCCAACCACAAAGGGACAAGAATAGAGAGCATGGGAATGTTTGTTCGCCCTGAATGTGAATGTAAAGAGCCAGGATCATGTGTTGTTGTTTAGACCGAGAGAGTATTTTAAACCAAATAGATTTATGTAAAGGGTTATTCACAACAACTCCCCACAAAGAAATTCTGTGAACAGCAAAGTGCAAATTATATTATTGTTATGAAAATTCATACAACAAAAGATTCTACACACAGTTTTTGAAGCTGTTTGGTGTTTTGTACAACATCGAGCAAACTCCAGAGGACAACTTTGAGACTTACCTCACTGTGAAACTCGAATTTGGTAAAATACATGATAAATACTTTATGGGGGAGGAGTCTAATGTTCTCATCCTCCTGCAACAGGAGGCCCATGCTGCTGGAATAACCTCGAAGAAGGGTTGAGCACGACACAAAAAAAGAGCATGATGCTCTGTTTGTGTGCGTGTGCAATGTTCGGAAGCATCCTGATTGTTTAAGCTACAACAGATATATGGTCTTCTGTCCTTTAGCAAAAAAAAAAAAAAAAAAGTGTGTGTGGGTGTGGAGGGGAGATACATGGGAAATATGGAGAGGGGGGGATCAGGGTGACAGGGAGAGGTTGGTGTGTGTTTTCAGCTGATCCACTTCCTCCCTGATGTTGCTTCTCATTTGTCTTGGCTGGAAAGTGAGTGCAAGGCTGGAATACTGATGACGCCTCCTCCCTCTCTTTTTTTTTTTTTTTTACCTCTCTCTCATCCTCGCCCCCTCGATTTATCCTGTCCTCTGCACATACTCTGCATTCTGTCAGCTCAACTGATTTCCTTCCTCCTTTTTCTCCCTCCCCATTCTTTTTACTCTCCTCATCTCTTCTCTCTCTTGATGCAGCTGCACTCCATCGACCCAAATTTCCCATCCTCCCCTCCTCTCTTTCTATCCATCTCTCCATCTGACCTCGCTCTACCTCTCTTGCTGATCTGTCAGTCACTTACCTGCTATATTATCCAGCTCTGTTCCTCGTCCCTTCTGCTTCTGCGCCCTCCGCTGTTCTACTGATCCCTCCCTTTTCACTTCATCTAAACTCCTTGTCTTTTCTGCTTTAGCTCTCTCAGTTCTCTCATTTAGCACCGGCACTCCTTTCTAACCCTGTTCAGTCTGCCTACCGTCACCTTTTTGTTTCTCTGTCTTTGTATCCACCTCCCTCTGGTCTGTTGGAATGAATTCCTGGTCTATTTGGGTCACGAGGGTGATGAGACGTGAAATCAGAGGTGTATATGTGTGTGTTCCTGTGATGGAGAGCAAGGGGTAGTAACAGAGAGGCAACAGGAAGTAGAGTCACACTGAAAGACTCGAATAATAAGAGAAGACAGCTGTGACTCAGTACAGGTGACATCCAGCCTGGGCTAGAGAGATCTCTACAAAGCTCTGTTGCATAAGTGAACTCCCACCATCTTTGCAGCTTCAACAACATAATGATTTATACTTTTGATAAAGACATAGAGATCAATGAATGCATCTTTTTTGATTAAGGTTAAATGATCTTTTACTGTATATTGTGCATTGATATATGAGTAATAAAAACAGTTTTCATTAAGATAAATGTATTTGTACTTATTGAGTTTCTGTTTGACTAAAATAAATTGAAAATATAATTTTAAATATGTAAAAAAGGTCTAAGAAAAGGAATCATTTGATAGAGATATTGTAGGAGCCATTTTATGTTTATTGTGGGCATCTTATTTAGTTTAGATATTTCTTGTATAGTATTTTCCACTAGGGACACTGAAGGCACGGGGGGGTGTTTATAGGAGCATAGGTGACAGGAAGGGGAGGGAACAGGTAGGGGGAGCACAAACAGTTCTCACCAGACCAGCACTCATGTTACCACCTGAGAAAGCACCACCATGTAAGAAAAACCACTGGAAAATGGTATGTTTTGTTCTCATTTTTATCATCAGTTCACTACAATAAACCATCAAGTCAACAAGAATTACAACTGGACTATTATGATTTGCATCTGTGTAAAACTTCATCCCTGCCTGCCTGTTAATGGCAATCAATGAAAAGGAGGTACAAAATTGGAAAATTGCCATTATATATATATAATTAAGCTGGATGATTAACTATTAATGGAGAAGGGATAAGATTACATGAGTGTAATTCTTTCTAGCTACGTTCTGCTCCTTTTTTTGTTTTATCATTTTGCTTAATTATAAAGTTGAATCAGTCCATATTCACTTTGAAAATCAGGATCATGGGATCTAGTTCAGATGAGATGTGTGGATTTGTTTTTGCACAGCTGTAGCTTTGATGCCAAACATCTCAGGGATAGATCAAATTTAAAATCAGTATTTTGTGCTTTTTAGTTGCTGAACCCGTGACAAGCATGATTTTGTGTTTTCATTGCCATTTTAGCAACAACTAAGAAATCCTGCTAATAGAATGATGAAACATGATTCATTCTTTCAATGCCAACATTCATCTGACACATACATGAGCTGCTGATACGTGTGCTACCATTGAGTTGTTATAGGACTTGTTGCTTCATTAGCCGATTGTCACATGTTCGTATGACGGAGTGATTTGTCCTAGCATAATATCAAGAGTGTTATCAAAAGTGTTTAAGAATGATAATGTTAAACAGGCTATACCCCTAATAAGTAACATTGTGATTTATATAGAAATGAGAAACCAACTTAGACCTAAATATTACATGCAGTATATCTTTACTGGAAACACAAATTATGTTGCACATATTTGCATTTTCCTGGGCCGCTATCATCGCATGTTCACTGTGTTTTAAGACTGTTTGGATACAGACAAAATCTGTAAAAACAACAATTGATATTGCCTATAATCATGGGTAAAAAAACCAAACATTTAATTCAACGTTAACTTAACTGGTTGAAACCCCTATAAAGTATAACTTCTGTGACATTATTCTGTGTGATGAAACTGCAAATTGTAAATGTTTACTTATTTATTTTTTATTTAGTTTATTTGTGTTCTCAAAGGCACACCTGTGTAATAGTCTTGCTCTTTGGGCTTGTCTTATATTGACAGTACAGCTGAAGAGAGACATGAGTAAGGGGCTCGGCATGCTTCAAAAGGGTAGAGATTTGAACATGCGTGAAGAAAGCCTGTACATGGGGGACGCCTGCCCTACCAACAAAACTAAACCAGTGCCCCATAGTTCTTCTTCTGCATTGGCTTATTGTCAAGCTAGACTTGTCAATAGATGGTTCTTCAATGGATACTTATTTCTCTAACACAGTTTAAACACATTATAAATTAAAATGGATATAAAGGAGTTTTTTCAGTTTGTAAAGCAATACAACAAGATGTTAACAAAGTATTGCATTTATACTTCTGTTCAGTCTGTATGAGATGTGCTGTTCCTCTTCAGCATCACTTGGATTTTTTTCTGAATTGGAAATGATGTGAACACATGATGCATTCATTACAATTTCAAAAAATCATTCTCTGTAGCCAATTCACATCTAGAACAGTCGGACATGAAATTCATTTCATCCTCAATGTCTCCTAAATTGACTTTTTCCCACAGTTTGTGCTCCACCGGAGACTGGGGGTGGAAGAGTGTGGGGCTGTGATGCTTTTGCTCTCTTTCTTTCGCTCTTTATATTTTCTCTGCACAATATAAGAAAAGACATGATTTACAGTGGGGCACGTCATTTTGACGCTCACTCAGGGACTCCAATCTATCACATGATGACCAGGACTCTGTGGCGTCAGAACATAAACATGCAGGATTGTTTGTTTCTGTTCAGTTGTGCTTTTTTTTTTACACGCATTGACTTGATGATTGACTGCCTCATGCACTGTTTGATCGACTTAGTGTGACTAGGTGCTGTCACCGGCAGGCTGTTTGTAGGAAGCAAAGTGAACAAAACAAAGCAAAGTTTGCTTTCAACACGACATTAACTATCCGAGGAGAGCTTTCGCTTTCCCATGATGATCTGTTGTCGATGGGATGAGGTTTGACAGCAAAGCAGACAGCCTCTCAGCCTCTCGCTCAGTCTTCTTCTCCTCTCTTCCTTTGCACCAGGGAAAGAGCAGCCATGAGGTTGTCTCCCTCTCAGCTCATTTTTACACAATCTCTGAACTTAATGAGCATCTGCAGCTGAGCAGTCGATGGTTTGCTGATGAGCAAGAACTCGTTTGTTTTGATCATTTGCTTCAAAGTTGGAAGATTGGATAGATTTTCCTCTTTGAATTGTGTGGCAGGAGATTTTAGCAGCAGCGATGAAGAGGAATACATTCTGAAAAGTCAAACCAAAGTTGCGGTCACATGAAATAAAAGATTAATTTTGCAGAAATCAATGAATGATGGAAGATACAGAGAGAGGGGATCATGAAGGCAAAGAGGTCGTGATGAACTGTGGGAGTCTGATAAACTCCTGTAAGTTCATGACTCATGCAGTAAAGTTTGATGCTATAAATTAAACTTTTTTTTTTTTTTTCCATTCTATCAAACCATCATCAAATAGTTGTAGGAGGTGCAGCGGCTGCTGTCTGGTAAAAAAAAAACCTCATATTGAACATGTAGAAGATCTACATGAAAGAAAGGTCATGTGATACACAGTGACTGATCGTCCAATGCTGATCACAATGATCATCACTGATAGTCTAATGATGGTCCTTTCTTCCCAAAATGGAAGAGAAAAATAGACACATAGAAGTCAAGAAAATAAATTAAAACTAGTTGTACTGTAACATTACTCTGAATAAATAAATGTTGCATAGCCTCTCTGTTTCAGAAATGAAGTCAAGTCAGAGGTGTCTTAAAACTCAATTCTTTATAGGCTAATGACCAGCAGGGGTCAACTCCACTGGTTGCATAGAGAAGTCGATATGAAATCAGATGGTAAATCAACTTCTCCATTTAAATAGCTTTGTAAACATTTTCCTTAACTAGATTTCAATGATCACAAATGTTTCAAGTCTTCTCAATATGAAATGATTTCATTTTGGTAAATATTTTCTTAACTATAAACAAATCGGCAGAGATAAATAAAATAACAGGTTTTAACCTTGTTTTTCATCAGTATGTATTCTACTATAATAACTCCTCTATATTACTTCAGCATGTTAAAGCGTTTTAATCCTACGCTCACACGTTGGAACAGAGACATGAGATTGCTAAATATTAAATGAATTATCTTTAAAAGTATTATGATGATGCAGGGAACAGAGAACAACAGACAGGACGTTAAGAGGCGAAAACTGAACGCTGTCCTGAACAGACATTTCTGGCAAGCTTGCTCCTTCATCCACCTTCAATCTCACCTTTCCGCTTGTGCAAAATGTGTAGCCGTGCACACATCCCTTTAATCAGATCCTGGGTTGCGAGTTTGCGAGCAGAGAAGGGTTGACATTTTATGTTTTATGTTAGTGTATGTGTGTGTGTGTGTGTGTGTGTGTGTGTGTACCATGAACAATACAACAACTTTGGTGAGTTAAAGAAATGGCAATAAGGGAGAGGGCTGGGAGATAGCCTTGAAATACGTAAGAAACCTGAGGAAAAGGGGAGTGTCAGAAGGTATAAGCGGGTCACATAGCCATATATGTAAGTACACTATATCCTGAATATCTGAATTAAGCTTTGTATCATTATAAACCTGGTAGTATTTTTGAATGGTCATGAGTCTCGCCCTCATTTTGCCCTGAGACAAGAAAACCCCTTATTTCTTTACCCGAAAAGGAACCTCCAATGACGCAAAAATCCTCATATTGCATCCTCTATCTGCACGTATAGCTACTCTTGGTTGCACAATGACTAAAAATGGAGCAACATATTCTGATTTATTTCTCTTTTTAAGAGCGTACGTTTCCCAAAGATCAGATATATAAAAAAGACAGGTTAGATTTATTTTAAGGTATTTTCAATGAGCAGAGGTGTACAAAAATTACATTCCATTTAGTTTCCCACTTTTTGAATAAAAGCTGCATTTCTGTTCGGCTTCATTTGATAACCTTCATCAGTGTTCCAAGGTCAGCCCGTCATTCAATTTGTTTAAAGCTACTTTTCTTTCTGAATAACATATTTAAATGTTTTTTTTCCGCCAACTTTGGAGCTATCAAACAAGTGTGTTTGGAACAGTCATATGTTTGAAGTAGGCCCATAGTGCATGTTTAATTTTGTGTGAACTAAATACCTTTTAAATGACACTGTTTGCGAGTACAGTACATCAGATAACTTCAGAGTCTTGTATCATGAATAATAGTCCTCTGTAGTGTCATCCATCTGCATCACTCATCCATTCTCTTTGAGATCTATTCAACCATTCTTCCCTTCCCTCCCTCCATACTCTACCTATACTTACCCACATTCCTCCTTCCCCTCTATCCCAACGTTCCCCAGACTCTGTAGTTCAGATTATTTTAATTCATATTTCATCCTCTGCTGTTTTATTCCAACATAATCTATTATTCACGCCTTGTTTTAAAAATGTAACAGAGCTAAGGTCACTGATCCATGCTAGCTCTTCTCTGGCTCATACAAGACATCACGTTCACACAAACACATATGCATACAAAAACACACACACACACACACACACACACACACAAAATAAACATACTGAGACAGAAAAACACAAAAAGGTCAGCAGAGATTATGGATGGATTTTTGCAACCAAGGTTTTTCAGAGTGGTGTGAAAGAGGAGGATGATACAGAGAGAGAAAAAATATCCCTGATTTCAAATACGTCACAGTACTTTGTCCATATAGTGTAAAAGGAGCCAAGTGTTTTCCACAGAGGAATCGGGCCCCTTTAATGTAATGTAAGGATTATTTTCCAAAGGCAGAGTCTTGGCCAACACTTTGATCCAATTATTTGTCTTGGTTTGCTGGCCTGTTTCCAACAGTGAGATCATGTTCTGTATCCCATAAACAAAGATCTAAAGCAGAGGATAAGCAGGGGTTCATCTGTGTAAAGTCCCTAAACTACTACAGTTTGAAAACCTTTTTTAACCTACTTTGGCAAAAAACTCTTCTTAATGTGTTGACATCAGGAAAGAAAATGTGAGTTGTTTAAAGAGAGGGAGAAATAGAGACTCAATGGAATGGCAGCTGACATAAGGAGGGAAATGCCAAGTGAAAGAAAACAAAAAAATAAGAAGACGAGGGAAAGATGGAAAAAGGGTTTGGACAGAATGATACTGCATAGTTAGCAGATGGTGAAGTTGGAATAAAAAAGGGAAATTACTGTAGGAAGGGACAGAAAAAGAAAGAGAGAAATAAAAGTCCACAACAAAAAGTGATAATTGAGAAGGAGGAAGTGGGAGGGGCAGAGTTAGCAGAGAAACAAAGTAAAGCGCAGGAAGAAAAAGAATGTGCAAAGTAAGAACTCCTGCGCGCGCACACACACAGACACACACTCACTTAGAAGCTGATCACAGAGCTGTTAAATAAGATCATCATCATTAATAATTCAAAGTCGTGAGTGACATGGTTGCGGTTTCCTGATGTGTGTTTCACTTTGAAGCGCACACTCTCGCACATAATGTACAGAAACCATCAAGTCTCTCCCTCTCTGATGTGCATATGCACTGAATTCTAATTGCCTGCTTTACCAGCCAATTAAATGGCAGTATCTGTCACCATGACAGCTCATTATCAAATCAACATTCAGCTTTCCGGCCGTGTGCATTCAGGCATGCCAGTGTTTGTGTGTTATTCTGTGGACGTGTGCAGCTGTGATGTCTCATAACTACCCTATGCACAACAGTCAAGTAAGGTCACAACTGTGTGTGTGTGTGCATGTGTTTTTCTCAGAGTGTCACTATTAGCAGGAAATTATGTTGTGGCATTTTTTTGTATCTGCAGTTGCCTCTGAATTCATTTTCATATGTCTTGAGCAAAGATTAGCGCCAAGCCTGGAAAAACAGCACAAGAGCGTGCAGGGAAGCAGGTTTGACACCTTCCCAGAGAGGGAAAGACTTGACATAGTATGGACATGACCAAGAGCTCTAGATTTTTGTGCCATAAGAGTTCATTTATGATCTACGTCTGCAACTTTATATTAAATAAATGGGATAGAGTTTTTTGTACTTCAGGTCTTCTGTTTAAATTATCTTCCAAAAAATGTATTACTTAAATACTTTATTTTTTATGTTTTTATGATTGTGCTCATTATCTGTTAAAAAAAACAACATTTTTTTTTTGCATAGCATGTCGAAATATTAATATAGTGAAAATATGTGTTTTTGTCTTTTAAGTCTGTGGGTCCTGATTGTATCTTTTGGGCTTATGTGTGTGTGTATAGTGTGTCTCACAATAACAGAGTGTAAGTTTAATTTCCCAATTAAAAATATAAATATCTATTGTAAAAAAAAGAAAAACAAATTACAGCTGCAACACAGATCCTTTCAAAATGCCCAGTTTGCAAGATTAAAGGGGATTTATTTGCAGAAATGCAATATAATATTCATAAGTATATTTTCATTAATGTAAAATACTCTGAAAATAAAAATGAATTGGTTTTTCACAAGCACGAACTCTTTATGTAAATGGAGACTGTCCCAATTCAAGGCTAGAATTTGCTATGGATCAGCGGTAGAGTTTGTTGTCTCTTAACCAGAAGGTTCAGAGGTTGAACAACTCAGAGAGAGAGAACGGTGAATGGGAGTGCAGTTGAGCAGGCATGTTGACAATCCAGACGAGTAAGCTTTACCCTTCCTTATTCTACGGGCTACATTCAAAACTTTGAGGGAGGCAGCACTTTTGATCTTTGTGCCCTCGGCGTGCTTTTACTGACTATACCTTAACTCAACTCTGGATCTTAGTTTTGTTTTGAAGTATGTCAACTAATATTTTTGACAAATATTTCTTTCACATGTTTTTGGCTGTGAACAATCCATATTTTACAAAATACTGAGCTGCCTCCGAAACTTCATTCCCTTTTAGGGTATTCATCTCCTCTTTTGAGGCAATTATTGGACATGTCCTACCAAAGTGCTGCTTAGTGGTTGTAGTCAACCTCTCCACATGTTTTAAGAATAAAAGCTTGCCCTGATTAAGCACCCAAAACAGTTTAATGCCCATTGAGGCATTTGAAAAACTCCCACTGCCAAGAGAATTTATGAAACATTCACTTACAAAACCTTGGATGCCTAAAATATCTCCTCTCACACTTACATTCCACTGTTAACAAAAAGCTCCTAGTTCTGGATATTTGTTTCTGTTACTATATCTACAGTACAGTGTGTGTCAATGTCTCTACCAGCTCAGCTGTTAGTCAAGTTTATCCAGCAACCCTTATTCTGTTAGCCTCCAAGACGAGATACATTTTGTGCATCTTTGTTTTAGTGACAAAAACATACCAACAACAAAACGTTTAGGTCATTTTCACATCATTTTAAGAATAACCCGACATGAATCTTAGTTGAACTGCTATCAGTGTGTCATCTTGTACTTGTGGAGTGGAAAGGGAATCGCCATCCAGTCCAAACTCAAGCTCCTTGTCTGCATGAAATCATTCAAGCTAGCTGTGTCCCATGTAAGCAGTCCACTCGTTGGTCTGGCCTGTCTCCCTACTTGATTGTCCTTATGGCACTCAACGCCTCCTTCAGACTGTTAGATTGTCCTCTGTCCTCTCTTCCTCTCCTCGTAGGTGCTCTTCCCATTCTCCATTCTCTTCTTTTAGCTCCCTTTGGACGGACTTAACTCCCCTCTCTGTCCCCAAGCCATGAGAGCTCTCCTCTTCCTATACTTAGAAGGGATTTCATGTCTTTGTCATCCTGAGTTTGTCCTGTAGAAAACACTTTTGTTGTTGAAATCTTAAGTGTCCACACAGAGGCTGAGGTAATCCGTCACACCATGGGAGAGTCCTTTGATGTCCCACAGAGCAGGTTAGAGCCTGTGCATTCATTGACAGTCCTATCGGCCTTCATACACTCCTGACAAGAAAGAGTTTTTACTTCACAGCAAAGTAGGACAAAGTAGACATCATTTCCATTTCACTTCAATTTGGCAAATATACTGCCTACTCCTCCGTGGATCAACGTATCACATATGCAAACAGCGTCTTTATCTCGTTTTACAAGATATCTTTTTCTCTGCCAAGTTTTAAAAGCTTTTTTTTTTCAAGTTAACCAAATCATCTCCTAAACCTGTGACTGTTAATCCAGTAATTGAAATTCTGTGTCACACCTTACAGCTGATAAGTTGCCTTGACACATTGTTGATGGATTTTCCTGCACTGCACACAGTCTTTAGCTTTATTTCTTACACTAGCATCAGAAAAGTGCACATCATTCACAAAGTCAGGACTTCAGGTTAGTGTCTTAGTAGTGATTATGGTTGACCTCCATTACTGGGCCAATATGGCCCTTTGATAAATTAATATTGTATTGTTTTTTTGGTTGTTTTTTTTTTCAATATACCCAATATGATTTACATTGCATAACATGCAGAGGACAATGCTTGTGGTGATGTAGAATGACATATCATGCTTAGTTTCCCTTTTTAGGAATATTAGCTCTATGAGCTCTGTCCACAAAAGAGGGTTAGGAAAGGCTTCCATAAAGACTGCTTTCGCAAGGTCGGCTGCTTAACTTCAACTTTTTAAGATATGCCTGTTATACTGTACAGGCATTGTCGCACCTTGTTCTGTTTCTAGTTCTTCTCTCTAATAATAAAGCACACAAGTTTGAGGTGGGAACATTAAGGAGGTTCCTTTTTTTGAGAGATAACAAATATACAGCAATTGAATCCACTTGTTTACAGCCTTACACATGTAAGTAACACAAACATGCTAAATTACACAGACACCACACAGAGTATACAACTTCTTAGCAGTCAGGAGATGTGACATTCAGACCAAGGCCTCCATGACTGGCCTCAGTTCGCCCTGAGCTTGCCTGAGGCCAAACTGATTTTTTTTTTTTTTTTTTTTTACAACAAATCAGATATCCAACACTGCAGACCTCCCACTGATGGAGACCAGCTGAGTGTGACTCACTCACACTGCTCATAGGCTTCGTGGTCACTGTGTTTTTAGCCTTTACATGCTCCAGTCTGAGAGGATAACGATAAACACCCTGCTCCTCTCTCTGCTGTCCTCTCCAGTCGCAGTCAAGGGGACTACAGAGGAGCAAACGCACATTGCTGATGTACAAAGAATAGTTAAAGAGAGAGAGTGTGTGTGTGTCTGTATATGTGTGTGTGAAAGTTGAATAGTAGTTCAGCTAATTTGCAAGCAGTAATGCATCAGAGTCTCTGTTTTCTGCTATTCTTTCTATTTCTGCAGGCACAACATTTTCTATTTTCCACCTTTTCTACCCTTGACTTTTTTCCCCCTTAATTTCTCTTCTGTTTTTCTCTTTTGTAAAACAAAGCTACTAGACCGCTTTGTTTTCCTTTTCCAGTGCATTCTGCTTCACCTAAATGATTTTTATTTGGGTGTTTTCAGGAGGGCTTTAATGTAAAATGATGAGGTGGACTAAAGCAAAAACAAACAACAACTTTCTATCTTCATGTTTCTATAGCCCCGTTTCCACCAAGCAGTTCAGTATAGAACAGTACAGTCTGGTATGGTTTGGTTTGGTTCGGTAAAGCCTGATCCTGTTTGCATTTCCACATACAAACATGCCCTATTCGCGGCGTGTAAAACCTGATTCACGCTTCTTGCAGTCAGTGCGGTAGGAGCGGAAATATTACGCAATTGTGGCCGGCGCAACAGTGCAAGAAGGGTCTGAGCGTCCAGCTATTCACCTTCAAGATTTTGTAACAACGTGGATGGGTTCGCGCTGACCGAATGATTGGTTGCAGGACTTGGAAGTACTTCATGCCATTCAAAAAGGTCAATTCTTCGTGCTGTGTTGAGCGCTGAGCGTTTGAATGCCAAGTGCTCCGACCGCAATCAGTATGAAACAAGTCGACATTCGCGTGGACTGTGCGCACAAGCTTTGTTTTAGAGAGGACTGTGTGCCGCAGGGAGAAATACAGACGAATAAACAATCGACTACACGGCAGGGTTGTGTTTGCTGCTATCACACGGGAAGTGATGATTATCTCGACCAATCAACAGACTGCAGTGTTTAGCTAAACCTTTTAGGGTCAGATCAATATACTTGGCACCCCAACAGAAGAGTCCCAAAAAGTGGGACGGTACGGTTCAGTAAATCTTTCCTGGCTTTCGACCGCCAAGTGAGTGCCATATTGAGACAAACTAAACTGAACCTCTAGGCTTATGACTGTACAATGCACTAGACATCCTTGTCTACAAGTACTCTAACAGACTTGTGTCCAATCTGTACCATAAAAGCACTCACATAAACTCTATCCTTCATTGACAATCTTTTCACCCCATTCCATTCAAAAGGAGCCTCCCCTTTTGTCAGTTGAGTCGCATCAGCCACATCTGTAGCTCTGAAGCTGATTTAAAATCACAGGCAGTTGACCTTGAAAAATGTTTTCTAAAACAGTATAAACATGAATGGGTCGCACAAGTTCGTAGCCGCTTCAGTAATGTATCACAAACTGAGTGTCCCAGCAACACCATATCAAGGTAATCTGAATCAAGAGTCAACTGTATTGTTCTCGTCTCTCTGCAGAAGTTTTCAGTCCGTCATCCAAAAACACTGGCACATAAATGACTCTGATCCAACACTCAAGTGTTATACTTCACCAGCCCGTATAAAGAGGCCACCCAACCTGAGAAACCTGTTGGTAAAAGCCCACTTCCATTTTTTACAGGCTCTTTCTTCTGGAAAATACAGATGTGGCAACTGCCCCCAGTGTAACTTTACACACAAAGCTTCCATGTTCAATCACCCATGCAAAGGGAAAACTTCTGACATTATTGGTGTCATCACATGCAGCTACAAAAGTGTGATCTTCTAAATCTCATAGTTCTATATCTTCTAAAGTGCACATGTAGCTTGGTTTATGTTGGCAAAACGACAAGACCTTTGAAAACAAGAATCTCAGGACACATGATTCGTAACCATGACAGCAGAAGCAGTAGTGGCACACTTCACAGAACTCTCCCACAATGTTTCCACTCTCAGGTGCTATGATATTGTTGACAACATAGTCGTCAAGGAAATTTCAATTCTTTGTTACTCAAAAGAGAAGCCTTTTGGATTTGTACTCTGGACAGTTTGAATCCCAGAGGGTTAAATGAAGACTTTGAATTTAGACATTATGATGAGTCTACCATATAGGGTATATCTGAATGTGTGTTGTGTGCCTTTTCCATAATGATTCTATCTCCTGGGTTGATTTTGATCATGTGATTAAGTATTGTGCCTTTTCATATAGTGTAAAGTCAACAAAAGTGGACAGTTCTACGCTGTATTTTGGTGTATATTTCCATATGCTTTGGGACTGATGTTTACATGACATCTGCTATTTTTTTCTAGATTTTTTCACTGGTTTCTATCACTTTTTCATATTATAGAGCTGCCTTTGTTATATCATCCTCTCCTTGTTTTACATGTATTATGTTGGTTTCTCCTGATGTTTACCATCATGCAATTCAAGCTATTACGGTAATCCTCCAGTTACTGCAGGTTGTTTCTGCTGTTTCTGCTACAGTTCCAATGTAAAATTATTGAAGTTTTTGTATTTGTAGTATCATAGGTCCTGTGGACCTTTAACATGGATGTCTTGCATAGCTTAGACTGTATATTGTTCCTGGTTTTGTATCACATGACTTGTCAGTTGACCTTGGGGGCATACAATATGCAGAGGTGTCTTTATTCACTTGTTCATGTCTGATGAAGGACGATGGCCCGAAACGTTGCTTGTGATGATTTTTCTGTTAAATTCTATTTAATTGGAGCAGCTTATAAGTGTTTGACTGTTTAGTCTTTCAAACAGCATCATATGACTGCTTGGACACACAAACACATCAAGTTCCCTACATGTGTTCGCAGTTTCATTTAGTTGTCAGAAACAACAGCTAATAATTTGTAACAGCTTGCCTTTTTGACTTTTCACTCACTTCTCCTCTTGTTTCCCAGCATCCCTCTCTTTCTCTTTCAGTGTCTCTTTATTTGTTCTCACTGTTGGTACTGTCCATCTTTACATCTAACAGCTCTCTTCAAATATAAAGACATTGACACAGTTTGTACAGTAGATGTATTTTTGGTTAATGTGAAACTATCAGTAGATTAAGCATATTGTGTAAAGAAGAGACCACAGCAGTAGACCTCAAACCCCTCCTGACAACAGACAAGCACATTTTCTTGTCTTGAGTCACAAGATACCTCAGACTTCAGAACAAAACAGTCAAGTAAGTTTTGACCTGGTAATATTTTTAATGCTGCCTCACACCAAACTTTGGTGTCAGTAAAATGCTTTTGCTGTAAAGGTTCAGTTATAGTGGGATCTGTTGGCGTATCTAAAGGCAGAAAGGAAATAAAAATATATTCATTGTACCCTGACTTGCAATTTGTCCGTAATGTCTTCTGACTTGGACTTTTCTTTAAAAGTTCTTATGAGCCAATATGTGAGATTCATTGAGTAAACAAAGGAAAAGGTGAGCCATTTTTTTTGAATAACGTAAATTAACACAAAAGATTTTGCTCAAAATAAAATTTAATGACAACTTGTATGTTTCCATAATCAAAAAATAGCAGTCTAAGCTGAGGCCTAAGACATAACAGTGACAGAACTAGAACTATAACAGTACTAAGCTCCATGTTACGGACTGTTAACAGTTACGTGTTATTTTTTGGAAAAAGGAGACGTGTTACAAGATACAGTTTTTATGATTGATGCACAATGTAAACAAATTAATCAAACCCATTATTTAACATGTACAGTTCCTTTGCATGACTCTTATTGTCCACCCTGCAGGACATCCAACGAAATGTTACATGTAGAATTAGAGCTGCTCACAGGACAAATATGCCACATGAAATGTGTTATGATGCAGAAAGCACCTTCACTAAGAGACTGGAATTGTCAGGCTTGTGCATGTTTAATATAAATCAACTCAATTTGCATAAAATTATCCTTGAAAATGAAGATAATCAAATTAAGTAGCTTATTTTGATATTATGTTATTTGTAAATCTAATCGGGTATTTGGGAATGTGTTGCAAACAAATCAAATAACATTGATATTAATGAGGATTCACTGCAAAAAAAAAAAACATGATGGACACAATATTAACTCTGTTAACATAATTCAATTAAAGTCTCCTGCTGCAAAAGGTTCTTCTAATATCCTCTTTCCAGAAATCCTGCAGTCATAGATGGCATTGTAAATCCACTAGACATCTGCTTCCTCTTCACCTCAGTTAAACAATGTCTCTTGAGCACTCACCTGACCATGTTGCCTTAATGTAATGTGAGGGCTTCTGAGCACACTGAAACACTTGAGCAGTGCTGCTCAAAATGTCTTCGGTAGACTGACAACTTGAATTGATTGAAGTGTCAACCTTTTGTATCCGAATGTAAACATAACCTTATGTATGTCTCCTTCATGTGCGTCCTATCCTACCTTTACATGTTTTTAGGATATGAAATCATCAACTAAAAGCATAATAAAGTTAGATAAAGTTTTTGTTTTTACAATTAACAACAGTGAGTCACAGTTATTTTTTCCGCTTAATCCAGCGTTGACCACTTGAAGCCAGATGTGTTCACTTATGAATTTTAATTTTAAAAAAAATTCAGAAACAACTGCACACTTTACGACAGGTATATGTGATACAATTTTCTGTAAGTGTAGGCACAGCAGAATGCTGCAGGTGCTGCAAGGCTCAGAAAATGGTCAATTGCATCTTCGTATTGAGACTATGTGCAAGGTGTAGAAACAATTGTTTGCTGTCTGTGGTTTGTGATGAGTCCAAGTTTATATTTGTATTCCAGATTATCCCATTCTGACGTCATTTTTGGACAAAACATCTGTACAATCACAGACACTTTTCTTTGCTGTGCGTCTTAAAAATGTCTCCCATTGTATCACCCAGCCATTGACTGAATTATTGAAGCTTTATTTATATCCATTTATGGACTAAACACACACACACACACACACACACACACACACACACACACACACACACACACACAAAGAGGTCTACTTGACAGTGGAGGAGGAAGAGTCATGTGACAGAGAGGACACAGAAGGTTGTAAACTCTTTGTGTGCGATAGTGTTTTTCCTGCAAGGCTGAGGCCCAGATTAGCTTTGGAAAAAAGAGGCTCTTTCTCTCCGTCTCCCTTCTCTCTCTGTCCATCACTGACTAGCCAATTGTCAGATGTTGCTGTCATCCTCCACCATCCCTTCATGTGTTTCTCCAATGGGAATCCTCCCTCTGTTTTTCTCTCCACACAGTCCACCCAACAACCTCTTTGCTTTTATCCCTCTCCTCTGTGTCCCCATTTCTTAGTTGATCACTCCTCCCCCTCTGACACACATACAGCTATGAGGTGTCCTATTAATTGGGTTATATAAGGCCTTTTTTAATTTTTATTTCACGCATTAATGGGGGGGGGGGGGGGGGGGGGGGGTCCAAACACAAATTTCACTCCTGGGTATTTTCTCACTCTAATGCAGCTAATCTGTCTCTGTTTGGGATTAAATGTGGCAGATTGTCAGTCTGTGCAGCTGCCAAAATATTTCCAGAACTGTCTCACCTTTATCATTCTAACCTCCCTCTGTCTGCACCCGCCCTTTCCTTTTCTCTAATCCTTTTTTTCCCTCTTCTTTTTGATAGTAATGTGAAAGCGCGCCCAGACTGAAGGCTCAGCTGGTTTTCGGAGAGAGAGGTCCTCCATCTGCAGAGGTAAAAAGTTTTCCCTCTTTTGCTGATTTCCATTCTACTCTCTGTCTCTGAGCCTTAGCTGGGAGATGACATGACAGCAGGTGGAATACAAAACACTGCTATAAAAGTCAAGATAGGAAATTGCATGCAGCAGATAATAAGAACAAACTTTACATCTACAGTGTGCGTACAAGGCATGCATGTAGATGAGAAAATGTTGTTTAGATACTTTATTGATCCTGAGGGAAATTCAAAGCATCCAGTAACAACTTACAAAGACATGCACATTATGGAACATTTCTTACATCTAAACAACAACCCTTATCCCCCCTTCTCATACATATATTAACACGAACAAAGATTTAAATATTTAAAGAGGCCCCTACATGAATCAAAATCAAAATTAGACCTGTACATGACTAGTGTAGACCTGAAATGTTGTACAGTGTTTGAACAGAGGTATCGCAATTTAAACACTGCGGTACACACATAAACTTTCAGGGACACTGCACACACTGGAGTGAATAGGATATTGATCATGTGATTTACACTTTAATCTTTGGGAACAAATTCAAATGTAAGAGTGTACTCCATATTTTGTGTGTGTGTGTGTGTGTGTGTGTTTGGATCCTGCACATTAAGGATGATGGTGGTTTGTGTATTTTTTAACATCTTTTTTCTTGCATCATAACCCACAGCAAAGGTTTATTGCATGGTCAGGTCAGTAATGGAGGAGCATGCAAAATAAACGGCATTGTTTGACTTTCCTTCAAATATAATTAAATGACTTACTAAAATCAAAATACTTCATTATAAAGTTAGAAGACACACACCAGGCAACTTAAGGACTCTCCTCTATTCCTCACTCTTTGTAAAGCTGCTTTTTCACTCAGGACTGTTGCTGTCTTTGACGAATGAAACTTCAAGAACTAAAACGTCTTTACATGGCATGAGCATTCCTGTGACATGACCACGAGGTTATCTGGCGCTCTTGTGTATTTTAATTTTACAATTAAGGTGCCGAGAGAAAGTCTTTTTTTTATGTTTTATGATTTAAAAATTTTATAACATTTTTTAAGAAGTTAGGAGATTTGATATGAAATGTTTTAATCAGTAGGGCATTTTAAATACACTCTTGTGTTTCCAGTTTATTTGTAAGGAGGAGTGGGATAGATTACCTCATTTAGCAACCAAAAGCAAGGAGTGCACTCAAAAATCTTTAGAATTTTTGCTAAACTTGAAACAGTTTCCCAGTAGATCCCAGTAGATGTGCATGTTGCTCTGCAGCACAGGGTAAACAATTATAACATATAAAGGTGGACAGGGCTCAGCCATTCCTTTTCCTATACTATCAAGATGCAATAATTATTTTTCAAATAACTCACAACAGATGTAGGTGCAATCGTAAAAAGTCATAATGAATAATCAATTGGTCACTTTCTGACCAATGACACAGGTGCAGTGTTACAGAATGAAGAGATAAAAAAAAAAATAAAAAAAAAACTAACTGAGCAACTCTTAGTTTAATAAATGGAACCTTGCACAAAGTTTAAATAGACCCTTTTTGTTAGGTTAAAATGACCACGATTAACTCTGTTAATGACCATTTTCAGCAATCAATTCAATTCAATTCAAATACCTTTATTTGTCAACGGGGTGCAATTTAAAGGCACAGAGCAGTAAATGATCGACAGTGCAGCAATGTTACAAATTTAACCAAAGAATAAAGTGTCAAGATGTAGGTGCAAAGTTAAAACACCAAATTAAAAAGTTAAATACAAAATAAGGTATAAGTTGACAGTAATCAGACTAAAGATGTAAACAGATATATGCAGTAAATAGGAAATAAATGTACATATAGAGCTATGTGTAAGTAGGCTGAAACTGAATAATAAAGTGATAGTGGAGCATGGCACACAATAGAGCAGTAGACACAATATATACTAGAGCTATGTAACAAAATGAATACTGAAAGAATGTAGTGACCCTTGTGGGGTGTGAGCCGAGGGTGTACTTCAACCGTACCTTTAGAAATGTAATTCTGTCAAACATTTATCTCGACAAAAAACACAATATTATATTAACTAGATAAGACTGTCACAACTGTCACAATAAGACACAAAGACACTTTGAATTTGCAGAATTATAAACCCTACCCAAATAACTATGGCAATACATTCAAAACAAATTTAAAAAAAAGATGTGATATTGATATTAATCATGAAGATTTCTCCTTGGAGGGCTAAAATCCTGGATTGGTGATATCAGCCCCATAAGGCCCATCCATAACGTCAGGTCTGCTGGCATGGGAGAGTATTGTTGCGTCATCCATTTTTGAAAGTTCAACTTTGTGTCTAATTATACTTCAGGGTTTTTGTCTCTTCAGATCTTTTGTACACATGAAGAATTCATTTAAATGATTACAATTATCATTAATGTGGCCTTGAAACCTTTGATCCGCTTAGGTCGTTTTCAGTAAGAGCAAAGTATAAATTAAGTTTCTGCACAGAAAATGAACAGCCGGTCATAATTCAGATCATATCAGTCTGGTGTGTCGTGATCAATACGCTGCACCTCTGACTCTAAATTGCAGTCACAACGACATCAAGGGAAGTCATCAGGCCGGCCTAGAATTATCATGGAGGCCATCGACTGTGTTCACATGCAGCTGGAACATCACGGAGTCCATCACTAAGGGGAGGGACGAGATAAAGATTAAGAGACCATCATTATCATTATCATTGGTTTAAATCGCTTATTGTCACTGTGACCTTTATCATTCATCAGTTTCAACAAAATCATCATTATTGCAGCCTCTGTGAGCACCATTGTTGCAGCTCCGTCTGTCTCGCTGTTTTTCTTTTTTCTTTCTTTCTGCCAAACACCATCTCTGATCATCCCATCACATGTGGCCTCTCGCCTTTGCCTGTCAGAATTTACACGCCAATTGCTGTTTAACCAGGATTCAAGGATTTTCTATTTCCATCTGTAATGCATGTAATTGACCTGAGTGTGTGTTCAAGTGTCTGTGTGTGTGTCTGCTTGCAAGATTTTGTGAGAGAGGATGTGTCTGTAAGGGTGAGCGTAATGAGGTGATTTTTATTCGTCCTCCCTGTCCTTCTGTCCTGTCAAGACCACAGATTCAATTTGTGTTTAGATGGAAAGAAAAAGATAGTGTGTGTGTTTGTGTGTCTGCGTGTTTGTATGGGACAGGGAATGTGTGTGTAAGAGACAAATCACTGCCAAAGGATTCTCATCTTTGAGCCCAGAATGAGATGGTTGTGGAGATAAATGCTATTTTTGCCAGACCGGGTTTACCTCAGTGTGTGTGTGTGTGTGTGTGTGTGTGTGTGTGTGTGTGTGTGTGTGTGTGTGTGTGTGTGGAGGGGGGGTTAGTAACCCTTGGTACATCTGTGTGTGAGAGACAAGAGAAGAGAAAAGATAGAGGGAGGGCAACGACAGGAAGGATAAAAATTGGGTGTGAGCAGAGAAGTATGTGGAAAGACCAGGGTTTATTTGGGGGTGAGGGGGGAGGGAGGTGTGTATGTGTGTGTGTGTGGGAGGGGGGAATATTTGGTTACACAAGAGAAGATAAATCTGACAAGTGCTGCTCTGATCTTCCTGTGGTATTTGATTAGATAAATAAATGATGCATGTACACAAAAACAATGCATATACCATTTCCGACTCAAAATGTTGTGTTCGTTTAGAAAAAATAAGCTATGCATAAATACACAGATGATTTGATTTAAGTATCTTTATAATCAGATTGGATGCTGCAGTTTGGGTTACTGTTGAAATGCATTGCATTATATTTTAAAAGTTATTGAGAAGGTGGAGCATATTGCAACCAGTCACAGGGGGAGCTCTAAATGTTTTGTCTTCATTTTGGGGGAACTGTCATGTCCCTCTGACCAACTCTTACTACAGCTATGACAACAGCTATTTACGTACCTGTCCAGGTAGCTGGTCCAAGAAAATCTTGCAGGTGAAGATGCTGAATTTGGAGGTCCTTTGCTGTGGTTCTGAGGCTGATTGGATGAACTACAAAGTTCTAATGTTTGGCATGGCAGTGATAGGAACATTTAATTGATTGGCTGGGTCTTTGGTGGACATTCAAGCAGTCAGCCTACTTATTCACTTTCCTCCAAATGATAACGCTACAGCAGATTGTGATAAATCCACATATTCTAGTGTAGTTTTATATTCTGACCAGCCAAAGGAACACCTGTGTAAAAGTCATTAATAAGCATCTTAAAATGTCACATTAGTCAGGACGATAAATTGTCTCGGCAGAAAGCGCTTACAAGCAGAGATTTATACAAATCTGTGACCAAAATTCAGGCACAAAAAGCCCTCATTGTGCAGAGAAAGACAGCCATGGGCCTTTAGTTTCAATTGAATGAAAAATGTTGGCTTCATATTTTTATTCAGTGTTATTTTTAGGAGAACTGGGTGTAGGGTGAATGGAGACAGGCTATACACTGTAAAGGTGCGCCTTAACTCATTTTAAAGCACTAACAACTTTAATATCAGATTCCTCAATAACTTTATTGACAATAACTCTCTAGCAAGATTACATACTTTTGGTGTCAGCAGCATTCTTCAATTTGTATTTCAAGTACTATCATTTGCTGGCATTTCAGATGTAACTGTATATGGTTAAATTCAGGAACAAAGTTTGTTTAGCACAGTCCATATTAGACTGGAACCCATCAGCTGTCATCTGCTGATAATATGACTTGAATGAATCTCTAGAAAGAGAATTTTGCAAACAATTGCAGCGAGCAATCCGCCTATGGTCTCTCTGTTACCATTACCATCTCACTTATTAGGGATTCCTCATTGTCATCCTCTTCTTTACTTTATCACATTAACAGAAAACATTAACATTTCTGACTTGGAAGAAAAAAAAATACATGAAAGGATTTAAGTTTAACAGTTAACAGTTTTGATATTTCCAAATATAGGTCTATTGCATTAAAAGCATTTTTTCTCAGTAAACAATTCTTACTGACAGTACAGTAAAAGTGAAACACTCCAGTCTTTTGTCATTTCATATCTGGCAAGCTCTGACATGACATGTATTTTTAGAAAAATGTGAAACACATAGTTTTAGGTCTGGCAAAGTATTTCTCTGCACAGCTAACAGTGGACTAAAACAATTGTCCCGTTAATCTGATAAGTGAGTTATATGAGTTTCACACTGTTTAATTCTACAGGCTTGGTTTTCATTCCATCGAGAGTGAGCAGCTTTCCACTCTGTCTGTCTAAACATGCAATAGAACACATCAGATAATAAATTACAGCAGTTCTCAAGCCATCAATCAGCTGCCTGTTATGACTGGCTGCATGTAATGGTGCGTAATGATGCGATGGCTGCTGCAGGGCTGTAAGTGTGTGCTGACAACGCAACAGTGAGGACAGAGCAAGTTATGTTCTGATATATGGCGATAGTTTAGTTTAATGCTCAGAGGAGGTATAATAGTATCAATGTGCATTTATGGTGAAGGCTCTCTATGCTGTAGGCAAAGCTTTTAATATAAGCTTTAACTTCATAAATGCATTTAAACAAGTCAAGGATATTAAAGATTTGTCCAGCTTAAAGGGAGAAAATCTGATTTGTCAATCCAAATGAAGCAAAGAATGAACAAAAAAAAATCATTTTCAAACCAAAGACTTCGGACTCTTAAGACATTTTTAGCGTTAGATAGATACATTTTGTTTGTTTTCTAAAAGGACTCAGGGTAAAAAGCTGCTCACTGGGATATCATTTACTACAAAATATTGTGAATTGATGTGTAAAATGCAATAAAAGTTGCTGTTTTTGATTAATGTCCAAATCAATCTAAAATTGTTTTTATGTGAATTTTTGATTAAGATAAAAGGCAAGTTTTGAAAATTCCGTATAAGCAGGTTTTCAGTTCTGTGAAAACACAGCTTGTCTTGTTTTAAACTTATTTTTTTAACCCCTTGACTTCAGCTCTTTTCCTTATTAATCTGACAAATAAACTTAAAATGAGCAAAAGAGTGAGTACTTTCCATTCATATGTCTGACGTTGATTTGATAAGTAGGAAGAAGAAGTGCGCTCTGGATGATGTGATATCATTAAAGTTATCCAGTAGCTTTCCAATAAACACTGAAATTAAACGAGTCAGAGCTGCTCACAGGGCAGATCCATCTTAGTTTTATTGATATTTTCACGCAGGAGCAGAATCATTTCAGTGCTCAGCAATCATCAGCTCCACTGTCCAATTATACATTCATCTACCTGCGAGAACAGGTGCCATTTGTAAACACATCCTTGTGAGCTTCGTTTGATTACAATGGTGGGCAAAGTAAAGACAATTGATGGCTTATTTCTCCCATAAATCTGAACGTCTCTCAAAAACATAGTTGAAAAGTTTTTAGTATCTGTCTTCCTGTAACTGTCCAGCTTATATCTACATATGATTCTTATCCTGGGATTTTTTCAGCTTCAGATAAAGATGTTTTAAGTTATTGTCCCACAACCTTTTCATTCTACTGCATCCGTTATTCTGGTGATCTATGTATTTTATTAAATCTCCCAATAACACAGGAGTCTATAACACTGTAATGAAAAATGGAAGACAATTTAAAAAAAAAAAAAACTGGGAACAAAAAACTTGTGAATTACAGATGATTTGTGCTTCAACAGTTGACAATTGAGAAAAAAACGAAAAAGAAAAGTCTTTCTTTTTAACTTCAACTCCAAAAACATTAACTTGGTTTTAGTAAATCCTTCATCAAATATGATTCCTAAAGAGAGGTGCACAGGCCAGCATGTTTTCGTCAATTGTTTTAAGAAAAACTGAAGAGTCACAATTTTATGACTCAGCAATGATCAACAATGAGTTTAAAAATGCACTCAATAAACAAACCTTGGGTTTTTTTATGTGCATAAAAAGGTCTTAATCTTGAAAGATGCACAAAAGAGCAAACGTCACAGGCTTGCGTGTGGAGCAGCAGGAGTAATGCAGAGTTCTGAATGAATGCGTAAAAAGGTCAAGGTCTGGGAATTGTCTTCTAATTTGATAAAAAAAAAAAAAACTGGCCATGTACTCATACGAACCATGAAGTTTGCACTGTTGTGTATGTGTATCAAAAATAAGAAGTAAAAACTGATGCCTCTTTTTTGATCCAAAGGGATGAAGATGAAAATGAGCATAGGCTGCCAATCCTCTCAGCGATACTGTTGTTTTTTCTCATACTAAAAAAACACCTTCACATTAAGCTGGTAATGATGTGTCACGTTAAACGCTAAACTTATCTCCAGCAGTAGCATATATGTATGGTTCAAATATTCTGAGAACATCGCATCAGTATCCTGGTTCATTTGTCTCCACAGCGAGGCGCTGACAGGTGTACAAAGAGAGACAGATAGACTGAGAGAAATCGATGAAAAGCCCACCGACAGCTTAAGGAAGATCCAAATCAGCCGCATAACTTTTGCTCGATTGAACACGGGCCCACACAGCTGTGCTTCATGTGCTCAGTGACACAACCAAGATATGACGACCGTGATATATGATCGTCTCGAAACACCACACAAGAGGAAACACAACGACAGCAAACAAAACAAGTCATCTCAAAGTACGAGGGTGGTGCATTTGACATACATAGGATCTACCAGGAACAATGGGGACGGAGCAAAACAGATGGGAGTGTATGTTTGTGTTTGTGTGTGTGTGTGTGTGTGTGTGTGTGTGTGTGTGTATGTGTGTGTGTGTGTATAATGAGCTTGGATAATTTGAGACTAAAGTGCTTCATATTTAAGTTCTACAAACAAGCAAAAAACAATGAACAAATGATAAACAGAGCTACAGCTTAAAGTTTCTAGCAGATTTCACACACACAAACACGTACACAGACTTGAACTCCAAAACAGCACACCAGATTAAGAAGTTATAGTTTATTTGAAGTAAAATCAGATTGCAAATAGCATAGATGCTCTGAGGCAGCAAAGATTAGCTTCAAATAGCCGATTATCTGCTGGAAATTAGCATCTTTGCCTGTACGTGTCTGCAAAAGTCTTGTCATGTTTGTGTGTCTTGTCCTCAAGCGTCGGATTTGAATTCTTCAAATGTGAAATTTGCAAGGTGGGACTCATGCTCACAGACAGATGTCTCTCGGGATTATGCAAAGTGATAGAAAACCTCTCTGTAAACCTGCAGTCTACTCAGATCTTTTCCACCCAGCATATAAAAACGGCAATAAATTGACTCTGGTATTTTGTTTTGGTGAGGAGAAATGACTAATAGAATAATCCCTCGTTGTTGCTTTTGAACCCGACACAATGGCCGTCTGATGCGGCGGGAAACCAAAAATACGCCGTGCAGTTGTTATGTTTGTGCAGAGAGAGGCGGGTGAGGTACATGTAAAGGAAGAGCTCATTTTCAGCACTAAAAGTTATTTGAAAGGTACCTGAGAGACATTTCATTTGTAATTTGTTCAACAATATTCAACACATGAATATTCACCTGGGAAAGCTCTGCTCTTTGTTCAGAACTTCTTAGCAATTCAGGCAATCAGGCATTTTTTTATTGTGTTTTTTTAAGTTTTTTTTTTTTTTTTTTTGCCCTCTTGGTATGTGAAGAGAGGTGGAAACATACCACCACCACCACCACCTTTTACTCAAGGACTTCTTGATGATCAAATTACTTTAAAAAAAAAAACTACAGCACAGATATCACTGCAAGAGTTGAAAATCCTCTCAGAAGCCTTTGTTTTCTGCCACACATTGAGCTCACGTGTCCTTTTCTGGTTAACTGCAACTTTTCATTCAAAGTTAATCCAGAAAATACCATTGATATTGATGAATTTGCAAGTTTTGTTTTATGCAATGTTACAACCAAATTTCAAGAGGTACTATGAACAATACATCAAATCTCTATGCTCTTTAGAAAAACCGAAGTTACCAAAGAAAAATGTTGGTAACAAGCTAAATTGTTGTGTGTATCAGGCCTTGATTTTAAACTGTGTGTATGTCCCTATAAATCTCAAAATGTACTGCTGGCAATAATTGATTTTTTTACTGGGCCGGCAGCAGATATGGGTCATTTAAAACAGTTGCATAACTGCACATCTAGAGTAAATAAATGTATATATATTAAATACTTGACAAATTGCTGATAACTTTTGCACTGGAATAAAAGTTACCCCTGGCATCTTCCCTGGACATGCCCCTAATAATGACACCACATGGGCAAAAACAAAATATCTGTTTTTAAATTCCACCACTATATTCATAGCCACATGTTCATACACACAAATAAACGTAAAGATCAGCTATAGGAGCAGCCCAGTCTTCTTTGTACGTATGTATAGATGGGGAATGTGATCAGATAGGATTTAAATGAATAGATACATCTAGAAACATCTGCAGAGAGATTAAGGCTGTGTTTGGAGTAACATTTATTGTTTTGTGTTTAAAGGAAACATTGTTATATCAGAGTTAAGAGAATCTGATTTTCAAACGTGAGTATCTGCTGTTCTAAAAGTGTTAAAGTCAATTTCCAAACATGTCAGGGTTGGGGGGGAAATGAAGAAAATTCTTTTTGAGATAAGTGTTAGTCTCACTCCTATCAGGGATTTATTTATGAAACACAGCTGGTTTATTTGTGAAAGAAAAAAATCAAACCTTAAAAAGCAAATCTCAATAGAAGATATATAGGATTTGACGGAGGAGATGATTCATGCTGGAGAGTCAACCTATCTGTGGTGATCCTTTGTTTTGTGGTTCAAGTTTTGACAGTTGTTTTTGTTGCAGATTTCATGCTCATACTTTATCTTAAGCGTACATTTTTAGAAAGAGTGGCAGGCATTTCTCTTCATCTTAGCACTGCTGAATATCCCGTCTAATATGTGCAATTTTGACAAGCATTCAGTCCCTGAAACATTTTGCAGAGAATATGAAGAGGTAGGCATTACATATAATGAAGCGTTGGGGAAATATGACGGTGGTCAAACAGATTATAGCAGCTTGTTGTGTCTGAGTGGAACTGTAACCGTGGAAATGAAGCTTTGATGCAGCACCCCCAGCTCACTCAGAGACGTCAATCAAATAGTGTTCTGCTGGTTGAGTTAGCAATTCTTCACAGAGGGTTTACAAAAGGAGTGGAGGTGTGAACACATCTCTCATCTTTTTTGAGTACAGGACTTTCTCATTGTGTTATTTTGGCAAAATGTGGAGCGTCTGTTAACAAGAAACATCACAAAAAAAGTTCAAAAAGAGAATTTCAGATTGCAAATCTGGGTGTTATTACTGTCTAACCGCTTCAGTTTACTTTCTCTAAGAAATGTAAGTACTACCTGTTACAACCCGGCTCTCGGCCGCAACAAGAAACATGAACCAGGACACGACCTCTGCTCAGAATGCAATCCCGTTTATTAACATCCAGCCAAACTCGTGCCATACAGCCATACATCCGCGCCGCCACGTTCCCACGGTCCCTTTGTGTGGTCTTCAGGGAGAGAGAGAGAGAGAGCGCCATCTTTCCTCAGTCGCTTTTATGGAGGAAGACTACCCTGGTCCAAGGTGCAGCACATCCACTGATTACAATCCCGCCTCCTGGAACCTGCAACAGAATACAACCAGCAGCACAGGAACACCAACTAGTGTGGAGGGGTCGTCACACCCCCCCCCCCCCCCCATAAGAACGGAGTTCCAATAGGAACACCGGTAGCTAAACGGACCCACAGTGAATCAGCTATACATTCTCAATATTGATTTTTTTTTTTTTTTTTTTTTTTTTAACAACATTTATACAACTTGCATTTACAAACATACTGACCCTTTGGGAAGTAGTGTTCTCCAGCTAGCTAAACCCGCCTCCATACCTCCCATTCAGCAACTCGAGCGCCTGAAGGAGCATTTAAGAAGGCAGAACAGAGACATAGAAGACCAGAGCGTTAAACAGTACTTAAGAGCTAGGGGAAGATTTTTCTTAAAATCTGGGAACATGCCATGCAACCACAAGAGTGTCAATGAGGTCAACTGATGATGATATATGCCTGGCCTACAGTAAACAATGGGGTTGTACTAAGTGGAGACTGGGATTCATTGCAGGCTAGTTAAGTTCTTCCACACCAAACTAATAAAACCTTTCCGAGAACTGCACAAAGGCCTGACTTGAAGTAAGATAATGGGCTGTCTCTACCTTTCAAAAACCATGTGGTAGATTGGTTGCTGTTGAGAGCTACAGTGATTTGGATAATTTCAGGGAAAGATTGGCTTTAAGTATAATAGTAATCAATGTGGACTGATTTGAAAGACATATAGTTTGATATTTGGTCCCTAAAGCTGTTAAACTATAACTTCTTACAATAATTAAAACAAAAACATTGGAACAGAATGCTAAACATCCATTGCTAGCTCAGTGTGACAAACATTGTCTATTGCACATCCATCAAATATGTAAGGGGAACATAAAAACACATTTTAAGTGACAATTGGTCCATCACCAAAATGATCTGTTCTTTTTATAAATGATCTGTTCTTTTATATATATATATATATATATATAAGGACACATTAATAGTAAGGGATAGTAAGCGAGAGTTGGGGATTGCACCCCAACCTTCTGGTTAAGAGATGGTTTATTAGTAATGGCCAAGGATACTGCCTATAAATCAGTACAGCAATTGATAGCGATGAGGATGATAGTCCACGAATGATAGGATAACAACTAGGTGTACTGTTTCACAAAGTTAACTTAGCTTAACTTATTAGCTTGTGCTTCTTCATTAATATACTATTTTTAAATCACACTACTATAATGGGAGTACTGGGTTCAGGCTGACATGTCTTATGGAATTAATTTCGCAAAGAAAAGTTAATGTTTCAGAAAATCTGTGAAAACATCAGCTTAGTATTTCAAATACTTCTGAAGTGTTTTTATTGAATTGACACAATTTTCATGCTTTCCACATATGACTAACTCTAACCTCTATTGCCGCACCGTCCTCTGTAACTGCAAATGTGTTTGAGTGAGAGCATTTCTGTATATACAGTATAAGAGGTTAAAATGTATGCTGGCTGCCTCTTGCTGTCTGCTTTTTTCCATCTCATGTGTGGATGAATTTATGATTATGTTCTCATGTGAGGACGCAGGGGGTTGAGTGTGAGTAAACTTGTGCGAAGGCATTTGGTTTACATGATATCATGTTTTATGTATGTAATCCATGGGAGCACTGCGACTGTAATGCATGTCTTTGCAAATCAACAAGCTGTGCTTTAAAACTGTGTGTGTGCAAATGGGCAGTGTCCTTAGGTCAACAGATTTTATGAGGCTTAGACAAAGGGTTTACTTCGTCTCATCAGATTTTTTACACACAAACACACACACGCTCGACATATAAGGTCAATCCAATCACCACTTGACTCACAGCTGCTATATAATATGACCTTGGCTGGTTTCTGTAGGCTTGGATGGAGCTCTAGCGTGATGAGTTGTTGACCTCGACTCCTGCTTGGTCTCTTGTCATAGAGCAGCTTTCAGTCGGACAGACACATAAAACACACACACACACACACACACACACACACATACACACAAAGTAGAATTTAGGAAGTGTATACACTGTTTTACTTTACACTGGAAAATAATGAGGACTCTGGTTCCCATGTTGCTTCACTGGCCTGGTCTTCACCCTCCATTCACAGCCAATCAAGCAGTGGACACCAGCTCATTACAGCATAAGCAGGCATGCTCACAGTGATGTACGCACACACACACACACACACACACACACACACACACACACACACGCACACACACACACACACACACACACACACACACACACACACACACACACACACACACACACACACAGTCTGACTTCACCTAATGCTGATTTAGCAGCACATACCATCTGTCTGGAATGATTAACCTTTCCATCAATCACCAGGTTCTCCATTATCCAGACACACATTTACAGAGCAGGCACACGCCGCCTCACACATGGATTGAAATCAAGAGCAGATACACATTTGTAAAAGGATCTTGAGTCTTCTGCTCATGCAAGGTCATACACCCGTACTATAAGCAACAGGCTCTCACATGATTGTTGTATTGTTAGCTAAAGACAGAAAAACTGTGAATTTGAAAAGAGAAATTTCCATGCAACAGAAAAATGAAGGAACATACAAGTCCAATAACATTGAAATTGTTTTGAATTTGTTTTGTATGGAACTTTGCTTTTTCGACTGAACTCTCGCAAAAGAAGAAACTAACAGCACAAGTCATCATCCATGAATTCATGCATTGTAACTGCTTTATGTCATATAGGTTCAGGCTAACACAGCGGGCAGTTAGCAATTATTGCTTTCAATTTTATTTTTAGAGAGTGGGCTCCTGCTGAAACACTGAGCAGTAAGCAAAACGTCATGATTCATAAAGCAAGTTTAACTAGCTAGCACTCGATATAATCAATCTCAGGGAAAATGTGGCTGAGGGTGCTGATAAATTGTTATTGATTTACCTGTTAGACTTTGTTGTTGGATTTAGAAATAACAGTATGACAACACAATACCAGGTCAAGGTCCATTTCCTCACTTTTTATTTTGGATTTTGAAATTGTATCACAAGGCTGAGTTAATTTGTACTTTCACCGTTGAGTTCACTGTTACACTAAAAGTCAACGGAAAGTGTAACTCCAATGCCTTCGAATTTTCCAAAACCAAAAATTCCAATGATGGAACAATTTTTTTTGAAAAAAGACGTCCATGGTATCCTAATCCCACAATATGTAATCTGTATAGCTAACGCATCTTCATTTTATCTTTTCTTTCAGTTTATTATTTGTTTACTGGCTTTTCATACTAAATTTGTGAGAAATAGAAAACACTTTGTCATATGCTGCGAGCAAATTTTAAAATTCTAAACTGGAATAACAAGATCATTCTTCAAGTCAGATCTGCCATTATTAAGACGCCTGCATTCCAGTTCGGTTTGTTTGTTTCGCTTGACTGTGACGATAAAACAAAATATTGAAGCAATTGACATCTAAATGATTTATTCATCTACTGTAGCCTTTTTCCTTTTCTGCTCAAGTTAAGTAACTTGAGATGAGTCAGAGCTTCATTTTAAACTGGACTTTACGCACAGAATGTGTCCACAATTCTCCTGCCATGTGCAGTTTACTGTCATTATACGACATGATCACTCAGTACTAAGGGCTCTAAAATGTCAGTGTTCACAATTACTGAATGAAACTTTAGGCGTCACACTAAAAACTGCTGATTGTTTTTAATTACAGTGCTGCAGAGACAGCTGCGGTGATTTCATTTAGCTGTAGGGCACAACCGAAGGCAGTGAATGATAAAAAAGAATAGATGGGGTAAAATGCTAAGATAGGTCATTAAAGCCACATTTGAATTTGTCCTTGGCTGAACAGCCAAATTTGCAAATTCTCTCTCAAAAACTCTTCAGGAATAATTTAGATTAGGACCAAGAATTTGCTTTAAGTTTGTTTGGTTGTTCCCCTTCAAAAAAGGAACCGCAGCAATGCCAGTTACAGCCAGCACATTAAGGCCCTTAATGTTTGTGATCTCAGTCAAACCTACCCATCATCTTGTCAAAAAAGCTTTTGAGTAAGTAGGTTTTCTTTCATCTTAAAGCCATAAAGAAGCCTTGTTAAACGTGCTACCCATTGCATTGTCCAGCTTTTGTGGATGGCACTTTTAGACACAGCTTCCAAAATAACTGATAACCTGCTGACCTCCATAAAATGTCACTCTCAGCCCCAGTGTAAAAAAAACAAAACACCTCACCTGTTCAGCCTTAACTTCACCCTTTACCCCTCTCTGACCTATTTAGCTTCTAGAATGACACAAAAACAGACAGATAAATGTCAGCTTACTGTTAATCATCCGCTTAGTAAAAGACAGAGACATGTTTCATATCTAATGTTACTCAGTCTTCAACTAAAGCAGCTTTCTGTAAGTCAGTATTCATGTTGTGTAGCAGTACCAAATATATCTTAATGTATGCTCAGTAATGTAGGTATATATGTGTAATATACATGTAAAGATTTTGATTAGCTCAGTATGTAGAGTCATTGTCCCTCATTCGAAATGTCAAACCCCAGTTCCTGCAGCAACATGTCTGATGTGTCCTTGGGTAAGACACTTCACCCAAAATTGCGGCGGTGCATGAATGCGAACAAATGGGATTACTTGCTTCTAATGGTAGCAACCTATGCTATTAGTGTGTAATGGGTAGATGTGACTTGTGGTGTAATAGCGCTTTCCATTTACAAAAAGTAAGGAATTTTTGTTTGTTAGATTATATATCATAATGTAATATTGCTTCTGGACAATAAATCTTATTTGTAAGGAGCATGCAGGACACCCTGTGGTTTAGCTTAAGTCATATATCTTTGATCAGGTAAATACCCGATCATATATGGGATTTGGGGGTGGCAACTTGGGTGGCCAATCAAATTTTAAGGGGGGCCCGTGTCACCCCTGCCACACCCTTTGAGATACCCCTGTCTCGACAGGAGGAAAAATTGTCACTAAATGCCAATAAACAGCTTAAAGTTAGATCAGACACAAGTGCAGACAGGCAGGGCACAGATGCTACGCACAGGGTATATAAACTATGGAGATAAGGGACACAATAGCAGTTCTGTGCTGTTTCATAAGCAAGCAACAGGTGTGAGAGAGACTCAGATAAAATAAAAGTTTGTACCACAGTGTTCCCTTAATTCTATCATTCATCTCAATTTCTGTTCCTACCTTCACAGGAGAGGTTGTCTCTGTAGTCTGTCAGCCCAGCAGGAACCTGCATAACAGGGGAGCAGCGTCTCCATTAGTCTTGACCTCCCCAAATCAGTCACAAACACACACATACAATGAACAATGCAGGCATGCACTGCAGATACACAAACATGTGGCCGGGTTACTGGTCATATGAATACATTCAAGCATAATGTGTTGACCAGAGAGTGTCAGTGGGAAAAATCTATTTCTGTGGTTTGTGTGTGTGTGTGTGTGTGTGTGTGTGTGTGTGTGAGAGAGAGAGAGAGAGAGAGAGAGAGAGAGAGATACTAGAGTGTACTTGTGTTGTCCTCATTGAGTTATGGTATGTAGCTTTAGTCATTTTTCTGTTGAAGTTCTAAAGCCAAACTTTTTTCAGACAGGCACAACTTTTTTCATAACACGCTCCACCTACCAGAGCTCATAAGCTGTGCTTTCTACAACTCTTTCTCTCACTCACTCACTCACTCACTCACTCACTCACTCACTCACTCACTCACTCAGTCACTCAGTCACTCACTCACTCACTCACTTGCTTAGTTGCTTACTTGCTCTCACTCACTCTCTCAGTGAAGAGGTGTATTTTACTACACACCGGAGAAAACAGATAATGACAGGAGGGCTGCTTGTTTGGAAAAGCACTCAGTCCACTTCACTCAAAAGTCTGGAGGCTATTTTCCAGAAGAACACTGGATTGATGCATGACACACCCATTTCAAAGTATAATCTGTCCAAACAGATGGGCTTGGGAATTGGTTCATCCAAATTATTAACAATGTGTTCTACATGATGCTTTTCTCTGTACTTAATCTGTCTGTTTGCTTGCTTTTAACTGAATATTTCCATTTTACACTCAAAATCATTTTCATATCACATCAAAATGGACACATGTATCCACAGACAGTGGTATTCACTGAAAAGTTTAAAAACTTGGTTTTGATCTGAAGTGTCACTTTTGTGTAATTTGGTCCTTATTATACATTTCAACTAAAAATGTGTCAGAATGCCCACAGAAAAAGTCTCGCACTGCTTTTGCAGCATTTAGTAGTCTACATTTTTTATTTATATTTTTGCTGTGGATCTGTATTGTTCAGCATGTTCCAAACAAGCTTTGGTTCCAACACAACTATTCTCCCTGCTTTTATCAAGCACTTTGGACACCCTGTGCTGTGAATCTGAAGCTCCGCCAGACATATTGTATTCAGTCATGTATTGGCAAAGCAATAAATGAACAGTGGAGAAATGGATTGTGGTACAGGAGCACTTTGGAAAGTTTCTCTGAACATTTTGACACATTTCTGAGTCACCACTGGGATATGTACTTACTGCTGTGAATCTGGTGCTACTTGAACTGCCCTCTTCTCCAAAAAAAGAAAAAAAAAAATCCTCTCAAGCCCTTCAGGCAGGAAGCATTTCATACGGAAAAGCTTGATTTTTTTATTTTTAGTCTGCACACATAGCAGTAACAGGTGACAATAACTGCTGAAGCACTAATGTAACACAGATTTTGGATGGAGGTATAATGGCAGATCTGTTCAGAGGATACACCTGTGTGTGTCTGTTCCACTCTGGCAGGTGTGTACTGCATTTTTATAGAATTGAGTGACTACCATTGTGAGTGTGTGTGTGCGCGTGCCTTTATGTGGTTGTGCGTGTGTGTGTGTACTGAAAGTCCATTAGATTTGCATGTGTACAATGTGGGAGCCTGATAAATCCTTATATCAGAGAGTGTGCATGTGAGGATGTGTGTGTATTTGTCTGGGATCACACATAGCTTTCAGACATGTTTATCTTCAACATTAGTATGTGTGTGTGGGTCCGCGGGTTTGTGTGGATGTGTGTAGTTCGGAGTGTGAAATCCCATTAAGCGTGTTAAAACCCTCTTTGGCCTACTGCCTGCTCAGAGAATGAGAGAGATACAGACACACAAACACACACTGATATCACACCTGCGTACGTGTTTGTTTTTTCTGTCCAGAACAGTGATGGTGGTAATTTCCTGATGTAGGCCTACACTTCACACCATTAACACTGTGGTCTCTATCACATCTGACACAGGTTTCAGCTCCTCTTGGCCTCTGCAGAAGCTGAGCCTCCAGATATGGAAAGGTTCAATGTGAAGTCATAGTCATGGAATACACTTAAACATGCTCAATTAGAAATTGCAGAATTGAATCCTTCGGGTGGATATATGTAGACATCTGAACCTGTTTGATATATGAGTTGTGCATATTATTTCAATGAAGATTTGTCCAGTTTTTGCTGCCGTGTGATGTTGCAACCTGCTTTAATACAAACTCGCATATTTACTCTGCAGTCGTTGTGAACTGACATAGTAGCTGTTCCTCCACAAAAAGCGATAATCAAAATGCTGTCTCTCTAAATATCATCTGCTGTTAGAGTCACAGGCTTCCACTGCAAATTGATTATGGAGAGAGCATTTAGACTTGGATTGTGAGAGACATAAGGGGTTTAGTTAGATTGGGAACAATGTTTGGTAGACAAGGTCTTGGTCAGTGTCAGTGTTTGCTTGGGTTGATGTCTGATGTTGCTGCAAACCAGTGAGGAACTTTAACACAACAGTGAGAAATCAATGTCACTCAGACAAACGTTGTTATGTTTTGAAATGTTTATCAGTACAGCAAAACTTAGTTTAAGTTTGGCATGTTAGCTGCAACCTAATCCCTTCTCAACGATTTACATGCAAAGGTTTGAGTCGTGATTAAATTACACCTTGAAACCCCCCAAGTCTAATGATTCATAGAGGTCACAGTTCGCTTCATATTTTTACATGTAATCCAGGTTTCGCTTTCATTATTGACCTTAAAAACATTGACCAAACAATTTCAACCCAAGGCTCTTTCAGTAGCATGTCTTGAGTTTTCCCGAATTGCTATCCTAACAAGCACACTTCTTTAGTTAATAAGAATCATGTGAAATGATTTAAAGCACAAACACAAGAGTGATGAAAGTGATATATATTTCCACTTTCACCATAAAACACACAACATTAATGTTAATGTGACATATTCCCACTCTGGTCTTGCCTTCATTCTCTGTACTTTCTGTTACGGTGCTCTGACTGTTTTTCCATAGCTGCCTCCTTTTTTTTCCTCCATCCCCATTCTCTTCTTTTCTCTATTCTACTGCCTGAATACTAAACACATTACATAACCATACATTGCCTCACCACAGAGGATCATCCATGGCATCTCACATGTTTAAGTCTCTCTGCAGGGGAGTGACAAGCGAACCCTGCAGGGCCAAGGGAAGGAGATTCATATCATGGGTGCCTATTATTCTGTTAAAACTCGGCACACTGCACAGACAGAGAAATACCAACAGACATACGGACACTGTCCATTGGACAGATATGGAGACTGCCACACGAAATGACAGAGATAAATAAAGCAAAGAGATAAAAGATATAAGGACTTGCTTTGGTAGAATAATTTTTTCCATTTTGTCCCAATTCCCCTCCCATTCAACACAGCAGTGAACATTTCCTCCTCTCTCTCTCTCTTTGTGTGTCAACACCACAGGCTGCATAGCGGGCATTGGATTATTTCTTTAATAGAACTGTCCTTCACGCCCCACGTTTCCATATTACTTGTAGAAACGTCCATCACTCTGAGTCAGGACGTCAGCTCAATTCCCCCTAAATTCAACCCATGCATCACAACAACAACCCCAGCCCCCCTTTGAAACCTCTAAGGTGGAGTTCAGGGCAAAAGAAACAACATTACTCCATCACGGATGTGTGATTTTGTGTGATCTCAAAGACTTATTTCCATACAAGTCAATCACTCTGATGGTGGGGGGGGGGGGAAGGAGATGGAAGTTGGACCCACAACAAATTGGATTGGACGTCTTTGAATCATTTGGACGACAGACAGATGCATACTCACACTGTGGCTTCTGTCGTGAGAGGTGTAGTTGTATTTGCCCTGAAGCAAGCTGTTTTTTGATCTGCCTTCTTTCTTTCTTTCTTTCTCTCTTTCTTTCTTTCTTTCTTTCTTTCTTTCTTTCTTTCTTTCTTTCTTTCTTTCTTTCTTTCTTTCTTTCTTTCTTTCTTTCTTTCTTTCTTTCTTTCTTTCTTTCTTTCTTTCTTTCTTTCTTTCTCACTTCTCTTCTCTTTGCTTTGTAATCTAATCTAATTCACATGACTCACTTTCATCGATTGCACAAATCTCATGTGTCATTTGTGCCCTGTTAAGTGCGTTAGTGCACATATCCACCAGGGGGGCGAGTTGTTACGTACTGCCCAGAACAGACTGTGTAATATGGTTTGATGTGAGCTCCCAAGACACAGAGAATAGATTAATTCTTCACAAGCTTGTCCACAGTTTGACATATCCCTGTCCCAGGGAATCAATATGCTTCATAGTAACAACCCTGGCAAAGGGAATTCACTTCACTTTTCAATTTACTTTTTGTGAGACTAAATCAAGGCTATATTTAAACAGGTTACCAATAAGGTGGAGGCTACGTGTGAAGTTTCAAGATAAAAAACTGAGACCCCCCCTTCAGAGAGAAAAACAAAATGAAACTCAACAACATGGTTTCATGTCTCACAGCTCCAATGAAAGCTTTGAACTCGGGTAGAGAAATTAGTTTCTGAATTTCCAAGCCTTTTAGCAGGCAAATGTGCACGATGAACTCAAAGTATCATAAAGACTGTCTTGCACATCTCTGTCGGGGCTTGAGGCAACAAAGGAAAAACTGTACTCTGCTTACATCCATCCATTGGTGTTACATAAATATCTAAATTATTTGAGAGCAATCCTGAAATAGCCCTGTGTAATGTAAGATGCATACAGCGTTAAGAGGCTGTTTATAAGTGTTTGCAGGGCAGTGAGAGATTGTTTCCCAGTTAAGAGAACTTTTAGACTAAACTGTTATTGTAAACACATTTTATAACATAAAGTAGCCTACTTGTTAAAACAGCTTCTTATCTCAGCAAGATTAGCCGACATATCTGATACAACTCTGCCCTCTCTACTGGCATGTGTATCCTACTGGTGTTAAAGGGGACAAATCCACTTTGACTGTGTTTTTACATATATGTGGTAACTTCAGTGTTTACCGACCCACAACATTTGAAATACATCTATCCAGTCCTTTGTTTGTAGGCTGCATGAATCTTACAAGACAGAGAAAATTGCTCCGTTTACATTTTTCTCAACTTGTGACATCACAAGTTAGATTTTAGTTTTAAAAAAGCCCTTCACCTCCCCTGTTTTCTCTACTAATTAACTCCACCTCCAGCCTAGAGCACAACTTTTATTTTATTGTCACTGCAGAGGAGTGATGTCTATACCGGGAAAACTCACACACACTTTGAGAGAGATATTTTATGCAGGGTCGCAAACCACCTCAGGTGCTTGTTTCGTGTTTGACC
Source organism: Symphodus melops (assembly GCF_947650265.1). Classification (NCBI taxonomy): domain Eukaryota; kingdom Metazoa; phylum Chordata; class Actinopteri; order Labriformes; family Labridae; genus Symphodus; species Symphodus melops. Next base: position 14,108,527 of record NC_136692.1, on the reverse strand, counting down.
TAAGGAGAACAGATTTTTCATTTAGCCCAAAGACGGCTGTTTTAAAAGATGAAAAAAGGGGTATAATATGTCCTCTTTAAGAAAAGACACATGAACTATTATCCCTTTTTTTAACAAAGCCATAGCTAGTGGATTGAGACATCTTTCTAACCATAAAGTTTTAGGCCAGCTCCTTGTAACAAGCTGTGGTGACGCTACAGTTACACTATAAACTTTACAACACCAAAACTATCTGCAGGAGAAATGTTGCAAGCTAAGTAAGCTTTCTTCTACGTTTTTTTAATTATTTAGCCAGCATTTAATCATAAGAATGTATTTATTATACAACTATTGATATTATTGTGGTATTGCTTTATTAAAACATTTTAATTAAAAGTCAGCATTGATACATACATACATACATACATACATACATACATACATATCCTGTGGAAACGTGTTACTCTTTATTACAGGCATGCTTGGAAATAGCCGACATACAGTACATTAAATAGATGTTGCATGACAATGTAGACTTTCAACAGCATAACAATGTGATAAGATCTTAGAGAAGTGATAGTCTTTTGACTTTAAACAGATTTGACTGCAGTCATAGTTTCCTGCAATGGACAGAATAGGAAAACATGCTGCCTTTATCCTTATCAGTATTTACTCTTCTCAAAGGATTCTGGCTTCGAAGCAGAGTGTAGATTTACAGTCCCCAACACACATAAGGAGGGCTGCATTTGGGCATCATGGGTAATTTATCTTCCTGCTTTTCCTTCACCTTCATCATCATTTTTCTGTAGATGGCTGCTTACAGCTTTGTTGTGTGCTGCTGCTTTCTACTCTGGTATGGAATAGTAATGGAAGAGTGTGTGACGCCCCACTGCATATTGAGATTGTGTGTCCTGTGTAGGTGTGTTTGTGGGTTTGTGGGTTTCTGTTTCTTTATTCCATGTCCTGTATGTGTGTATGTGTGCCTGTTTCTAATGTGCTCATTTTTCTGCCTTGCTCACATCCTGCCTTGGAGTAAAACCCATCTCCTAAGTGCTTTTCATCAGTCACTTTGAAACACTGTAGGGTTGAAGACTGGGATGAAAATTTGTTATGTTTATGTGGGTATGAAATCTCTTTTGGTAAATATAAGATTTATAAGACGTGGAATTGATTTGCACTATTTTTTCCATCATTAATTAATTAAATTGTTGCGATTAGGTGGTGCAGGAGCAAGAAGCTCAGTCATCATTGAGGTTTTAAACCAACAACCAGGTTAGCCAAACAGATACAATAGGAAACACAAATGCAGACGCCCACACACAAAGAGATGCTCTTCAACTCCCATGATTTTTAATCATTTGTAATAGTGCCACTGAGCTTACAGATATAAATTCAGACTGTTCAATGTTAGAGAATTTACGAAATAAATATGTACAGCCCTTCTTTATTTGAGCACAGATCCTTTTGGACCGAAAGTTTAGCATATTTCCTGTTTCTTTTTTATTTATTAAAATACCTTTTTGGCCAAGCCAGCGCTATATAAATGAACAGCTGTATGAAGACAGTTTGTGAGGAAACACAAGACACCAATCCTAAGCAAATAAGTAAGTGCATTTCTTAACTGCAAAATCAAATGGTTAACTGGAAAAACACACAAGAAAACCAGGACGTGAAATTGCATCAAATTGCAAAGATTTTTTTCAGATTTTTGTTCTTGGTCCTTGACCTAAATATCAACCAGATGTCATAGAAATGTGTAACATATCACACACATGGACTAAAAGAAGCTTTCTTGAAAGTTGTAGAAACTATTTTTTTGCCTCGATCCTGGATACTTCTGACACAGAGATCTGAATTAGAAGCATTGGAAATACAAGAAAGATGAGTTTATGTGTTGCAGAAGCTTGAACCCTTTTGTTCTGTTTGATTGAAAGTTTTTTGTTGTCAAGCCACATTTGCAGCTTTTCATTGCTTCTGGCGTGAAATGAGGATGATCAACAAGTGTCTAAAGTCTTAAGATTCAGAACTCTGGAGTGGTAAATACTTTGGACTGTGTCTGTGTGTGAAGAAGAGCTCAATAACAAAGGGATGTCTGTAAAGGATGACATCCCTCATTCATAGACTGAGTACCCTACTGTTGAGTGAGTGTGAGAAATGTGCCACACATTTCTGTGTTTGTTTGCAAAAGTGTTGTCAACAAGCCAAACTCTTAGCACTCTCCAGGCTATCTCCCCTTATTTTTAAGAAAAATGTGTGCATTGACACATATATCCTGTAAATGTCATGGCCATGACACCATAACTGTCACCCTTTCAGTAAAGCAAGGTTAGAGTCCAATCTTTCCGGATGACGTTTTGTACCCCATAAATCTTTGAGTGTGACACGACTGGAAAGCGAGCTGGTCGTGATGCTGAGTGCTGGAATATTCCACTTGGTTGTTCTCAGTGGGAACAGTTGAGTAAAGCGAGAGGGCGGCTCGAGAAGGCAATGAATGATGCAAAATGTAAAAGAGGCCGACAGACTCTTCTGCACATACCACATTTACACTACAAGACTATTTACAACAAAAGGAGGTCAAGTGCAAGCTTGTTGCTGGGACTAAATCTCTTTGAATACTGTTACTTTCTTTTAGTCTTGCAGCCAATGTCGCTTACCTCAGAATAAAAAGAGTTCAGGCGGAGATCAGCTGTTACTGACACTAAGCTGTCTCCACGACTGCTGTGTCTCCTTGTTACGGCCTTGTGTTCTCCATTCTCAACTGTTTGTTTATCCTGCAGCCTAATCCTTGGTCAGCAGAATGGGCATTTCCTGTGCATCTGTTATTTTCTTTCTTTTGTTCATGTAGCTGGCAGCAGTTCCTACCCTTTCTCTGGTGGCCATACTGGGTAGTTTGTCTCATGGTATGTGGGAGGAAGTCTAACCATCAGTTAAAGGTTCTGCTGACAGGCTGGAAAAGCCTTTATGTAATACAAACACAGACACTCACATAAGCCAGTGTGTGATGTAGAGTGCCTAAATGAAATCAGAGGGTTTGGGTTTCTTTTAATGACAATGACATTTGTAATAACATACAATAGATGACTCACAATCAGGCACTGTAGCACAACCTTGTCCAACTGTGTTTTGTCCCTGTCTGGACATCCCATTATGTGTCTATACAGGGATGGTAGATTTCTTTCCTCAATACATTTTGGACTCTTACATTTACCAAAAGCTAAAAAAATAGCTTTTTCAAAAAGTAAAAGACAGAGGCCAGCAAATCATGTGGTGAACAAGAAGCAGTAATTTTCAGTACTTGAATTCACTTACGCCAACTCAAGTCGGCAGACCTCATTTGCTACTGACTCTCCAAAGAGACGAGACTGCCTGTGGTTATTCATTTCAAGTGACATATCTGTATCAAGTGTAATGCTGACCATGCTGGTGCCAGTGAAGATATCCTGGGTTGTGTTGTAGATATGAAAACTGTTATGGTCGTTTCCTTCTAGTCCCTGGATGCTGGATGGTATGTGGAAGAAGTAAAGCGCAAAAATAATGAGCTGGTGGGGAACAGAATCAAAAGCATTTGCTAGGTCCATTCAAACTACATGAGATCTGATTTGTTAACTTGGTTGTCTGTATTTGCTCTCAGATCATGGGCCATTGCTTCATTCAAAACGGGGAACCCCGGGACTCTTGCATTCTGACAACTGGTGCTATTTTAGTTGTTTGCCTGGAGGTAGTAGGTCATGCATCATGCCAGCAGAGACCAAGATCTTCCACTTGAGAGAAGAAACATCAACACCTATCTGCATTGCTGTTGATTAGTAATCAATAAGATAAGAACAGCTAAAAACTACTGTGAGATGAAGTTAAGACTTTTTTCACTCCTCCTTCACTCCTGTGATTTCACATCCTGTTTGTTGCTCTTTTAGCACTGAGGGACTTGTGCACACGATCTTCAGGACTCTTGAGGAGAAGCAGTATAAGTATACTATTCTAGCAGAGTCTGCAGACAGAGACACACATCTCTCTCCTCAGCCTCATTTTTTCTCACAGAATCACTGCCTCTTTCTGTCCTCATCCCTCCTTCTACATCACTTTTTGCTACATCTCACTCTCTCTCCCTCCAAAAAACATTTTATCTCACCACTCTCTAACACCCTTTTTTTTTTCATTCTCTTTTTTTCTCCCCACTCCACAGCCCTTTGCAAGACTTCTCCCTCTTACTCGGATCTGTTCTATCAGAGATCAGCTGTTTTTTTCTCTCCAGGAAATGTTTTATTTAGAGCACACTCATTAATTAGATACAGTACAGTGTAATGGTAATTCTTACCCCAGGCCTCTCAAGGCCCTGAGGCAAATGTAAGGGCAAAAATACGGCGTGTGTATGTGTCATGGTGGTTGGGGAGGTGGGTGTATTTTATGTGTATGTGTACAGTAAGTGTAGTACATACAGCAACCCCCGTCTGTGAGGTTTTATTTTAAGATTTGTAACTGCTTGGTTTTTTTAATTAGATTTGTAGCAGCTTGAGATATTTGGCCTTTTCAAGAAATAACTTTATGAGTGTTAAAACTGTGTAGTGTATGTGCATGGATGTCTTTGTGCAGGTGTGTATAATAATGCTGAACAGCTATATATGAAGAAGTTATATATGAAGTTATATATATATATTGGTATCAGGGTCTCCCAACATAAACCAGTGTTTTTCATTTCAGATTCTTCTCTAACATCCTTCTCCCTTCTCTCTATTCTTTTTCCCTCCAGGGACGAGTTCTCATACCAGCACATGAACATGAAGGAGCTCCTCCAATCAGAAATGCAGATGGCCATAGAAGACATAAGCATTAGCCAATCTGGCATTAGGACGACATTCACTTGCCAATATATACATAACAAATTAAATGTTCCCCCTAATTAGATAATTGATAGTGTTTACCTGAAGACTCATACTGCCAAACACATTATAAATCCCAGTGCTGAGCTCATTTCTACTTGATTTCTAAATTTCTAACACAACCTCAATAAAACGTTTCCAAGACAAGCTAATACTTTACCATGTTTCGACTTCATTTTGATTAGTACAGACACACATCTCAAAAAAGGCATAGAGAGGCCAACATACACTGAGATATAACAATTAATAAGCCCCTCACTGCCTTTCAAATGGCACTCGCCTGCATGGATAAATGTTAGATGGCAAGCATCTGTGTTTGGCTTTCTCCAATGGATATTGTGATGACATCCCAGATGGCCCAGAGGACAGGACAGGGACCGCAGAGACACAGTTTGACTGGAGGTTCATCTGTGGTCCTCTCCACAGCCAGTTCCTTCCTCTGTTGGCTTGCGCTGCTGTCAATAATGCGGTTACCAATGGTAACAGCAGACTGCTGGCTGATTGAAGGCGAGAAGGGCTTTGTGTGGCTAGCTATCTGCAGTATGAACCAGCCACCTTATGAAGCAATCCCCTCCCATATTAACAGGTAAGCAAACATAAAATAAAAGTGCATTTTTTTTAGAATATTTTGCCTCGTTTGGAAAAACATCTAAAGCCTTCATCCTCTTAACAGCACTATCGTTGATCTAAGACTGAATGAGAACAAGATACGATCGGTCCATTACTCTTCACTCAGTCGCTTTGGAAACCTCACCTATCTAAACCTCACCAAGAATGATATCAGCTATGTGGAAGATGGAGCATTCTCAGCCCAATTCAACCTGCAGGTGAGCAACCATATTATGATTATGCAAATACACCATGAACTGTGTTTAATGTTACAGATTGGTAAAAAATTTAGCAGACATATTTCTGAGCACAATATTGAAAAGTTTAGATTAAATAACCAGAGAGACTTAAGTTTTATCGTCAAACAAAACCTGTTGGAAGCACTTTGTTTGGAAATCTTTCAGGAAAAGTTTTATCAAGTGCCTTCTCAGATTTCAAATCACCTTTCCTCTGACCATCAATAAAATATTTCTAAAATATATTTAACTCAGAATACACCAATTTTAGCTTCCAAAAAAATTCAGGCAAAAGTTTTTTTTCACCAAACTAAACTGAACACCACCATAATGAGCTGGCACAGTTAAACACAAGCTGCTGGAGCTATTCCAGGAGGTAAAATGTGCACAAGATCTTCAACATAGCACAGAGGCTAGAATCACGATGTGAAACCTGATTGTTCTGAACCATCATCTGTTTGTTCTAAGTGTTTCCAGCTTGTACTGTGTGTTGCCTGGTGCTGGCCAGCACTTCAGAGATTAGAATAATCCCACTTGTCTGTGCCTCCACAGGTTCTCCAGATGGGCTTCAACAAGTTGAGGAACCTGACAGAGGGCATGCTGCGAGGCCTGGGCAAGCTGCAGTATCTCTACCTGCAAGCCAACCTCATTGAGACTGTTACACCTAACACCTTCTGGGAGTGCCCCAACATAGAGAACATAGACCTTTCCATGAACAGGTATTGTCCTTGGTCTGTGTATGTGTTCAACCAAAGACAAAATGCTTTAGTGGTGCTGAAACAACTGATTATTTATTTGGATGATCACGGAATAACTAATAACATCAATTATATTGCTCTTTTAATCCCCCAAAACATTCTTGAAGTAAAATATAGAAAAGTTACTAATTACAAAATCTTACTGTTGACATCTGACTATGACAAAAGTAATGTAAAAATTCTTCTAAGCACTCAAAAGATGAAAAGGGCTGTTCACAATTTGACACTGAGTTTATATTTTGAGGTTTAAGTGTGCATCATACTAACTAGGCAAGGGATGTAAACATGTTTTGCACAACTTCACTGGAGCTGGTAGTGAACAGCCAGTTTCACAAACAAGTCAAAAATCAGTATAACTTGTCATGCCTGATGTCCTCAGTTTACTGAGATGTGACTGGCTAGTTCTACCAATTGAACTAAAGTTAGGCAGACATCAAGTGGGGGGGGAAAGCACCACAGGAGATGCAAAAATATGTTTTCATTGCCAAGATATCAGATATTAATCATGATGCATTTCTGAAACTTCCCATGTTTTCAATATAAGATGAGTTTCCAACTTTTTTTCAGTGGGAATACCTATCTTGTTCTTGCTCTCTGCACTGTAACTGGTATTGATGTCTTGACTTTAATGTGAAAGCAACAGCTGAATGGAACCAATTTAACAGCTTTTTTTGGGGGGTCCTGTTTAATGGTATTTTGGGAGATTTCTTAGACTGTTCAGTGTAGCTTTAGAGAACTGAGTAACTAGAGCACATTAGGGAAAAGTGCACCAATTTTATGGATCAAAGTCTGCTCTCCGGTCTTGGAGGGGTACTACTGCATGTGGAAGAAAAACATCAAGAAAACACAAAGCCTTTTGGCTAGAGAGGGAGCATTGCAAAGTCTGCCTAATTTCCTCAAGTGGTTGTCGCTTAAGAGTGCTGAAGACACCCATGTTTGGGAATTTTAGAGACATGAGCTCGCCAGACCTCGGTCTAATGACTCACAACTATATAACCCGGTACTAGCATTCTACACCGAAACCCCTAAGGATTAAAAGGCCCATCTCTTCCTGCATATCTGTGCTATGCTTGGCTACTACTGTCCTTTGATTGTACATTAAATGTTGCTTAAAAGTTGGTCTTTATAGCTTGTCTATCTTTTGGCTTTTTATGCAATGTTCTTTAAAACAAGAGCCAATTTTTCGGATCCAGTAGTAGTACTTGCTTTTTATGCCTTGTGAATATATTCATCAATTCAGTATTCATCCACTTTTTCTTCCATCTAAATTGATTCACATGTTTTTGTCAAGCAATAATTCTGATGGTAATTATAAACTTTATTGAACTATTATTCAAAAATAAGGGTTTACGGGGCGCCGATAGCTCAGCGGCAGCGACAGCGCGCGTACCATGTTGGGGGCGCCGATAGCTCAGCGGCAGCGACAGCGCGCGTACCATGTTGCGAGGATTCGGTCCTCGCGCAGGCGGCCCGGGTTCGCGTCCGGCCTGTGGCCACTTTCCCGCATGTCTCTCCCCACTCTCTCCCCATTTCCGACTCTATCCACTTTCCTATCAATAAAAGGCAAAAAAGGCCAAAAATAAATCTTAAAAAAAAAAAAAAAAATAAGGGTTTACAAAGTACCTTAAGAACCTAACAAATCAGAAATCTCTGAAGATTAAATATCTGAACTAAACAAATATGTGTTGGTTACTAAACAATAAAATCTGTGTTTAGGTTTGGAAAGAGACAATTAGTTAAAAGACCAGTAGACTATTGGTTACTTAGTGCACCTCATGTTCATGTACAGAGGCTACAGTCCTCAAAGCGGGCAGCCTGGGTTTGAATCCAGCCCCCTTTGAAACATGTCATTCCCCACACTAAAAAAATGGTAATGCTTTACTTTACAGGTCTGTATATTTCATCATAATTAGGTGATAATTAGGTGAGAATTAGACAAAGTTTTTTATTATTTTTTTAAAATTACCCTTGAATGTCATGACTATTTAGAGAAAATTAGCATGTAACTTCATTAAAATAATGTTCTGTTGAATAATGCCTGAATATAATTGTAAGTCCAAACTTGATCGCTGCAGCGCTGATGGTGCACGCGCCATGACGCAGGCTGGAGCAGAGCAGTGCCAATGCAGAGAAAGTACATCAACAAATAAAGTGAGGACAGCATAGCAACAAATGTCCCAATGTACAGTAATGTGTGAGAGATTAGGTTGCCTGCACTGACTGTGAGTGGACTTATTGATCTGCGCGTGAGTTAAAGTGATATGAACGGTTTGACCCAAAAACAACTTGCTGCCTTGTCTCAGAGAGCTCATTAAGTGGACCTCTTTCATTGTTATTGTAACAAAATATTTTAACAATAACATGAAAGCTATGCTCACTAAACTAAAGAGGAAAGAAAAATGTGATAAAGGGTTTGTACATTAAAATTTAAGTTATTGTAAAGAGAAGAAATAATAAATACATTTATTGTCATTAAGAAGATCATAGTGCCATCATCAGTGACTTTGTAAACAGCAGCTGATTATTAATGTATTGTTTAATAAATGTGAATAAATTTAGTTTTATTGGAGTTCCAGTTCTTTTATTTGTTTTTTGGGTTTTTTTTTGTTAATCATATAAAGCTGCTCTCGGTGATTTATTACCAAAAGCCATATTCATTATTGCTTATAATTAAATTTGGGCATTAATTCAAACAAGTTACATGCTAATTTTCAACCAACTGTCGTGAAAGTCGGTGGTAATTTCAATGAAATAAAAAAAGAAGTTTGTCTAATTATTGCATAATTATTGTCTAATTATGATGAAATTTACGGACCTGTAAAGTAAGATGCTACCAAAACATATTTATATTAAGTCTACATCGATGTCAATACATGAAATATACCAACCAATGATTGTTTTATACAAAACCTTCTTATTGTATTTAGCTTTGCAATTTTCACTAAAGATTGAAATTCTAATGAACCTATTTTTGTCTCTTCGTACCACTTCAGGATCCAGGTGTTGGATGGCAGTTTGTTCTCTGGACTCTCTAAGCTGACCACCTGTGAACTTTACACCAATCCCTTCAACTGTTCTTGTGAGCTGCTGGGTTTCCTACGCTGGCTCTCAGCCTTCCCGAACAGGACGAGTGAAAGGATGGTGTGCGACTCTCCTCAAGGATTCTTTGGATACAACCTCCTGAGCCAGAACCCCCGTATGCCTACTCAACGAAATGCTCTGCACGTACTCAGTCTCGTATGCACAGATGATGATACACATTTCTTTGTGCCTGGCTCATCTGATTCCACCACCCTTCCTCCAGATGTTGCTTCTCCATGTGGTTTGGATGATTGCGCGTCAGGGACCCCTCCAGATGAGGAGATCAGCTTAAGCCCCATTTTTACGGACATCAATCCAACCATGACGCTAAAGCAGGTTCAACATTCAAGCGCTGTGATAACAGTTCAGATCCCTCATCCGTACAGGAAAATGTACATTCTGGTGCTCTATAACAACAGTTTCTTCACGGATATCAAGACTCTTAAAAACCAGAGAGAAGATATTGAGCTGAATGACCTAAAACCTAACATCGACTACACATATTGTGTGGCTTCTATACGAAACTCCTTGCGCTTTAACCACACATGTCTGACCTTGTCCACTGGCCGCCGTGCTGGGGCAGGAAGGACTGCCAATCAATCATCAGCCACCCATTACATTATGACTATCTTAGGCTGTTTGTTTGGCATGCTACTTATTCTTGGCTTTGTTGTCCACTGCCTCAGGAAGAGGAGGATAATGGAGGAGAAGGAAAGGAAAATGAGTAGGATCCAGAGGACTCTGATAGAGCTCAAGTATGGTGGAGAAGGGGATATAGAGGGAGGGAGTGGGGGATCTGTCTCCCAGAAGCTTGCAGCAGGTGATAGTCTGTCCAGAATGCCATACCTTCCTCAGGGTGGTGAGATAGATCCATATAAGCTGCAGGAGGTGATAGAAACACCAGCGCACAAGCCTGCTAAACTTAACTACATGGAGGTGAGAGGGTCCGGCATTGAAAGGGAGAGAGAACGAGAACGAGAGCGAGAAAGAGAACGAGAGCGAGAAAGAGAGATGTCCCCTCAAGCAAATCCACAGGGCTCAGTAGCAGAGATCTCAACCATTGCTAAAGAAGTCGATAAAGTTAACCAGATCATCAATAACTGCATAGATGCTCTTAAATCGGAGTCTACCTCCTTTCAACAAGGAATGAAATCTCCCTCTTCAGCAGGTGGAGGGGCAGTTTCAACTGCAGAGCCACAGCTGGTACTTATTTCTGAGCAAGGAGAAAGAGGAGAACGAGGTACAGAGTTTCTTTCTCCAGTTTATAAGGGAGCAAGGGGTGGAAGAGATGAGAGAGGGAGAAGCTACCATCATTCGCTGCAGCGACACCATAGCATGGAGGCTCCTCCATCCTCCAAAAGGCCAAGTACCTCGTCTTCTCCAGGTTCTGCCCGGAGCCCTCGCTCATTTCGCTCAGAAGGAGGCTACCACTCTTCAGAAACCCGCTATATCGAGAGGTCCTCGCCCGGAGAGAGAGGAGAAAGAGGTGGAGAATCTATGCGTACAGTTAACCCAGCAGCAGCTATTCTACGAGCTGAAGCCCAGAGAATTCGCCAGTACAATGAACATCGCCACTCCTATCCCGGATCCCAACAGCACCTCCAAGACCTGCAGCACCATCCCCAGATTCTACAGGAGCTACACCACCATCCAGGCCGTAAGCCCTCTGTGTTAGATCCGATGACCCTTACCAGGCAGGCAAAGCAGCGAGAGCTGGCCTACTCCCAGCTCTCACCTCACTACCCACTATCCCCCCAGTATCACAACCTCAGCTACTGTTCAAGCCCAGAAGAAGATGAAGAGGAGGAAGGGCTCCTCTGCACCCCAACCCTTGGGCTGTGGGAGAAGTTCAAACTGCACCGCAAGAGGCACCGGCAAGCATCCATGGAGGACGAAGGATACGTGGCAGCTGGGCACGCCCTTAGACGAAAGGTGCAGTTTGCCAAGGATGAAGATCTTCACGACATTTTGGACTACTGGAAGGGTGTGTCTGCACAGCAGAAAACCTGATCCCACATCTGGAAACCCCAAACCCTTTGAAGATGGAAAATAACAACAAACGTAAAATGATACAGATACACAGATATATAGAAAAATGACCTGTAAATACAAACAACCCACGTGACTAACAGACTCTAAAGAGTCATATTGCACACATACAGTATGTCCATACAATACAAAATAAATAGACGTACACTTACATACAATGGCTAACACTTCATCCAAACCAAGCCTTTTCTTCTGATAACACCAAGGAGGACCAAACTAATATATTATATTAAAACAGAAATCATAACTTATAGAGAGACTGAGTTACTTTTTCTAATGTAATGAGAATTATAGCTCTGACTTATGTAGCTATTTGTACTAAGTTTTGAATGAAGAAAAAAAAAAACTTGAGAATAAAAAACTTAAACTTCGCCAGGCAACCCATCCTGAAATGCCTGCTTTGAATCTGCCTTGAGACTGATATTCATAAAAACTTTACAACAGCAGACAACCTCACCCTCACATTTCTCACTTAGGCAGAGGATTGCTCAAGATTTTTGATTTTGCCGGGGTGGTCTTTTTTCATCACACCCTGCGATTCTGCAGCAAAAAAAAACAAAAACAAACAAAAAAAACAACAACAGAAAAAGATATTTTGAAAAATAAATATTTGTCGTTATTTGGGAAATTTTAAACATGAAAACACAAATTCTGGATGGGTCGCCAGGCAACAGTAATATTCAACTGTGCTGAGAATGAGTAGGGAGCTCTCTCTAGAGAGTGAGTATAATGTGCCAAATCAACCAAGGGGGAAGTAGAGCCCTACTGTGTACCAACATCTCACCACTGTTTTTATATACAGAATTAAAAGTCCTAGAATGATATGTTATTTATATTAATTATTCTTATTACATTATTGGTCTTCTTATTATTCCTATGCCCCTCATCATTAATACTCTATCATTTGAATATGGCATGGCTCTGTCGTGTGACTGTGTTTTGACTGTTTTAAACCTCTCAGCTGAGAAGTGCGCACCAACAGAGACAAACAGTATGATGGACAAGAGATTTGAGTTCTTCTTTTCTACCAAGAGGAATGTGCTCTCTAATGAGCCCGAAACAAGGCCCTCTTTTCTCTTGGTGAACCCCTGATACACCTGCTTCTCATCCTCCTAAAGAGGGAACGCTATTCAGATGAGAGAGAAAGAAGTTCTATATTTGCAACAGACATGACTGTTTTGTTTGTACAACGTGGTTTTGGAATCTTTCAGACTTTTCAGACACCAGAGTACCAAGTAAGTTGCCAACCTGCTTACTTACAATTGTACGTTTTTGATTTTGAAATCCAACTAAAAAATTTTAATCTTCAAATGAATGTCTTCAATTCCCAAAGGGGAAAGATATCTGCACTGTTCAAAATCAAAAAACGACTCTTAGGAAAAGACCTAAAACTCTCAGCTTCCTTCCCGATATACTGTAGATCCACTGTGTTTGATCAACTGTTAATTTTCTTTTCTCCTTCCATTTTGCAGGGTTTTTTTTAACTTCTAATTTTTGAATTCCTCTGGTTCCACTGTGGTGCCGTTGTGCCAACTTGATAAATCACAAAAAGTATTTGAATTGATTTTGAATACTATTTACAGACCTCTTCTCCTTTACATTGATACACATAAGTTGCCAAACAGATCAATTTGCACAAAACGATCAACCATCATTGGCTCACTGCTCCCGCCTATCCTCTAATCATTTATAAGACCAAAGTACTGTGGTAGTAAATTAACCTTAAAGCCCTAGACCCGGCCCAGACTATTTGCTCACCATCATCCTTACAGTTACAACTCTGGCACATGCATACAAATACATGTTCAAGTGTGTACATGTACACGACACAACCATAACCACACACAGATGAATGTATTCTTTGAGAAATTAATACTGTTTATTAGCTGTATTTTTCTGTTTCTGATGTACAAGCTGGTTTGAAACAGTGTCCTCATCTCTCAGATAGAAACTTTTTTTTTTTTTTTTTACAAATGGCCTCTGGTGTTTCGAGATTGGAGAAAAATTCGGCACATATTCCAAAAAAAACAACATCTGGCCTCTTCAGGCCGATCCTAATGGACCAGTTTGTATAATAATTTCAGCCAGACACAAGGCGCCCAAAATGTTCCCTGCAGATGTCTGTTGAAGAAATAGCAATGGGTTTTTGCCTTATCAAAGATGTTTAACTGAAAAAAGGTTCTGAGTTGTGCAGTGTTAGAATAAAATGTTAGTAATAGCGTGAAGAAAGAGACTATGTGCATATCTGCAGGATCTAAATAATGGAGGCTGAAGAGAGGAGAAAAATGTGATAAGATAAATACTGCTGTGTATACTTTGCAGAACTGTGTTAAAGCAATTTTTGACTTAAGGTGTAAACCAGGGCTGGAGTCAGTCTCAATTCAGTAGGTTTTGAATTCAACACGTTTGCTTTCACAGTATTGACAAGTAATTTGTAACAACATACTTAATGAATCAAACTCACTTAACATTCTGGATTAAAACAAAATTGACTCCAACCTTGAAACAACACTGAAAACTAAACAAAAGAGCTGGCAGACAATGAATCGTTTATGGTGTATGGAAATACTGTATAAAATATTATTTTTTCTGCTATAATGAGTTGAGAATGCTCAAGTCATCAAGCCTAGTTAAAGCCATAATCGTGGGTTAGTGACATTTCCACAGCTGTTTGTAGCACTGGGATATACTTTCATTTGTGTGGCTCTAAAAGGACATTTTCTCTCCTTTTCCTGCAGCAGATAAAGTTCTGTTGCAACAAACAAACGACTCTGATCTAAGAGGATACTGAAGAGCTGTGGTTGTTTCTGTATAACACATCCCAGATTGCGGCTTTAACTTAACAACAGCCTTAAAACATTCAAGTTTCTTTAGTGTTTGTAACTTAAACATTGCTTTGAAAATCAAAATAATGTCCTGGTTTCTTAACTTATACTATCACGACTGCAATTTTATAATTGCTTGATTCTTAAGCCTCTCTTGAGCATTTTTAGAGTAACAGTTATATTAATGTAGCGATGTATTGAACTACTGTTTTTTTTTCCTGTTTTGTTTTTGAACAATAATGGCCTGAATTTATCATGTGTCAAAGAGTAGCAAAGCTTTTCCAGAATCAGACAAGAATGAAATGAGGGTCAAGGAAATCAGTCAACAGTGACCCCATCAGTGCTGCTATTCTTTGAGGCATGATGAAGAGAAACTGTGTTTTTAAAACAACAATGCCTAGAAAGTGGAAATAAATAGAGATCCTATACTGACAACAGAGACAGAGACGACTATGGAGCATGCTGCAAGGAAATCTTCAGTGGAAGCTTGTGTTATTTTCTTCAAATGAATGACTCAGGAGCAAGTAAGAGAGTGAGAGAGAGAAATGTTCTGCCATGGGATCTCTCAGAGGCTTTATTTATTTTCGTGTCAAAAAAATTAAAATGAGCACAATAAAAATAGCCTTTCTTTCACTGTCTCCTTTCCTGGAGAAACTATACGCATACAAAGTGTTTTAAACACTCAGGACTTTCATTTTACATTTCTACATTGAACAGTGGTTGATTAATACTTTTGCTTCAGTAAATGCTTAAAAGGGTTATATATATATATATATATATATATAAACATAGTTTCATTGGCATCTAGCCAGACAATTCTGGTGTTATTTACGGTTTTGTAATGTCTTTCTCTGAAATTTGAAAAGTTATATTAAAAGATTATATTAAAAAGTTATATTTAAAAAAATAAACATAAACATCTCATTCTTAGCACTTTCCCACTTACCTTGAAAAAGACACAGTCAAGACTTTTGAACAATGAACAGGGGATTATTGTGACAGGAACTGATTGTGGGTGTCCCAGGATTATTCAGGAGTATAATCCAGAGTAAACAAAACACTATTTCTGTAATAGATAGCTGGATAGACTCTTTATTGTCAACGTTAAAAAGAACACTTTGTTTGTAGCAATACTTTACAGCAGCCTTACAAAATCTATTCAAATAGTGTATATCAAAATATGTTCATAGTTATCTACAAGAACATGTTTGTGCAAGATTGAGAGTGGGAAAGTGAAAAAGAAGCTATGGTACAGGAAAAAATGTTGTTCAGCAATGTCAGAAAATTGTAAGCCACATACATTCCGAAACTGTTGCACTGTCCGCAATTCAGCAAGTTAGCATAAAGATCAGAGTGCAGCTGATGGGAATGTCATCCGTGTTCTGGTATTTTATTGAGTACTGGACAGAATGAAGTTATTGGATCACCACAGTATTAATATATTCTCTACTTTAAGTAGATGTTAAACATGTACACCTAAACCAGTTTAAACGATGCAGAAAATGGCGTTAAAGGAAATAAAAGTGATCAGGATTCATTCTTTTGGAAACATGGACATCTAGGAAAAGGGAAACCTATCTGACAGTTGTGGAGAAATGTAATTCTGGACCAAAGCGGTGGATTGCCCAACAGACATTGCCATCCATTGAGAAAATGCTGCTAAGGGCCAAGTTGGTGACAAAATGTACAGTGCCATGCTGTGATACAACATGGCTACATGGCTCCAACAAGAAGGTTATATAATCGTGTCCTGTTCTGTCCTTTATCCTAATATTTGAGTTACCCTGTTGCTGCACATGCACCATGAAATATCTACTGCTTGACAATTTAACATGAAGCCAATTTGGAGTTTTATTTCTTAAGGCAACAATAAGACATTACAAAAAATAATAGTTCAAAATGTTAAGTCCTTTATTGACTGATGTTTGCAAAGTTAAAGAAATTGCATATCCTATATTAAAAAGATAATTTGGCAAGACTACACAAACTGAGTCATCACACTCATCTGGGTAATTGTAAATACAGGTCAAATCTGTTGTAAAAAGACCTGAATTCACATTAAATCTAACAGACAGATACCCTAAGTCAAAAAACAGTCTCAGGAGAGACATATGTAATGTTGTGTTGATTTGGCAAATTGGATGAAAGGTACTTTTTTGGATTGTGTCCTTGGTGAGATGAATTAGGATGCTCACTTTACTGGATTTTAATTTAATAGCAGCAAGTGAATCAACCAATTGAAACATATAATGAAGTGTATCTTGAACTAGTATTTCTGTTAAAACATTTTCTTTAAATTTTTTTTTCACCACAGAAAATTGCTTTTGTTATGCAACAATACATGACGTACCTTTTTTTGTGTACATGGAGCAAAAACAAAAAAAAGACAAAAAAACGTTGATATAACCATCTCCAGCTATTTCAGGACCTTTTGTGCAAAATACAAAAAAGAAATTAACAGTTTAAGTTTGAACTCTCTGGAGCTTCAACATCACTATCTGAAATTTGGGTTACATTTATTTAAAAAAAATATCCCAATGGCTTTGACATCATTACAGCTGGGTTTTTTTTTGCAATTATAGAGAGAGGCGTTCAATGAAAATCTTTATTGGGCAAGAAATGGTAAATGCTTTGGCAGTGGCTTTTAATTTTAATACATGTAACAATTCTGTCTGACACTGTGGTGAAGAAAGAAGACAAATGATCCCGAAATGAAAGTTACAAAAACTCCACTGCTTATCAGACTGCTAGATCTTCTTCACAATAATAGTTATTTCACAGAGGCAAAAGGTAAGTCAGTGTTCTCAGGGCTGAACTCCACTGAAATCATTAAATCAAGATGAACTCATTGATCTCTTGATGTCTTGAATGAGCTTGGGAATTAAAAACACTGTGAACACAAAATGTAAGATACAAATTGGAGGGAGTGAAATGTCACGCTAGGGTGTCATAACTGTAATGCAGGGTTCTCAACTCTCACGCAATGAGAGTAAGACACACGCATTTCAGGCAATTCACACGCCCCACGCCATACCTTGCATTTCGCACGCAAATTAGAAACCATACGGTTCTGTTAACCTTTCTCTGCAACAAACTCTTTGGGTCCAACGCAGCCACACACCAGTCAATCAAACTACCAGGCGTTCAACCAATCAGAAAGTAGCAAAGCACTATCTGGGTTAGGAGTTATCACCCTAATATATACAGTCTATGTCTAATATATACAGTCTCACATCATACCTTTTTCAACGAGTGATGGCCGTCTACATTCAGCGCAATTCGAGGAGGAATCTACAGTTGTGGAGGCTCGACGTCAACACCCAAAGTCTGGCATTTGGTATTAATCCAATTATACTTTCATCATAAAATGTCTACAATAGGCTACATTTTAACTAAAACAAAGACATTATACTGAACTGGACATGTGTTAAAAACCATTATTAAAAACCATTATTGTACAATTAATAAATAAACACCCCAAAAATGTTTGCTTGCGTCCACTCGCATGGGGACTCCACATCTGTCTAACTCTAAACAATTTCCAAAAGTTGAGAATCCTGGTAATGGTAAAATCCAAGGATGAGAACCAACAAACTATCTTCCACCCTCACTCTCGCTTCTCGCTGTGTGTTAACTTGAAATTTTAGTTAACACAAGCTATTGCTTGTTCTATGTTGAGTTTCCATCCCCGGATCTACCTGCTGATGATGTTGATGTCCCTATTTTTCAATTGACCAGTCCTGGTCAAATTTAGTATATGAAAGAGATACTTCAAAACTAGCTAATATTTCTTATCTGCACTGGCAGGCAGGAATATGTTGTGGGAATGAGTTTGGTTGTACCAATCTGGATATTAATTTGATCTGTGGTTGCATATATAGGGACTGGCTGGGATGAGAGGGAGCTCAGGAGTGGCTTTACTTCACAAACTGACATATGACAGATTGATGCATTACTGCAATTTGCGCTCAGCACAGTATCAAACAGCATATGTAATGGATCCTGGTCTCTGTTATCACACAATAAGGTGTATACAAATCTCAAGGTAAGGCTCCTTGAATTTCCTACTTTCCTGAAGGCAACGTGATTTAGGAGGATGAGAGAGCCATCTTTATCAGTGATTGTCATTATTGCATGACCCCTTCAGCTGAAGCCACACACCCCCCACACTACAACAGGACTAAACTCTTCAATGAAAAAAAAAATCTGATAATGAAAAGCAGATCCAAAAAATGAAGTTTAACAAACCTTAAAACTGAAAAAAAAACTTGAAATTAAAAAAAAAGTTTGAATCTGTAAAAATGTATTGAATTATAATAATTATAATTACCGTAAATTCCGGACTATAAGCCGCTACTTTTTTCTCACACTTCGAGCACTGCGGCTTCTACTCCAGTGCGGCTAATGCATGGATTTTTCTTGGGGGACAATGAGCTTCTGCCGCAAAAACATTTGACTTCGTCACGTCGGATCTTAATATCAGTCATTTTGCGCTTCATGCACGCACCCTCATCATGGAAAACACACGGAGAAATACATATGATGCAGCTTTCAAGTTAAAGGCGATCGACCTGGCTGTCAAAGAAGCTAACAGAGCTGCTGCACGTTAAGATGACACTGACAGCGACAACAGAGACTGAGGAAGTGAGTAATGAAGTCATTCTGAGACAGTGGATGGATGGACTTTTTCTTGTGAAATATATTACGGTCATCTTTTTCATCAGCCGTGTTACAGACACCGTCGGCTAGGCTTCGTATTGTAACGGTTCATGTTGTAAAGTCAGTAGTTGATAATGTGTTCATAATTCCGATTATGTGGAGAGTCAGTGAATGCACCAGCGAGAACGTGTTGAGTGGCTGTATGAGAGAACGCTGGGGGAGAGAGTTGGATTGTTACGGCAAGTTATGTGTTGCTCTCTGCTGTAAACGGCGTGGTCACGGCCGACAGTGACCGGGTTATTAAAAGTTATTATTTGAACGCTCTCGTCGTCCTTTAACGTCCGTACAGACGCTACAGTATTTGCGGATGTTACCGGTAGCCTACGTCTGTGTAAATAGCTCTTGTTATAGCGTGGACACCTGCGGCTTATAATCAAGTGCGGCTTATATATGTACAAATACATTTATTTACATATTTTTAGCCGGTGCGGCTTATATCCAGGTGCGCTCAATAGTACAGAATTTACGGTATAATAATTAATTATATTGAATTTGAATATTGTTTTGACTCCATTACTGAATTTTTCAATGTTCAAATAAAAAAATAAACGTTTGATTTCAAATATTAATTGTATTTTATTGTTTAAATAAACACACTTCTTGGCTCCATAGTTCACCTTTTTCTTAACATAGCCAAGTACTCAAAAAATCCATCAAATGAATTTATGAGATTGTCTTAAGATAAAATATTGTTATTTCAGGAAAATACAAAAGAACAACATTTAGACGTTTCACACAAGACTTAACTCAGAAAAACATAAAGCAACTTTGACTATTGATATTTTACAGTAGCCTTTAAAAACTAGCCGCCTCAAAGCTAATCTTGTATTTGTTTTTTAGCCTGTCTTTGGGCTGAAGTGTTAATTTGGGTGTATTCACTCCAGGAAAGTCCTTTAGTCCTCTTTCTTTGGTTCACACCAAATACAATGTTATTTTTTGGTTTGGTGCGGTTTATTTTCACATTGCACTTTTCGCAAGAGGCCCAGAATTCATAAACAAAACATAATATGTGTGCAAAGATCGTTCAATCATTGGATAAAAAGGTTTAGGGCGGGATAAAGCGGTAATCGCAAAATGAAAAATCATGGAGAACTTGCGTGCTGCACTCGCTGTCCTGATATTGAACATTTTAGCAACAATTTCATCCATTTAGTACAAGTAGGAAAATATTTCATTGTGTAAAAAATGTAGATCTATGTGTGGGACATCAACCGGTGTTATGATGAATGTGGCCGAGGTTATCAATGAAGTATGTGGCGCAGGGGAAAGGAGGAGGATCAGACTGCCGCGGGGGAAAAGCGCCAGGAAAACTCTGCTGCAGCTGCTGTTCTGTTCATAGTGTGTGTGATTTAAAAGTATTGGATAATAAAAGAACAGAGCGATGAAACACCAGTGAAAGTGTCTGAAAGATAGACTAAAGATTACCTCCGCGTCTTATAACAAAGAAGTAGGCAATAGAAACAAACAAGAACACTGCTCTGCTAACCAAACAATTATTTCCCTTAATGCGTGAGGCAACGGGAGCCTGTTATGTCTGTTAAGCATACGATTATTATTACTGGGTCGGACTGAGGTTTGGTTGCTTTCACACCTCAAACGAACCGTACCAGGGTTCTTACCAGGGAATCATAACAGGGTTCATTTGGAAGCGAACCGAGACCACCTCTTCGGCTGTTTGGTGCACACCTGAGTTTGATGGTTTGTATTCACTCCTACCCAAAAGGTCCGCACCAGGGTTTTAGTTCGTTTCAAGCAAACCAAACAAGGTAGGTGTGAATACACCCTTTCATTCATTGCTGTAAGCAGACATTGAGTGCATTCAATCCAGTAGTTGATAAGGTATTTAAACTCCAACTCCTTACTCAGTTTTAAGTTGTAATATAAGGACTTTAAATTGTGATTGATGCATAGAAAAGGAAGCCTTTGGACTTAAAATGGACGTGAACTTATATAGCGCTTTCCTATTCTTCTGACTACTCAAAGAACTTTTACACTGCATGTCACTCATTGATGACAGTGGTTGCTATGTCGCATCCATCAGAAGTGACTAATCCATTCATACAACGCCACTGAAGCAAATGGAGAAATGCAGGGTTAAGTGTCATGCCCAAGGACACATTGGTCATGTTGCTTGATCGAACCCTCAACCTTCCAGTTGAGAGACAACGATTCTACCAACTGAGCCACAGCCGCCCCTTTGCCTGTTTATCGTTATTTTACCATGCTAACAACTGCTGGAACTTAGTGGAAGCCACTAAAATTGACTGCTTTAAATCCTAAATTCAACGTGTTCAGTCCGCCTCTGCTCTGTTATGGCAGCGGAGCTAATAGGTTTTTACTTTAGTCAATATGTGTGCTTCCACTGGCTCTGCTGCACTGTGTCTCACCTCTGTCAGTCTGGAGCTCTCCGGCGTAGAAGATACAAAATGCTCCTATGTTTGCCAGATCAATTTCACGGATGGAGCAGGATGGGAAGTCAGACATAGCAAATACATTAAAAACATCTATTTTCAGAATAAAACACTCTGAAAACACGGTTCACAACCATGACTGTATAGCCCCGTTTCCACCAAGCGGTTCAGTTCGGTTCGTCTCGGTATGGCAAACATTTTGTGGCATTTCCATAGACTAAAGCCGGGAAAGATTCCCAAATTACCGACATGTACCATCCTACTTTTTGGGACCCTTCTGTTGGGGTGTGAAGAATATCAATCCGACCCTAAAAGGTGAAGCAGTCCGTTGATTGGTCCCGTAACGACAGCGGCATTAAAAGACAAACACAACACCGCCGTCTTTAAATACCCAGTCGCTTGTTTTTTTGTCTGTATTTCTCCTCGCTGCACACATCCTTCTCTGAAACCAAGCTTGATTGCTTTGTATAACATTGAGCCACATACCAATGCATAGTTTCTCACACAGAGGTGTGTTAATTGTCCTGATATCAAGAGTCGGGAGCGCAAAATACTATTAAGTAAATGCATATAGGGATAACACTGCAATGACAAAGGAGATGAATTGTTTGATGTTGGTCTTTGTTTACTGTGTCGCGCATTTGTTCTTGATTAATTTATTAGTGGTGTACACTGTGTCGCACTGCTATAGTGACACGTTGTTATTTAGCTGATGCAGCTATCAGCATCCGGCTTAGACACCGCCTATAAGAGGGCTCGGTTGGCTGTGGAAAAGCAAAATGGATCAGGCTTTACCGAACCAAACCGTACCAAACTGTACTGATCCATACTGGGCCGCTTAGTGGAAACGGGGCTTGTGTGTTTGCATATGATACATGTTTTATACCATGTACATCATATTATCTGGCTCTGTGGGTGAATTTGTACAAAAACAGCAGGAATTCTTTTGTCTGGGCACATTAGGTGTCCGGCTGTGCTCTCCAACAAAGCAAGTGGGTGTTAACAACGAGGGTGCACAGAGGCAAAATGGACTGGAGCGGACACACAATGCACACGTATCTGTTGGAAGTTTTGGGTCAGAGGCAATATTTTTGACAAACAGTGGCCAATTGGTTGTCTTTATACTACTTTAACAAACAGGGGCTTTTTGTTGCAGGGCAAATTTGGCTTGTAATTGAAACAGATTGGTTTCAAGTACATTCAACCTTGAAAATAATGTCAAATCTTGTCACTGCATGAGTCTTGGCCTTATAATTCTGTCGCTTATTTCACAATAACCATGAGACCAGTTTGTGTCAAGCAGCAGCACAATTGGTTATAAATGTAGGCAATAACACCCACAGAACAATAAGCCTTGATCAGGAGCTTATTTTCCCAGTTGAAATAATATTTTTAGAATCACAATGATGGTGGGCTTTATGTGAAGAAGCAAAAACTTTTTCCATCATGTGCAGAACTGACTGAAAATGGCAACTTCAGTGCACCACCAGTGAGGTTCATTACTCCTTATCTTTAAACTGCTGTGTTAGAAGTGGCTTGGGGGCCTTATGTTACGCTGCTCCTTTCGAGACAAGAAAATGTTCTCACAGGTTTTTTCATTATCTTCCCATTTCCTATCTGTCCTGTGTGATTTTAACCCAGGGCAGGTGTTGTATGTCTCCACAGTTTCATCATCTGTCTCTCCAACCTCATTGTGGCACCTCAGATCTCTCACTGGCTTTTAAGCTGCATTAACATAGAATGACAGGAGTAGTGGTGCAAACTTAATCACTAACCAATGCTGAGGTAGTGAGTCACACTCTTTAGACATTAAAATTGTAGTTATATTTCATTCTAAGGATACAACTGATACTGAAACTACCTGTCAAGATGATTAAATGTAGGATTTTAATCCAGGATGTATCACAGATTATTGTTGTCTTTACTAGTACAAATAAATTTAATGAATTTATCAAATCACTTAATCTATTAGAGTTTCAGTAAAGGATTGTCAATTCAGTTTCTTCTTGCACTGAGCCATTAATGACCTGTTACTAAAAGAAAAGTCACAGAGTCTTTTCCATAGTCAAATTCATTTTTTTATTTCAAACATTTATTGTACCTTTTGGTCAAAAAAGACTAAGAAAAGAAAAAAAAACAACATAAAAATAACTTTAACATTCAGCATCAAGGCATATCTGTCTATTTTAAGTTGATAAACGTAATGGTACACAAAAAGAACCTTGTGAAAATAAAAGTATGTTCAAATCAAGTTAAAGCTTTAGAACCAGAAAGATAAAAATAAGATTGAGAATGTACATCTGCATGCCATACAGGAAGTGCACATACATGTTACTGAAATGGGACAATCAGCAAGAAACGATTACAAATACGATTAGTTAACAATTGAAATTTTGTGATTAATGGCAATTAAAAATGTTTATCATTTGACAGCTTTATTATTTAAGGCTGGGTAGGTGATTTTCTCCACATACACTTTTTAAGATTTTGGTTGAAATTGTCTTTAGGTCTTGACAGTAATTAATAATTCATATGCTCTGAAAAAGAAAAGAAAATTAAAACCACAAGCGGTGATGAAGGGCCCAAGAGCACCCAGTGCAGGTCGGGGTGTGTTGGGACTACGAGAATGTGACCGCAGAAGTCCAACTGTGAGACGTGACCAAGCAGCAGGCCTTACATTTCATTTGTGTAAAAGTGAAATTTAACAGTACACTGAGGCCACACCCTTTTCTATAGAATCGTGAGAAGAACAACGGGAGATCTTAAACATGTCTAGAACACACTGAGTTGGTAATGATTGCATGAACAAGGTCTAAATAAAGTATGTTCAAATAGGAAGCCTGAAAGTGCAAAAATTGGCCATCATTTATTCATTCATTCAAAAAATAATGTTGGACTTCCTGTTGGGTTTTTACACAATTTGTGCACACTTCTTCATTTTAGCAGCGCATGAGCATCTTTTATGCGTTTCGCTGTCCTGAGCAACATCTCTGCTTTGCACCTCTCCTCCCAAGTGCGAGTTTTTTTCTTTGACACAGCCAAATCAGATACCAGATATGAAGTATACTGTCATTCCCTTGTGTTTTGCAACAGGAATTTATTGTCATCCATCAATCATCCCTTTATACATAAAATCCTCATGAGTATTGCACTTTTTAAGCACTACTTAAGTATAACATATGTCCTTGTCTTCAAAAGTGTTAACATGATCCCAACCAAGTGCACTGGAACAAATATAAAAATCAACTTTTTCTATAATTATTAAATTTAACATTCTGATGTATTGGATGTCTTTTCAGATGTTATTGATCTCCAAATTAGTTTTTTTCTTTGACAAACTGCAGTATTGTAAGATGACACACAACAAACCACATGTTGAATGTAATGAATAATGAATGAGGGAACAAAATAGTAAGTAAACATGTTACAGCTACAATGATTGTGGATTATTGTTGGGACAGGTTTTATTAAAGATTGTTTGCAAAAAATACATTTAATTAACAAGATGGAAGGAGATTTTTAATTGTTAATAAATCAAGGAAACATATGAAGAAGCTGTTTATTGAATTATTGATATTTGTAATCGTAACGTTTCACAATCACTCGTGATATTTCTGAAATGCACATAACCCAGTGGTGATGCAGAGCAAGCAGTTTGTTAAAGATCACTCTGGGCAAGCAGAGAGAATTCACTGGTGTACCCGGTGGGGCGGTTGAAAAGGGCAGCCAAACAACTTGTGGTATAACTACTTCTCACAGTGGAAGCGAACCTACATTAAGTCTTGTTTTGAAGCACTGTGGTTGAGAGCTGCCCTTTCTAGATGTGCTCTTATCAAAGCAGTCTGACGCAGAGCCTCCAGTTTACCCCCACCGTGTCAGAGTTCTGAACACATGTAGTTGTTAAGCTCATCACAGCCAGAGCAGCGGTGACCAAAATATCTGCTTTTTCATGTGTGCTGCACGTATCCACCCATCAGTCTATTGCTGTTCACGTCAATGATGGCCTGAGTATAAAAAGAAGCCTCCCCAGGCACAAGCAATATAACCCCCTCCTTTATTCTCCAAATGGCATTTAGAATGACACCTAAGGCAGGAATGGAGGCTACTAGAGATATGAGGACAGAAGACGACAAAAAAGAGAAAGGAGCAGGAAACAGAATTAAGAATAAGGGGCTAAGGAAGATAAAAGACAGCAGAAAGACAGGGTTCTTTGCTCATTTTCAGTTTTGATTTCTTTCCCGGCCCTGGGGGTTGTCTTTGTGGAATAACCTTCTTTTAAAAATTTGAATTAGACTCGGTGTCTCTATCAAAAGATCGAGACACTAATGTGGGACAGCCTGTAGAGGGAGGCGGTTGGATAGTGCATGATGTTAAGGCTGATAATGGGAAACATTCTCACCACTGTATTAATACATATTAAAATAAACCGTTAAAAATGGAGGGCTGGGCGCCGGTGGCGCAGTGGCACTGCGTGCGTCCTCGTGTATTGAGGCACAGTCCTCGCGCAGGCGGCTCGACTTTGTGTCCGACCTGTGGCGGACCTTCCCGCATGTCCTTCCCCACTCTCTCTCCCCACTTTCCTACTCAATCCACTGTCCTCTCTGCAATAAAGGCGAACAAAAGCCCGAAAATAAAACTTAAAAAAAAATGGAGGGCTATATATCTTTCTGTGTGCAGCACACACAGAGACACATACAGAATGACACACATACAAATGACAGGCCAAGCAGCATTAATATACAGTGTAAGTGAGAGAACACTGTGGGAAGGCGGCTGGCGGGCTGAGAGGGGAACAATATGACTTATAAGTTATTAAGTCAGCAGTTACATCGGGTATCTTCCCTTTAACCTTTAATTTTGTTTGATATCTTAGGAGTCCAGTCATCAAGGAGTTACAATGTCAGAGTAGGCAAGTAACATAATGCTATCTAAGACTGTTTAAAAAAAAGTGATGGTTGCATTTAGTTTTAAAAACAAACCAGTTAAAAAAGTTGAATTGGAGAATAAGAGATTGCTGACCTTGAAACTCTGCTGCTTTCATTACAATGGGAACCATGAAGCCATGAAGAAATGATGCCTATAAAATGCAAATAAATTAGAGAGAGCAGAGACAATTGATATAGTTTGGGAAAAGGCCTAACGAAGATTTGGTCATTTAACCTTCCTAGAACTCTCTCAACTTTCCAAATCACCACACAAGGTGACACAGAACAAGATGAAATGAAAATATACAAACACACTCCAACACACATTCCTGCACACGCAGATATTCGGATTGAAGGACGCTTAGACGAAAGATCAAGGCAGTGTAGGACGCTTAGACGAGAGATCAAGGCAGTGTAAATTAAAAGTGCTCTAATTAGCCAAACTGTCACTCTCACACTACGGCCGCCATATTGGAATCTGCCAGCAGACATGCCTGCCTGCACTTTCCACGAGCAGAACAGACATGTATACTGTCTGGGAGTGAAGGTAAGAGGCAGTGGCTGTTAAGAATTACACTTGCCAAACATGAAGCACTGCAGCAGCTCCACAACGTTGTAATGAATGGCGAGAATGAAGGTGCTCTGTGCAAGTCCATCATCAGAGGTGTAAACTCTGCCCTGTAACAACTGCTTCCAAATTTGTTCTCTTGGTCTGGCAACCTCTTTGAGTGCATTATTGCACCATTAGCCTTGGCTTATTGTTATTGCCAGAGAATGATCATGAGGTGGCTGATGGTAATGGCAGAAAATATCCCAAATGTCTAATGAGGGAACATTATAATTATAATACTGGGGTTTTAAAGTGACAAGAGTTTTTTTTTTTAATTTTGTTCGAAAATAAAAGATTAGATTGAATATCTGTCAATATGTTGAGATCTTTTTTTTAAATTATCTTGTTTATTTAGCTGCTATTTGTTGAAACATAAGGAGAAAAAACAAATCTCTTAAAAGCTTCAGCAGTTCCTTTCTGCCTTTTCAATGCTTTATCCCTGATTAAGAGTTAAATAGTTTGAGTGATTTTCTAACTTCCACAGAGCCTCAGATATTAGCCACCATGACAGGAAAGCATAAAGCTCAACTTGAAGGAACCTGTGATGTGGTTGGGTTTGGCAATCCATCACAACAAACAGTTCCTAACCTTTAGGTTTTGTCAGAGTTGTGTTAGTATCATGAAGAGGGGGAGCACCTACAGAGTGTTTTGAAAACTCACCCTGTCGGTGCTTTCAAGTGCACGCTGACAACTGACATTTCAGAGTTGGACACAGAGAAGCTACTAAGTTCAAGCAGGAAAGAAAAAAATAAATCAAATTCGGCTTTAAAGTTTGCATTGGAAACCCATAATTCACATTTTACTGTTATTGACACAGTTTATCGTCAATGTAAGGATTGTGGTCAACTATTAAACAATAGATGTCAGAACTTAGTTGAAATCTCCACCACAGAGTTTTCAAAGTATGTACTCTAAGCTGCATTATGAGACGATAAGAGCAAAAACAAACAAGAGTGTTTGATTGATCAGATTACTCATTTTAAGTTGTATGGTTATACAAGCTCACTTTATTGAAAACTGAGGAACGTAATAAGGCAATGGATGACTCAGAGGTAGAAAATGAATCTCAAAAATGTTTGCTTTGAAACTTGTCTGCCGAAAAACTTTTCAGTGAACTCAAAGCTTGTCTCTCCATGTTTGTCTAGCTGTTGGGGTTTTTTTTTTGTTCAATCTAAGCCAAGTCAGCTGTTTCCCTCATTAAATGTTGAGCCATGAGATGATTAAAAACAAAAAATAATATGGTGCTGTTAGACAAATTCCTTTCTGACTAAAATAATGACTACACTAACCTTCAAATGGATCTCTGACACCTCAATGAGAACATGTTCAGTTAAACTGCTCCCAACCCATGTCCATACAAAGGCCATAACCTTTGAAAGGGGGGATACCAAGTGAAAAGATTGTGAATCACTGGTTTCACTGAGACGTACCAAAGAATTTAAAAAAAGTAATTCAACATCTGAATTCAAGTGACAACTCTGGTTAAAAGGTCTTTTATACTCCAGGGGCTCACGTTCACTGTTAATTAGAACAGGCACTTTGTTTAATGTTTGTACCACCACCTGCAGAGCTGCAACACAAAACAGAAGTGCTCTTCACTCTACTATGCCAAGAAACATGCAGAGTCTATTTTCGGCATGACTGGGTAGGCAGTGTCTGTTGGGCCAGACAACTACACATTTCACACTGAATCTTTTTGGGGGTTTTGTGTTTCTTGTTGCTGTCCAAAAATGAGAACCAACTCATGGTTTGTGCCAATTTTATTATCAAACTTAAATTTAAGTTATTGTCCACAGAAGGGCAAAATGCAATGGTTTGGACTTATAAAACAGACTTAAACCAGAACTTTGGCCAGTTGTTTGAACCTTTAGGAACCTCCCTTTTGGGTTTTGTCTCAATGTTTTCCAAATCTGTGTTAGTATTTTAGTGCTTCCAATGTTTTTATGTTTAATGTTTTTTAACAGTTAGAACATCTGTCATAAATGATCAAAATAAGACCATGGGTGGCAAAAGTAGGCTTGTCATTCTTCCCCCCTGTCATTTGAGGTAAATGCAGGACTGACTACAGGAGTGGAAAAGGTCATACTGTATAGAGAAGAGTTAAGAATTCAACTGCTGCCCCACCTGTCTTATTATGTCCACATGAATATTGTGTCATACTGTCTCTCACACATCTTTCTCAGTGAATACAGTACAATACTGCTTCATCTCAAGAGGGAACCCAGAAGGAGAACAAAGCAAGACCTGAACTAAAACCTGACTGTCTTTCTCTGTTGGGGTTTTATTGAGGGAGAGTTGTGGAAGAGGTGAGCAAACAACTCTTCATAGAGACATAGCGCTTCCTGTGTAAGTGCTAACAGGCAGATGAAGAGTTTGGAGAGGAAGGTAAAGACAGGGAGAGACGAGAGATAAATATAAAAGAAGGAAGTGACAGGTCCTCTCTCAGCTCTCTTTCTGTCCCATAAGCCCTGCTGGATTCCAGCTGGGATTCTCCTCTGTAGTGGAATGTATTCTCCCAGCAGGCCATACTTATCAATAGTTTTCTATGGTGGAAGCTGAAATGCCATTCCTATATGTTTTAATAAATTAAACATGAAGAAAAAATGCTTTCAAAGATTTAGTGCCGCCTCTGAGTGCAATCTGCCGTCTTTTTCATAAAAACATGCCTATTAAAATTGATTGTTTACTACTCAATAAGGATTGGTATGCGTTTATGATTTTGAAAAACTGATTTATGATGCAGAGCTTTAGCTCAGCTTTGGTATTTTTCGATTTCAGTCATACACCTCATGACAAGTTAATGAGATATCAGGGGGTGTCCTAATTGGTTTCGACTGGGAGATGATGGGCTGATGAAATAAAGATAAAGGAATTAATAAAAGAGTGAGTAAAAAGTGGGAAGAGCAGAGAGGAGGCAGGCCAAGAACAAATAGGAAAAGTGAGGGTCGGAGATGGAATAAAAAGATGAAAACATAATGGTCTTTTTTTTGTAGTTATCAAGAAGACAGCCATTTCTTCTGATATCTAAAACATTAAGAAACTGAAAAATTAATGAAAAGGACTTGCTTTTTGGTGCAAAACTATGGACATAGAATAACTTCTAAAAAACATCTACAGTACTATCTATAGTATTTTAATGTATGATTAAAAAAGTATCTTCATTTTGTACTGAAGCACTACTTTCCTCTCCTTTGGTTTTACACATCAGTTCATCCCACTGCTAAACTGAGTTAGCCATTTATAGTACCGTGGGTTAAATCACCTGAGAACAAACACTTTTAACTATTATAATACTGTTTTAATACAGCGCCTTTTTTTAGCCTGAAGCTTTTGGCCATTGTGTGAGTGCAACAATTCACAGCGGAGTCCTGATATTCTGGCTGGGGGGAAAAGAATAAAATAAGATCAAATTCTTGCTATGGATTCTCTGCAAAGTATTCCTTCAAACCATCTAGTACTATCTTTCAAGGAGTGCAGCTACACTTTTTTTTTTATCAAACGGCCTGGAACAAAATATCTCCTCTGCATGAATGTGCTTGCCAGACAAGTCAGGTTTTAAGACCTACTGAAACTCTTTCCATCTCTGAGTTGTTTTGCAGCCTCTGTATTCTCTGGCCTCCGTATACTTAGAAACAGGTGACATTTAACTTCTTCATTGCCCGTTTTTTGTTGCTAGCTCTCAGTATGAAGAAATGTTCCCTGCATAAAACTAGTGTTGAGTTCCTGTACAGCTTTGTGGGTGGTTGCATAGGTTATGTCTTCATGTTGGGGTCAAACAGGCCAGTGGGTACATGCCCAACCAACAGAGACTCGCCTACAGGCTCCGCTCTCAGGAGGCTCCTTGTATCCTTGTCGAGGCAGGTAGAGGTCTTTGAATCACACTTTGTGGGCGTTCAGACAGAAAACTGCTCTGCAATAAAAAAAAAGTGATGGTCAGAGTTTGTTTCAGGCAATTGTGATACAATGAAATATGGTAAAGAAGTCCAGATCAAGTAACACGTGTGAAGGTTTAAAAGATGCCAAAACTCTTGACAGTGGGTCAAATGATCCGATTAGAAATTCTTTGACTTTGGCACAGCTTTATCTTTCACTACAATGAGTGCAAGGTCGGTAAACGGTAGAAAACATTTGAATCAGCTATACTTTTTTGCTGAAAACACTATTGTTTGCTGAGGGCCTGTGTTCACGTCTCCACTGTGTTGATGGTGTTTAACCATCTACACTAATCAGAAGCAGAGTTATCTCAGTTAGGGCCTGATTTACTAATATTTCAATTAAATAGTACTAAATTGTGTGTTCACTGCAAAAGTTTGCACGTTTGGTTTGTGGTCATTTTGTGTGTGATTTACCAAGATTATTTGCGTGAATGAGGTCAGGTGCAAACCTTGAGGAGGCAGTAGTATTTCAGACAGGACGGCAAGACGGCTGCAAGCGCAAAACAGGTATTAGTGGGAGAGACAAGTCTAAGTCCAGATGGAAGGATGAGAAGGTTCTCTAACGCTGCATCCAGCTGTACTGACAGGAGGACTAGCGAGAGGACAGCGCTGCGCTGCTGCCACTCAAAGTACCGGAAGTTTCAAAGTCTGTGTGTATGTGTGTGTCACATGTCAATGCATATCCCTCTGTTGACTGCTTTAAAATGCAATGTTTGAGAGATGCTTCTGGTGTTACATCTAATATGTTGTATTGTCAAGTGTGTTATGGATACTCATCATAACATTGCTTTGTTAAAAGTTGAGTTAATATAACTCAAATCAGTTGCTAAAGAATAACCTGTTTAAATTGAGTAGATTTAAATAAAGCACACAAACAAATTAACCAAATTTAAACAAAAATATTAAGTAGCTATCACGGTAAAGAGCTGGCAGCAGAGACGCCACAAATATATCAAGCATTTGTCTTGATCTGGATAAAAGATGTCAACCAGTCGAGGGATGATAGTGGCAATAATGTTGACACCCCTCTAATTTTTTTTGGGCGACCTTCATTGAACCCGCCTGCCTCCCACACCCACGATGGAGGACCGGCGGGGAGGTCGGAGGTCGCTGCGAATGTAAAGAACTTTGATGGTACTTCAACTTATCACAGTTTACAATAGATACACTTTAGATAATAAAAGAACTAAATTCAGCATTTTAAATATTTATAATATCAGTGCAACTACGAATACAACTTCATTATTCTGTAGGCCACACACCAGCCTAAAATATGCTTTAATGTGATATACAAAATAGGCAATACAAACTTATAAACGATTGAAATTAAGTTAGTGTTATTTGTAAGGGCAATGTCAACATGAATGCTGCTACTGTCAAACTGAAACAACAAACAAACTGTAAGGTGACCCAAAGATTCCAGCTCAAAAGGTTTTGAATAGTAAACAGACAAAGCTTAGAGTCTGCTTTAAACTATGTACAGTATGCAATACATGTAATTTCTTGAATTTCTTGTAGGGGAAGAGGATCTTTTTCTTCATAAATTGATTTTATGACTGAGCAAACAAAACAAACTAATTTTCTTCAGCAATATGGATCAAAACATTGAGGTAAGAAAATGTGTTGTAGGTGCATTGTCACTGCTAAGCTTCATTAGACCTTTTAAACAAGTCCTGGGACCAGACCGTCATCTGTTTGACTTCAGGAAAAAGGAAGGACTTTAGTTCTTAGCTCCTGTGTGAACTGCTAGAGTCTGGGTGTGTGGAGAGGAGAGATGACTGTTGTATGGCTTGGTTACTGTTACTCTCTGAGGCATTATTCCAGTGTCGCTCTGTCAAACTATATTCATATCAATCAATCAATCAGAAATAAACAATATATACTCAAAAGCAATGCTTATTAATATAATAATGCCAATAAAAGAGAGCAGACTGACCTGTACGAAGTCCCATTCAGAGTCAGGGAGTTTCTTCAGTAGCATGGAGACATGTTGAATGCAGGAGACTTCTTCTGGATGATAAGATCTGTCTTCTTGGAAAACCTTTGAACCAAATCAACAAGACATGTTAGTTCAGATACAACAGCCAAAGTGGTCTAACTACACTTTGAGAGGACAAGGATGACACTTGTTGAGCTTTTATAAAACTCCAACAGCAATCTGGCAAAACATAGTTAAAATTTAAATTAAGCATATTTGTATACATTATCCTGTGTCACTATTGCGTCACAGTTAGTAATGCAGACATGAGGGAAATTGTTTGAATTTAAAAAAAATAAAAAAAATAAAAAAAAATTAAAAACACATTTTTATGCATAGAGATTTTTTTTGTGCGACCTCTCCTGACCCTGCATCACGCCTCCTGTGATGCAATATGACGCTTTTTGCAAAGAAAGCAAAGAAAAACACATTTTTCTCGTCTCAGGGCAAAATGAGGGTTGGATTCACAACCATTCAACACTACTACCATGATACACAGCTTCATGTAGATGGGTGAAGTATCCCTTTAAACCATTGCCACAAAATCAAGGACGCATTTATGTTGAATACATTTTATCAGACATATTAAGTTAAATGTACATGACTACAGAATCATTTATAGTGTACAGGGTCATATTGCTGTTGGTTATGTTTAACATGTTTGTGTGCTAAGCGAATACAGTATAGGATTATTAAAATATGCGTACTGGCTGATAATATTGCATTTCATATGCCCCCCTAAGACTAAGGTCTGGCGACGGGTCTGAAAAGGAAGGAAATGCCCTGTTAAAAATGTAATGTTGGCAAGAAGAGGGAAATAGGAGGACATAAGTATCAATGTTGAAATTCTTTAGAATGCAGACGCTGTGAATGTTCAGTTATAGTTGAATCAGGGTGTTTCTTTTAAACTATTATTGAAACAAGATTAAAATCATTTATCATTTAAACATGTTAAAACGTCTTTTATTGTGCCTATGTCTCCTCCTAACTGCAGCCTGGTGTGCGTAACACTGGGGCTCTTGGATTAGCACATTCTTTTCAAAGGTGTTAAATTTAGACACCGTCACAATAACCGATGTTTGGGTACACATCATATGCCCAACTCCCCTTCCATCATTGAGCCTCATAAACAAAACAACTAATAAACAACATAAACAACTAATACTTAGAGTACCATGCTTAGAGAGTAAAAAGAGAAGAATCCAAGTCATGCAAAAAGACAGTGGACTGACAAAATGATGAAGACTCTTAGGATAATATCAGAGCTGACCTTCATTTATTCAAATTTAGGAACACAGTAAATGGTTAAGACATTCTGGGTGGCATGGAAAAATCAGAGAGCCCCGTCTGTCACAGTCTCACACTTTGTAGCACAATTTAACTTCATTGCTAATAATTTTACTATCACCAACAACTGAGACCCCCCCCCTCCCCCCAGAGGTTAACCTTTGAGTATAGTTGATCGAAGAAGTCAAGTCAGTTCCACACTCTCTTTATTCATTACAGTGGAATTTCAAATGTAAAAGCATAGTTATCTTATCAGATGCTGACAAAAATGATATATCGCCATTTCATCTGGCAGCGAAGAAGAAGCTTGTTTGTTTTTGTTGATTTTGCACAGCTCATATGAAAGCCTCTAAAATATCCCTTCTAGGTGAGAGTTGCAGTGTGCACAGGATGTGCTGTGTTGTGAAAAGTAATGAGTATGTGGGGGGAAAAAAACAAGGACAGTATGTGGCATGTACCATAGAGGGGAATATGTTTTCTCATGAGACATATGGCTGCCCCAGCTGGAGATCTTATATTACGGCTGTGATAAGTGGTTTTATTCTCACTTCACTTCCTTTTGTTTCTCACTTTTATTGGATTGCTCCTTCGCTGCCTCCTCACCCCCATGTGTCCTTCTGCCATTACTTTTTATTACTGCCTAATCATTGTTGTCTAATCTTGTGTTTGTAGTTGTACCAATACACACAGGTACAATCAAAACCAACTTCAAAGCAGGGGGAATATCCATTGATTGTTTGTATCCATGGTCATATGAATGTCACTGTTTTCTTAGTCTGAGCCTCGTTTGATAACTTTAATGTGAATCAATGAACATGTATCAAGTAGGTGAAGAGAAGAAAACATATCCACTGTGTAAAACACTTATGTATGAAGATGGTTTGCAAACCACATATTCAAGCCCTGAATAAAAATGTTGTTGAGAAAATATGTTTGTCTTTACTTACTGTTAGCGACAGTCAGATGCATTTAGATCTTCAGGTTTTCCTGCAGAAAATAATGACCTGAATTTGCATTTTGCAAACAGACTAATTTAAAGTACAGACCAGCTTAATAAAGGCCAAAAAAGAAGAGTGATGAACCAGGTGGCATTTACCCTAACATGACACCCTATGGGAGAGACAAGCACAGGAAACCTATTCAGATTTCTTTTTTGCAATTCAAGAAACAGATTGATTCAAATAAGTCAAATATTAATATTTAGCGTAACTAAATAGGATACTGTGATATGCTGTAAAAGAACGTTACCATTTATTTTATTTTTTTTAATTTTAAGGATTTCATGAATGTCTTCCTGGTTGGGGAAAGAGAAGGCTGAATGTACAGAGTCACCAAAAACCGCGCCTTGCAAAACACATCTGCAGATCCAAAGAAACACAAAACCACAGTCTAAAAAAAAAAAGAGGAACAAGCTCTATTGACAAATGAAGGGCATATGTGCTTCAACATAAAGATAATCTTGTTCTGGTGTTCAGAACACTGTTAAAAAAACTTTATTGATGAAATATTCAGAGAACAAATAGAAATATGAAGTGGCTGTCGAAGCCCTTTGAATGAACGATAAAAGCTTTCCACAAAACAAGGACTGTGTTTATCCAAAACACAGCACCGACTGCTCCGTTCATGTCAGAGAGTCTCTAAAACACCAGCGAGTTTCCGACACTGTTTGAAAGTCAGATGAGAAAAAAAAGAGAGAGAGAGAGAGAAAAAAAAAGCAGGGGGGAAAAAATCATGATAATCCCATGTGAAATGTGTCAGGCCTGTGTCTGAGCGGGTGTCAGATTACGTCAGATTGTGGTTTGTCGGCTGAAGAGATCAAGAGTCACAGCTGAGAGGAAGGCTGGGAGGCTCTTCTGGTGATGCAGATGAAGCGCCACCATCTCGTCCAGAGTTTTGGAGAACTCGGTTTCCATGAGCTGCATGCTGCCATTGGAGCTCTGCACACAAACACACACACACAAACCACATGAGATCATAAACACACAGACGTCAAAAATCAAGACCCAATACCAAAGAATTAAAGTCAGAGTTCCCACTTCTTCTATCTCCTCAGAAAAACTTTCAAAGTGAAGCAAGATCACTTAAAGTTATCGTCCACAGGGGATTGTCAACTTTCTGTTTGTGTGTGTGTGTGTGTGTGTGTGTGTGTGCGCGCATTCACAGCAGGGTGAAGGTGTCTAAATCTGTGTGGATTAATTAAAAGGAATGAGGAGCAGCTCGGGGCAGTGGAGTGAAGGAGAAAGGGATAAGGAGAGAAACGAGGGATGAAGTAATTAAAGCATCGCAAGGAGGGAGGGAGGGAGGGAGGGAGGGAGGGAGGGAAGGTAGCGAGAGAGCAGCCGAGTCCCAAGACACGCCGGGAAGATATGGAGACGTCTGACAAATGTCCTGTGTCAATGTGTGGAAGAGAAACAGATCTTTTCACTGGATAATTATCTCGAGGAGGCTTATGGAACAGCTGGTGAAGGGAAAACAGAGATTAGAAGACAAAAGAAAGAATGGAAGAAGATTAACAGAGAGATTTAAGGCTGCACTTTGTCATCTCCTACACGGACACTTTAAACACTGAATATGAATACTGACAATCAGCATTTTTGTTTGGAAACCTGATCAACTTTAGCAATCCAACTTTGGGAAACAGCACAGATGACGCAAGCTTTTAAAAAAAGAAATCCAACTTGATAAACCAATTAGTTTGCTTCCTCACACACATCCGGATGAGGTGAGCTCAGCTGTTCACTTTTGTGTGAACATCCACAAATCTCTAATGGGTGACAGCAGGGGATAACTGAACTAATGACATTTGCAAGCTGACTGCACAATGCTAAACCGAGGCTGAAAGCAGAGGAGAGGGCTAACGGGGAATTTCTTCAGAATGACTTGCTCTTTTCTTTTTTTTTTTCCTCGAAGTTGTATTTTTATGAACAAAACATACAAACAGTGCCGACATTACAGTAGCTTTCAAATCAAAGCTGACGTCAAAGGTAGAAAGCCGCTGAGGAAAGTTGATGTTTTTATTGATTGAGGACGCTCATGCTTTTCTACACTTCAAAAGACTTCAACCTGCTGCAATGTCAAAAAAACAAAACAACAACAAGAGTGGTTGAGTCATGTTGCTCTCAGTTCTGTCTTAAAGAGAAACTCAAGAATGCACATAATTATTCTTCTCGTTAGAATAATAAACATGTATGCATCGTCATCCTGCATAGCTTGGACCAGAGCAGACGTCTTGCTTTGCATTTTTTAGGAGAAAAAAAACTGTACCCCCCCCCTCCTCACACAGAGCCACAGGAGGATAAGCAAAATCTAATTCACTCTGATGTAGGCAATGCCATTGATATCAAACGTATTTAAAAAAATACAAAATAAATAAATATCACATCACCCAGCAGTCAGATGTTGGAGATTTTGTCTCGGGAGGTGTGGGACTGAACAAGAAGTTTGAGCTAATATTTGAAAGAAGTTGCTGGGTGATCATTTTCTTCCTAAAGAGGACGTGGATCAGTTCAATGCTCTTTACTTTGGAAATGTTTTCATGCAGTTGTTGTTTCTTTAAGTCAACAGTGGATGGAGACGGGGGAGGAAGTGAAAGAGAGAATGACACTTAGCAAAGGTCTGCAGCTGGATCGTCATGGTTACTTTGTCGGCGACTTTAACTCCCAGAGCCCTGTGATGTCCTGCCACGCTGTTGTTTTCCTGTCTTTACGCTAATTATCAGATGTAAAAGTGTTATGCTTTAAAGGCAGGCCTTCCATAGACATATGGAGTTATAACAATAATTATACATTATATTTATAAAGCACCTTTCAAGGGACCGGAAAGAAGCTTTACCAGGTGGAGGGACCAAACAAAGAGGACGTATGGAGAGTAGAGGGAGGTGGTTGGCTGCTGTGTGGAGAACAGATTGTGTTTGAGAGGTTTATTTTTTGAATGAGTCCAAAGATGGTTCATTGCAGGTGTCTGTGTGTGCGTGGGGGGGGGGGGGTTAAAAAGGGGTCAGGTCTGTGACACTGAAGGTCCTGTCTCCATGGGTGAGGACTCTGATATGGACAGAAGGCCGGTGTCTGAGGGCCGGAGGTTTCGGAGACGTGGTGTGTGGGTGTCGGAGGTCAGAGAGGAGCGAGGGTGTAGGGAGGACAGGGGGGGGGGGGGGGGGGTTTACAAGTAGTCACTCAGTTGGACAAAGTAGCCAGCTAGTGGGGTCCAAGGGTTTGTAGAAAACTAAATGGCATATTATCTGGACTTTCAAAACATCGGTCAAAGAAAAACACAAACACTCTTCAGATTCATCTCCTTCATCCCTGAACTGATAAGACGCGTCAACACCTACTTTTACAGTGGCAAATAAAACACATTCATTTTCAAAATCCATCTCATGCAGACACGTTGAGCTGACTTCTTTCCACTAAGCAGACGTGTTTCCGTAAATCACGAGTAGTCACAATAACACCTTTCTGGTCACTTCTTTAGGTCGAACTCTTCACATGTGGAAAACTCGTCTGTAATCTATCACTCTGTCCACCCAGCCTCCCTCCATGGCTCTATTCCTTGACAGTCCCCGATGTTTTCTGTCCCTGAGTGGCTGTCTGAAAGCTATGCCATGTCCTCGGGCTGCTCCTCTCATCACAGGTGCAAATACAAACACGTGTCTGTGCACATAGCTCTAGAAATGACCGTTGCTCTGGAAACATGAAACACATACATTAAAGGAAAGGGGGGAAAAAAAAGCCACTGTGAGCGGTTACCATGGAAATCTCTGAGTCTGAAGCACCTTCTGCCCAAGTTTGTCTTGAGAACAGAATGTTTTATACGTGTGTGTGTGTGTGTGTGTGTGTGTGTGTGTGTGTTTCAGTTGATGAAAGCCTGGTGGGGCCAAGGACAGCAAGACTCCTACGGTTTTGCCAAACCAAGTCAACGGCCTTGTATTTCAAGATTTCAGGAAGGTCATCCTTACTTTCGAATGAATAATCTGTACCTCTATAACACCTACAACAGCAGACGAGACCAACACTGACAAGAGTAAGAGGTAGTTTGGATTGTGGACTAAATCATATCTACAATGCACCTTATGGTCACTCAGTATCTGAGTTTCAATTTTCACATTCTGGTAGGTGAGACCAACGACAATAGAATCAATCTTTATGGTCAATTTGCCTTGGGCTCCCCATATACTGTGCATATTAACAGTATGAGAACATAAACACATTCACAATCAACATAGCAGCTACTAAACTTTAAACTTTGATTTAAAGTTAGACAACAGAATTACCATATAGGATTGTTTTGTACCAGGCTCTAAACACATTTGTGCTGTAAAAGTGGGCATTGTAATATTGGACTCAGCTGGACTTCCTTGACTTTTGAAGACAGCCTGAAGTCGACACCAGAGGAACTACTTTTTTTTGCACTTCTGCATCGGCTGTTATTCTTCCGAAAACCAAAGGTTGCCGCTTGATGCCATTTGTTCTCTTATAGATGGTTGAAATTACAACAAAGAAC
Source organism: Symphodus melops (assembly GCF_947650265.1). Lineage (NCBI taxonomy): Eukaryota > Metazoa > Chordata > Actinopteri > Labriformes > Labridae > Symphodus > Symphodus melops. The sequence goes on along the minus strand of NC_136692.1, from coordinate 14,068,749 downwards.
TGGAATATTTGTGTGTGGTTTAACTTTGTGCATGTTATCTCCACTTAGTGTAGATTTAACCCATTAATAGTAATAACATCATGTAATAGATTCTCAGTATAAAAACAATAATGATCAAAGTGAAAAAAAAGCCTACTGTTGGTTCAAAGAGAAGCAGATTTAAAACCAATGCAACCTTGAGCGTGACACATTCGACACAGCTTGTTGGATTTTTTCTCACGTATATCTTTCGTCACGCAGGGAAATTTCAAAAGACGTTAATAAAAGGTCAGGGGAGTTTTTTTTTTTTTAAATCAGCTTTATTCAAATGTTGACCTTATCAATGCATATTTGAATATTCACACTTCTCTATAAATTGTTGGAAACAATATGTGACCTTTATGAAAGCAACTCGATTCTGTTTGTATTTGAAAACAACAGGATTTCTCTCATTCTGTGAAGCGAGTGAGATAAAGGAAAAACAAACTGCAAGGTAAAGTTAAGGTAAACACGAGTATGACAGGCTCCTCCTACAAAGAGCCGCCGCCATCGCTGAGCCTGAAAACACAGAGAGACCTGCTTTGTGTTTCTCCAAAGATCAGGGGTACGAATCTAACAAGACAAACTTTCCACGAGAGGACAGCCCTCAACAATGGAGAGGAGCCGCGCTAGCCCATTCTTACCCACTTTTCATTTGTCTATCCAATTAAAGGAAATCAATACCTGCTGGCTTGAGATGCAGGGTGGGGCTTTATAGTGACCTCATCCAACCAGGGAGCTGCATGCTGCCTGAATGACAATCACGCTCTTCTCCCAAAGCAGACAGGGTCAGAGTGGATGTGGCACAAACCACCCCTCAGAAAAACAGAGACAGAAAGGCTCAGCGTGAAGACTGAGGCCCGTTCTCCTCCATGCAAAGATAAAAAGAAACGCTACATGTTGTTGTCTTTTAATGAGTTTGGACCAACAATTGATACAGCTCTTTTTCTATCTTTTTTTTTTTTTTTGCCAAACACAGCACAGGACCTGTCCCAGCGTTGTTACGAGAGATACCACTATTATTTTAAAGATCAATTATTCTGACAATTACTTTCCGTTTTCAATGATTAAAATGTGAAAATAATAACAGAAAATTGACAATCAAAGCTTCCCTGAGCAGAACACCACATCTTTGAATGTTTTCTTATGTTGGACCAAAAGAACAAAATCACTCGTTTAACCACTGCTCCATTGGACAAAGAAAAGAAGAAAACCCCCACATTAGAGGAGCTTATACAAGACAAACCTATTTGATATTTTTGCTTTAAAGACTGAAATGACGACTTATCAACAAAGCTGCTACATTTTGATATACTTTCTGATATGATGTGATTAAATGGCATTTAAAATAAACATCTGACATTTGAAGTCAGATGACAAGAAAAAAAGAGATCCTCCATGGAAATGTGTAGTAATTAAAGTTAACTGAAGTAGACCAAGCAACCAGTAGCATGGGGATGAAGGCACTCTGAAGTGAAGGCATGATGTTTGTGCTGTACCTGTAGAGTTGCATTTTAGATTAGATTATTTCCCCATTGAAAACGGAAACCGCTGGAATACATATTCCCAGCACATGCTGAAAAACCCATCTGTTCAGAAAACCCTGTGATCCAATAAATGCAAATACATACAGTCCATGTTATTATAAAAGGAAATAAAATCAAATTAAAAAAACAGCCTCTAAATATAGCCTTGGAATCTGAATATTCATGAATTCACAAAATATTCATATAAATCTGTTAATAGAAGGTGCAACGCTCAAGAAAAGTAACATTAAGGACATGTTTCGCTGTGTTAACATAGTAAACAAAGTCTGCAGGTTATTCACTACACATCTAACATTGACAGACACTCTGCTGAAGTGTTTCAATGTGGATGAAGAGAAGCATGTCAGTGATGTCATCTCAGAAAGGAGCGGTGGTTTTTAAATGCACTAGTGTTTGGTGGATGAGTTCATATGACATCGTATGAACAGCCGTCCTCTTAACGGCTAGTTGCAAAGGTAACATTTCCATAAAAAAAGCATCAAGTACAATCCTCTGATTTGGAGCCTTTTTAAAATATTTGTCAGGCCACTCTGACAGTGCAAACAGGGATTTTTTTCTTTTTTATTTAAATTGCTACTTGGAAACGATCTCTGTATTGTCATTTCCATTTGACGAACCGTTTCAATTATGCGTTGAATAAAAAGATAAGAATTAATCAGCACTCAAGCCTACAATTTATGTTACAGCTCTCACAGCCTTTTTTTTATGCACATGTGAAATGCTTTTAGACAGCTTCACCGTCCTTACTAACATGACGTACCGGCCCGTGCTGGTCTTTAGGACTATTGTTAAAACCGAAGCCCTGGACGTTGGGTGATACAACGGCTCCATGTCGAGCTAATGAGTCCACACATCAGATGACCTCTGGTCTCTGCTCTCCTCCGCTAATGAGAGGAGTTTTTCTTCTCTTCGTCTTGTTGTCCCCGTCGACCGCAGCATACATCGCTCCTCAATTCAAAGGTATTCGTGTCTCATTCGCTAGTTAGCCTCTTTTCAGATTGCAAACACATACTGTACTGGACTGTCTCCGAAAACAGCATTCACAAGTATCAACTAATGCATTGCAATGCTGCTGATTAGCTGAGTTGAAAAAAAGGCAAATTAATTGAATAAATCAGAAATGTGCAGATGAAAAACTTTCCATTTAAATGCAGATTTTGGCATTTTTCTGCAGTCAGGAGACGGATGTTGGGAGGCAGAAAGAGGAGAGAGAGAGATTACAGGAAGAGTCGAGCTTCAACTAAATAATAATAATTAAAGCAGCAGCAATTTGATCCATATTTATATTCTAATCAGCTCTTTGTTTGCTGTTTGTTTTTAAAGCATTGTTAATGCATCTAAGCAATGAGTGACTCATGAAAACACACATCGAACAGAGAACTCTTTATGAGGAGTCGGACTGACTCATCAACCTGATTCTTAATTGAATGAATGCATAAAACATGGAATCAGTGTCGATAACAGGTACTTCTAAATTTAACATGCGTCTGTGCAGAACAAAGAAGTCTTTGTTGTGTTGTTTGTTTCAGATTTCTCAGATCTTTTCCTTCCCCTTATGAACATTTTAGATACAAAAACAACTCCCAGCTGGGCTTTCATAACTTAAAGGGCAACAACTGTTGTAGTCTGAGCTCCAAGGATCACCATCGACAGCTACTTTGCGTTCTGCTGTACAACATTTGATTCAGATTATTTCAGTTGGCTTTATGGCTTTTAGTTGAGAAGACAGCTTTACAGTGAGGGAGAGGGAGAGGGAGAGGGAGAGAGAGAGAGAGAGAGAGAGAGAGAGAGAGAGAGAGAGAGAGAGAGAGAGAGAGAGAGAGAGAGAGAGAGAGAGAGAGAGAGAGAGAGAGAGAGAGAGAGAGAGTGGGTGATGACAAGCATCGGACAGCGTCACGATTGGAAGTCCAAATCTGCGACCAGTGGGACAAGGACTGTAGCCTCTGTCAATGGCAAAGCTTCCTTTATCCAAGCTAAACTCGTACTACTTGAATAAGGTCATGTGTTTTTGTCCCGATTCAAATTTGAGGTTTTGAAAAATTGTGAATCGTATAGTTGAAGAGTTAAAACAACAAAAAAAACCCTCAAAATCTGCCAATCCCCGCTCTGCTTTGGATGCCACTTTTGACATGTGACTGGCAGGTCATTAATCTGCTAGTTAAAGCTGAGTGTGACACTGTGCTGACCTCTATGTAGTTTGACCCATCCATACAGCGGGATTTTTCAACATTAAAATTCCAAGCAACAGATCCCGACTGAAGAGAAATGCTATTTGTATGCAGCCAGTCTTTCACCCATAGACTTACTGCTATCGTAACGTATGCAGTGTGAATTTGAGATAAGTAATAAACAGAACAAAACAAGACGGGGCTGTTTAACAACATTTAGCTGCTGGAGTTTTAGGAGCTCAGCAGGAGGTCAGTATTTCTGAACAAATACGGAGTAGACTACACTTTCATGTATCCTTAAGACTTTAATATTACACAAGGAAAAATAACTGTTCTATTTTACTTGCAGGGACTCGATCAACATTTACTTTTGTGGAATTCTTTATTAGGTTACATGTTGGGTTGAACATGGTTTTAAAATTCGTGATTACACTTTAAACACCTCCTGCAGTTTATGGCGGAAATTGTAGTCATAATGTACATTTTTTTTATTTTGGATTTGATGAGCTATACTAGAGCCACATGATCTGTTTGTTGACCTTGTTATATGATATAAAAAATATATATTTTTCAGCAGATACTGCATTCTTGGGACAGTTTTTTTTTTTTATTATTATTGTTTAAAGTGAACATCATTTTAAAATGAGTTCAGAGAAACGTGTGTCAAACTAACCAAGTGTTCTACTGATAAGTCCTGAATCCATGAAATTCCTCCGCCACAACATTTCAACACTGATTTTAAGATGGTTTAAATGGTGCACATGCCCCCCAGATTTAAAACACATAAAGATGAAATGCACCTATCATGGCCATTTTTTGTCTTTACTTCTGTGTAAAGAATAAGTAAGAATGCTTTCTGGCTTCAAAACTGGACTAGAAAAACACAACACAATTTTGTTTCTTGACGAAAAGGAAATCTAGAAAGTTAAACCCCTGTCTGTGTCAGACAGATGTAAAGATGCACTTTCATAGACAAAAGCACCTGTAATGTCTAAATGGAGATTCCACATCCATATAGATTTTACTCACTTGAATCACAGGGTGGGCCAAAGTGAGGCAGTTAGTTTGCCCCCCCCCCACACACACACACACACACACACACACACACAGACACACATTCACACGGTGGAGCAGCAAACGTAGCCTCGAGCTTATAATCCCGAGCACAGACATACCCCAGAACTTTCCTATTTTCAAAGTAGCAATCTTCAGCCACAGGTGACATCACTTGAGGCCATTTATAAGAACTCGTCAAGCTACCTGTCGAACTACAGAGGGCCTTTTACAACTTTGTGTTTTGCATCTCATCAGTCGTACTTTACAGGCAAGATGCTGGTGTTAAAAAAAAAGGATCCATTCACTTTTAAGTACATAATTAGTGCAAACAGATCTTGATACATGAAAGTCAACTGATCAAAGTTATATCTTTTCTTTTTTTTATCCTAATGTCAAGGTTGTTTATAAACCCTGCGGCTGACAGGGTTGAGTGATTAAGTCATGGAGTCAACGGTAACGTGTGAACTGTTAAGAGTCTGAGACAGAGCTGCAGAGGATCGGGAATATTTATGACCTCAGGTGGACCTTTGTGTGGTTCTGATGTATCACGTTACTATGGAGACAGCAGACATATGTTCCACACATCGACTAGAGGAGCAAGAGATGCCAAGACAAGATACACACACACACACACACACACACACACCCTAAGGGCACGCAGGACAGCAAACTGTCAGGAGAAATCAGAGTCAACATCTTTTTCTTTCCTGGGGATTTCAACTCCTAAGATTTCTCTCTGAAGGTTTCTGCACATAAAGTCACATCCACAAAAAAAAGCTGCTAATCTACTCACACTTGTATTCCCATCAGTCTTGTTGTTTACTGTTTATTCGTGCTTTGCACATGTTTGTCTTCATAGCTATCAGCGATACATGAGTGAATGTTTTGTTTCAGTCAGTGAGCAAAGTGAAATTTAGTCCCAGCATGCTGTCCTTCTTTTACCAGACTCCCACTCAATCTTTTTTTTTAAATTATACATGTGTATATATATATATATATTTATTATTGTTTTGTTTTTTTAATGTTATTGCTCCTGACTCTGTCGTAGACTCATGCACAAAATCTTGTGCATGTAGCACGCAAATATATTTCTTGAAGGGAGCCAACATATAGCAAAAATAAAAGATAATGAATCCAAGAGATATTCAGTAATAACATATAAACCACTCAGAACACACACATTCCTCCCTGAACAACAACTCAGCAATATCAAGACTGCATTTTTTTTTTTTTATATATACCTCTGTTGGTCTGAAGTCTGCTCCGACCTTGTGTGATCAGATTGAGCTATAAATAGTTCTACTACACGGCCTCAGCACTAACTCTGTCTGCAGAAAGAGTACAGCAGGCACAGTGGGCCTGGATGAGGCTTGAAAATCTGAATGTGACAAATACAGAAAGTACAAACACAAATCCAGGGACGCGATCGTTGATATGGTTACTGTACTGGAAGTCTCACCAGTCAAACTTAATGTTATTTTTAGCTTTTTCCACAAAACAATTGATTTCCACGCTCAATAGATATGAGATAACACATTTTTATTATTCAATTTGCAGGCAAAACAAAGTAGAACTGTAAATAGTGCAATGTTTTAGATTATAGTGAGAAAATCTAAAAAGTATACTTAATTTGTAATCAACGTTAAAACGTACAATGTGTCTGTGTGTTGGGGATGGGTCATGATATTCAGATATTTCATGCATTTATTACTGTCACAAACATTTTTATTTTTTTTTAACCTGTGCCGGGTTGTAATACAGTACGACTGCCATACGGTGATGCACGTCTGAAAGCAGTTTGCCAACCACATTAAAATCACAAAAGAAGAAAGCATTAGCACCAGTTGTTGCTCATTCAGGTGTGGAGCCGTGACGAACCAAAACTAAAGAAAGCTCTGTTCATTCCTATCAGATGTAAACATGCACGTCAGAGCCACACAAGCTGGAGCATGAAGCTTGAGGCAGACGTTGAGTGAATGCGTTCACACTGTCAGTAACGCTGTGGCCACACAAACCGACCATCATCACCTGAACCAGTGTCTCCCAGTGTTCACCTTTGGTTTCCTCAAACAGTCGAGTGTCGTGGTAGTGACTGCTCTACTTCTCCTTTCTGCATGCATCTATATGTCACTAAAAGAACTAAAGTACATCGGTTGTTCAGCCCCTCTCTGCCTGTGTATTGTCAAAGGCGAGCCTCCGTCCAGAACAGGCGATGATGATGCCTCACACAGTCTTTATTCCTGTGTGTTTAACACCTTCATAATAAAAGGTAGCTCTCTCTAACTGCTCTACCTTGTAAAAACTGTTGTTTTGTTGTTTTTCCACCTAACTGGACGTAATTAATAGTGTGGTTTATAGCGGCCATTCCCTTTAAATATATTCCATTTTACTGTCTTATCAATTGAATAAACGGTTACAAAAGAAATCACCGCAGCTTAATTGGTGCTTATCATTTTATGTGGATGCCTGCGACGAATAAAACTCTGAAAAAAAATCCAGTGGCATTACATTGGTCAGTAAAGGACAGAGTCAAAGACGTCTCAGAGGGAGAGAAAGACTGACTGTCCCTGTCGCCGGCAGCAGCCCAGTCAGCCAAGCTGGGCTTCAAAGTTATTTTAAAATGAAGCTATAACAGACAAATGACTAAAACCATTCATGCAGTGATGGCTTACACTCCGTCTTACACACACATGCTCTCACAGGCAAACACGCGTTGGTGTGGTGTTAATCATCCCAGAGTGGCTGATAAAACAGAGACAGGTCATTAAGGCTCGACAGTGTTCATAAACTGTACTTTATTAACTGTCCTCTTTCTTCTCCCACTCTCACACACAGGCACAGATACAAATGATGCTTTTATCAAAAGGACTTAGTGCATGGCTTCTGGAAACCTCTACAGCTTTTTTTTTTTTTCTTAATATTTCCCGCTCTTCCTTCATGAAAATACGGTCCCTCCAAAATTCATCCATACATTTCTTTCTTGTCTCTCTTGCGAGAGGGCTGACAGTTAATTGGGAGAACGTTTTAATGAGCTGGCTCTGAGATTCTATCTTTTCCTTTCATTAGGATGGGAAGGCAGGGGAGAGTGTCAAGGAAGTGAAGGATGAGAGAGAGAGAGAGAGAGTGGAAGGAAAAATTAGGAGAAAAGAGAAAAGTCAGGGAGTCGATAGAGAGCATCTCGATGGTTTTAGTTTCAGGCGAGAAGAGCACAGCCCTGTGTGCATGTGTTTGTTTCTTTGTTAATGAGCTAATCAATTGCAGAGGTGTGTAGGCTCAGCAGTGGGTCTGCTTTGAGATTACTTACAGAGATACACAACTTGTTTGTCTACAGTGTGCCTTCTTTAAACAGCTTTGACTCCACTAAAGTTCCTCAACTAAAGTTCCTCAGGTACAAATCACAGCAACACAAACACCATCGGACAATTTCCGGTTTTTAATCAGACAAATGCACTGCTTTTCATGAGCTGCTCTGGCCAGCACTGTGACGTGAGGAAAATGATGTGCTCTTTTCTTAAAGCTTGGAGCAAATTAAACAAAACAAAAAGAATGAATCTTGTTATTTCTTGGGACTGCAGCAACCTAATCAAAGTTTGTGCAAAAATCATTTGCCGGCGAGTCCCTTTTCCTGTAGTGTCAGGCTGACATTATGGACTTTGTGTTTATCTGAACCTTTAAAATTGGAAAAATGTTAATGTTGTAAAAAAAAAAAAAAAAGCAAACAGTGCTCACTCTCTGTGAAACTTCTGAAAGAATTAAAAAAAAAAGTCAAAATAACCCAGTCGCTAAAACAGCTTCGGTGTTTATCTCGCTGATTAGCAGGGCCTCATAACTACCTCATCACTGATGCTAATCAGCCCTCTCACCTAGGGGGGAGCTAAAAATACTAATTTCACACATGCTCAACTCGGGCTAACGCACACAGAGCAACATTTTCTGCACAATTTCCCTATCAAAATACTTCTGGCATCACAACCGTTTTAACATAACATTGCATTAATCCATTATTAAGTGACAAACAGCGCTAAGTAGATTCTGCACAGTGAGAGTCGACTGTGACGACCACAACTTCTCACAGCACTCTGAATGAAACATAACAACACAGAGGTCTCATCATGATGCCACTGTTTTTGACTTTGAGAGAAAAAAATGATTCAAAGATTTAAAAGTGAAAGGCTGTGAAGGTCTTTATGTCGTTTCATCAGGACAAACACTGGGTGTACCGGTGAAGATCACGAGTACCTTTGACAAGGTCGTACAGCTGAGAATGTTGTCATGGCAACATGCAAGTAAGCAAAAATGTAAAAACGAAAACATTTAGCATGTCAGCTAGGAATGTTAGCTCGGGTCATTTTAGGTTCTGGTGCACTCCACATCTCCGTTTCATCTCCGTGAATGAGGTTCACAAACCTTATCTGAGGTCATTCAGATTTTAAAGCCGCAAAACAAATTGTCAGGAGATTTGTCTTTCACATTTAGTCATCTTTAATGCCATTTTCTTACTCTTTTGTTTTAAAAGCCAAATCTTTTACGTTACTAATAACCCTGGGTCCAGGGTGAACTGAACCGGCTAACAAATGAATAAAGATTTATTAATGGTTACATTAGCCATCTGCTTCTTAAGATCTTAAGATAAGCAGTGACAAGATGTTGTTATGTCTGTATGCGTTCAGTTTCTGTCTGACCTCTGTGAACAGTAGGTGAGCTGGCTAATTAGTTTACGACCTTACCTAAAGAATATCCTTTTTTCTTTTTTTAAGTTAAGACTTCAAGACATCAGCCGTCATCCACAAAAAGTGAAATGAGATGTTTGTATCCAGTGAACTGGGGGTATTTGCTTCAGGTTGGTGAATGTGATTATAGCAGAGGGCTGCTGAGGTTATTGATTCATGTTAGCCACGGTACGCTGTCGTTTGTTCAGTCGCTCTGGGTGCATCTCCGCCTGCACTGTTCAGCAAGGTGCTGAATGTCGCTGCTCTAGGCAACCAATCATATACGAGATGGGCTGGGACTTGTTGCCCAGGTTACAAAGAAAACAGAAGCCATGTTCTATTGGAGATGACAGATATAAAGTCAGTGAAGGCAACCATCAGGACTTCTTTTCTAGGGATCCTTGATGTTCTAAACAAAGTTCATGCTAATCCATTCGACAGTTTGCTTAATTAGTACGTTTCTTACAATCCTCAATTTTTTTCATTTTAATCCAAAGTTGACATATGTTTTGATGACTTAAATATTGTTTCAGCATCATTCTCTTGCTAAAACCCTCAATTAGGGTAACTGTTCTGACACTTTCAGAGATGAAAAAGGGGGGGGGGGGGGGGGGGGGGGGGGTTTACATTTTTGAGCCAAGTTTGTGACAAAGATTGAATAAACAAAAGATTTCCTGTGGTCATAATTATCACCATCGTTGTGTCTCAGTAACAACTCTGTTGAGACTCACACAACAATAAATGATGAAGAGAGACAGAAAGCATCTCATTTCAAAATCCAACTAGAAACATTTGATCGAGCGAATCAAAGCAATGTCAAAGGGCTGAGAAAAGAGAGAGAGAGAGAGAGAGAGAGAGAGAGAGATCAAGAAAGTGACAGTTGCAGGTTAAACAGATTACACTATGGGGGGGATTTGGGTGCCTCTGCTTTGGGGGATATTAGCAGGATTATCTGGCAACCCTGTTGCTGAGGTGAATAATATTAGAATCCTATTTGCAACGACTTTTATACTTCCTGTTCAAAATCCCTTTTTTTCTTTTCATCCTCCAATTAGTCCATTATCGATTCTCATAAAATAGAGTACAGTCTTTTTAAAAGCATGTTTTATGATACTAGGTGTGTGTGTGTGTGTGTGTGTGTGTGTGTGTGTGTGTGTGTGTGTGTGTGTGTGTGTGTGTGTGTGTGTGTGTGTGTGTTTGTGAGTATGCGTGTGTGTTTGAGTGCTGTATGCCATTAGTAGTACAGGCCCTTGTGCTCCCATAGGCCACATCAGGCATGTGTCATACACACCACAGTTGCAAACACCCTGAATACTAATACAGCAGGTGTTTGGATATGTTGTGCGTGTGTGCGTGTGTCTTTTTACATTTGTATGCATGTTTACCAGACAGAGAGAGGTGAAGTGTGGTGTGACGGGGAGTGTGGAGATTGCACTGAGTATGTGTGCATTTGAGTGTGACAGTGCGCACAATGAGGGAATAACACGTGTGTGTGTGTGTGTGTGTGTGTGTGTGTGTGTGTGTGTGTGTGTGTGTGTGTGTGTGTGTGTGTGTGTAGAAGCAGTCTGAGGTTAATAAATATTGACAGTGAATTATCTCTTCTGGCAGGGTCACAGGTGGGTTCGATGGAGTAGATTGGACACACTAGCAAAAAAAAAACTAAACAAATTTGAACATGCAGATGCACGTTCAAATCCCAGCTCATTTTCTTTTTCTCCTTGTATTCTCTGCATTCAAGTGAGTCCTTGAGCAAGGCAGGAACAACCAGCCACAACTTTCTGGCCCAGCCATGATCATAGCGCCGCCTTCCACCTTGCCAGTATCAATTCTCCACACTCTCTGTTCTAGCTGGAGGCCCCCCGTATCATAACAAAACACAGCAACAACACAGTGATTAGCTTCCGCTACGCGCTCAGATCAGAGAGTTACACAGAGAGGGAGGGGGACAGATAAACAACAGGAGATAAAAACTAGAAATAGTCAGCAGGGCAGGATGGAGTGAGGAGAGAAAGAGGAAGGTGGTAAGTACAATGGGAGCACAACGGGATGTTTTCACTGCAAAAGCTACTTAAAAAACGGATTTACTAAACTGCTAAGGGACATACACACACACACACAGTTTTTATTTAGCTGGCTCAATGAGCGAACGGGGGGCTTGTGATCGATAAATGCAGCCCAGCACTGTGACATTGCCCAGTCATCATTCTGTACCCCACACACACACACTCTCCACCCATGAGGTACACACACATTTATTACACACAACAGAGGAGGGAGTCTCTGCCGGTGGAGTGCTCCCCTCCCTGCATGGCCGCGTCAGGCACAAAGCTATAATGTGGCATAATGGTGCATAAACATGGACGTGGGGAAAAGAGGAAGAGAGGAGGAAAAGGACATTGCAAGGTCAAACGTGCACCTCCTGAAGCATTCATGAAAAATCTCCTCAAGACAGATAGCAGTGCCGCTCGTGCCGCAGCCCGTCGGAACACTGCTGTTCAAAGGGTTTCTCTTTGAACTTTCCACCTCTGTGTTAATAACTGCAGTGATTATGCTGTATGCACAGTGAGAGGCACACTGTGAGCTGCTGACGGCGACCTGCAGATCTGATCTTTGTGTTTTTCTTACTGAAGGTGTAACACAGATTAAAGGCAAAGTTGTTAAACATTTTAAAGTGGTAAATGTTTTTTTGTTTTTTTCCCTCTAAAAGTTAAGAAAAAGTTTCAAATCACAAAAAAAAAAAGATCACGTCTCTATTTAAAGCACGCAGCTTCATACTTCCAATCTGTGGTGACTTTGGCGGCCCATGCGGACAGATTTAGGACAGTTTCGGAAAGATGGAAGGACAACTTATGTTCCACACTCTTGCTCTCCCTCTCTATATGAACATTAATAACTGTAATATGACTACAATAGTATCTGTGAACTTCTAATACACTAAGTTACCGTTATAAAACATAAATGTTCAACTGACAAGTTTGGTTGCACAGTCAAAGTAATTTTGCCCATAATGTTATCAATGTCAGCGTTTCCCCAACCATTGTATTAGGTCAATAGACCATAAAGAAAACTGTTCTCATGCGGTGTGTCTACTAATCTACCCATTAAAGCGTTTTTCACAAATATAGACACGTGTGAAATTCACTACTGAACATTTTAAAACAATTCAGGACTGCTCCTTTCATCCAACTGTTCTGCTCTTTCCATCATACATACTGTAACAACTCACAGCAGGAGACCATGCCAGTTTGCCAGAAGGAGCGGGGTGTGTGTGTGTGTGTGTGTGTGTGTGTGTGTGTGTGTGTGTGTGTGTGTGTGTGTGTGTGTGTGTGTGTGTGTGTGTGTGTGTGTGTGTGTGTGTGTGTGTGTGTGTGTGTGTGTGTGTGTGTGTGTGTCCTGAGGCAAAACGTGGTGTTGAAAATAATGTGGTCGAAGTGGCAGACAAAGCTACAGGGTCTGCTGTAAGACACTTTAAGGGGAGTATTTGCCTTGTAATGAATGCTATGAGTAGTTGGACAGAGTCACACGATCAAGAAAAGGACAGATAGGGACATACTGGAAAACGGTAAACATGCAGGGAGATCATAGTGGTCGTGTGAATAGTCTTTGGTGGTGCACTAATCGAGGTCATAATAAACGTTTCCACCTCCTCCCCCTCCCTCCAGGTAAATTCTAGGCATTTGTATTCATTGCAAAAGGTTTCATAACAGTTCAAGCTCCTTCTTTAAGGTTGGAAGTCTTCTGTCTGATTGTTTTCACTTTGCTGAGCACTAAATGTGACGCATGTTTACCTTTTTGAAGAGCAGGGCGTCCTCCATGTGCTCTGCATAGACTGAAGTCAGTCTGTACTGGTTCTCAGTGGTGATATCTATCTGATATCCGGTCAGGAGGTAGCAGACTGTGCGGAACTCCTGGATCTTCCTCTGAAACACCTCTTTCAGCCTCTGGTTCCTGAGCTCCGAGCTCTCCATCTGCTTACGTAAATCTGAAACACACGCAGTCACACAAACGTTGGAAAACCACTTAAGCACGTACGGCTGCTACTTTTATTTTAAGAAACATCATTCTTTATGTACAACTGAGAGACAGGTTCAAGACTCCTTCCCCATGGAGATCCACAAGTATATACTCATTTCACTTAACCAACATATCAAAAAAAAAAAAAAAAAAAAAAAACTCCCCAAGGCTCTCCATCTGCTCACTTAGTGTCTACCAAACACTTTGATGCACTGAGTGTATGGTGACTAAAGCAGTCAGCTGCATCTCTTAGCTGGGAGCAGAAAGAGTCACAGAGAAGGGAAAACAGGGCGGGGGTTGACTTTCATTTGTGAAGAATCCATTTGAGATAATGGCTGTGATTTGAAGACTAGATTTGAGAAGGTTGAGAAATTAGTTCGCCTGAGCGGAAAAAACCCCCCAAAAAAACATGAGCCATTATTTACATTGTTATAACTGGAGGGAAAGGTCAACGTCACAATGCATGAGAAAAAAAAATAACTTTTTTTTTCTATGAAGTTACTAAGCACACTGCCCCTTTAATTTGTCTGTCCTATTAAAAGTTGCCTTTTTACAGCAGTAGAGCTCTTTTTTTTTTGGAGCTTTCATCTAAATGCAGAACTTTTTTTTTTTTTTTTATGTTTTATTCACTTAATCACAAACTATCATTCTTAATAATGTCCCGTCCTCACCTCACACATGCCTGTCATGGCTGTTTCACGTCATGGTCAAAGTCATGAGTAAAGAAAAAGGCAGACAAAAGCACTCGAAAAAAGAGCTTTTTAATCAAGGTATATTCAATGCAAATACAGCATTCGTAAAAGCTTTGCCTCAAGGACAAAACACTTCAGTTGCTCCAAAAAAAAAAAGAGCCCTACTTATAAACCCTGCTACCTTTCTTCTTACAGTCATTTCTTGTGCTATTACACACACACACACACACACAATATATATATCCTCGCAGGAGCAGTGAATTAATAGAAACGGTGGTGCATCTTCATGGCCCAGGCCTCTAACCCTGCTATGACTAATAATTATGTCCAGCTATCATTCTTCTCTTCATACATCCTACCCTATTACATTCTCATCCGTCAGTGTTACACAAGAAAATGGCTACAAAGAAGAAAGAAAGAAACTTAAGAGTCTGAAAGTGTCAGCGTGCCTGTCTGCCTCCTGAGCGACTGGCTCCTCTTGAGTGTCAGTCAGTGCTGATAAATACTGTTCCAACACTTCAGCATTTTGACAAAACTGTCACCATATGACAGCTTTTCAAAGTACCCTAAAAATGGTTTGTTAATTCTCCAGTGACAGCATGAAGGAGACGGTGCTTAAATATACTGTAACATGCAAGCAACTGGGAGCCATACAGAGGGCCTGTGACATAGCACAGACGCATGAGAACAAGTCGCCTACTCGTGAATGTGAAGCCGTAACTGTTTAGTTGCTAATTCAAATCATTTTAGGGGTTAAAAGAGTTTTACACCAACTGTCAAGTTTGTAGAAAGTTAGTGACTTCCGACCTATTTGCCCTTAATTGGTCTCTGCGGTCTGGGCAGGCTGTCTCTTAAAAGCTGTCAAGAAAATGCCACAGCTGAAGGAGCTTCTCATTTATATACTGTATTTTGCTGCCCACTCATGTTTTGACCAAGCCCAAAAAATATATCAAAAAAAGAGAGTAATGATGATACAAAATCATTTCTGGTTTCGCCTGAGGAAAAAACTTAACAGAAGTTACCTGAGTCTGCCTCTCATGGCATCCGAGGACGACTCAGCTCAAAAGGGAAAACAAACCCACATGAGCTGTTAGAATAACATTTAAAGGTGCTGTAAGCAAATCATTCAATAGAAATAGGATGGAGTAGAGATGGTTTATAGCTGTAAAAGGTAAGTGGGTAGATTAATGACCCTGGCAGATTCATCTGTTGAATTCTTGGCTACATAATGGACCATTGGCAGACGAGTTCTTTAAAAGCCTTCGAGAAGGAAAACTGTTGGATTGTAAAAATATTTTCACTTTCCATTACATAGTCACCCCCGAGGACATTTCCAAGAAGGGATAAAAAAAAAAAAAAATTATATTCATAAAACACAGTCATGTGTAAAGCTTTAAGACTTCATGGTTACAGCTCAATTCACGGTTCTAATTTAATTCTTTAGCTCAATGCTTCATGATGATTTCAACAGAAGGTTTCTAATCTTGTGTAAAAAGGCCAGAAATTACTGTTTTATAACCCTCGGCTTTATTTGATAGGTTTTTGTATTTATAATTATTATATATTGCAAAACAAAATACAGGATTATCACTGGGCACTAAGTACCATCACTCAAGATTAGCAGCAAAACCACAAAACCAAATCAATTCCATCATTCCAGTAGAGAGGACTTCACTCTGAGGTGAGTGTTAGAGTAGAGCTGATCACCTGCTGTAAACACAGCATCAGCAACACAGGCTGAACATTTCAAATGTTATATATATATATATATATATGGTATCATAAAGTTTGAATGGAAGTGAAGTGAATACTCTTGGGGGCCACTCCAGGATTTCTATCAGACCATTTATTGCTCTATTAAGCCCTTCTCTTTACATAAGATCACTTTAAAAAATGTTTTTTTCATTAGTAAATCCATACTTCATGTGATATTGAAGTCTTGTTAGAGAGGCCTTTAACTATATTTTTTTCTGTGGAATACAAGAAGTTTTACTTTCTGTATGAACCTCAGAGACATCAACATCATTACATTTATCTTCTTTTTTTTTTCTCTCTCTTTTCTTCGAGAAATCCCATCGCATTGAACCTGCTCTGAAGATAAAAGCTGATAACTCACATCAGGTCTGCATTATCTGGGCTTCATAAATGAGAACACCAGTCAGAAACTCAATTGTGGCTCCATATGGTAAAAAAAAGAAAAAAGAAAAAAGAAAAAAGAAAAAAAAAAGGACCGCTAAAAATGTAAAGACAGGAGAACATGACTGTGAGAAAAAAAAAAAAGACAAGAGTGGACGAGGAAAATAAAAGGACAGTGTTTGGGTTGAAGAGAAGGAATGAGATGAGAGAGAAGTTCTTGAAGAAGCAGTGTGTGCCGGGCGCTTTCTCACAATGACAAATTAGACTTCTGGCTCTGAGCTGCCCTGAACCCCAATTAAATATTTAACCCCGTCAAAACTACACTTCCCTCCTCTAACTGTCTGTCATAGACTCATCAGAGAACAAAAGCCTCGGGGCTTCAAATATAGATATCAAGAAAGCAATTCCCTTCTTAAGCTTTCATTAGCCTCAATTGAACAAGGACCTAAACTGTTGAAAATGTGACCTCTGGAAAGTCCTAATAAACATCCAGTGGTTTCTCTAATGTTCACTTTGACTCTCCTTACTTGCATATGCTTTAAATACCTCGGTAACTACCAGTATGAATGGCGTAATAAGTTATCTTTTAAACGATTAAACAATGAAACGTAAACCATTTCAGGTGTAGCGTGACTTAATAAAACCTCACTGTAACTAATAAGAGCCGAAGCTGGGCCTTTATGTGCATGTTCTTACTGTGTCCTACATTAAGGTAGTCTGTGTCGGGCCTGATTTATTCCTCCAATAATGTTTGCTCTGGTCCTAATCTCAGCTGAGGCACCCGTGTTCAGCTACATAAAAATTGATGGTGATGGAAATGTGATGGGCAATGAAAGAGTCAACGCACTTGCACAACCCTGCTTCCATTTACTACACAGCACAAGCTAATGAGGCCATGTAGAGCAAAGGGAGCCTGTCGAGAGAAATGTGCGCCGTGAATCTTACCCAGCACCTCCTTGGAAGGCGGCAGACTGAGGCCGAGGCCGAGGCCGGAGACTTGCATGCTCGAGTCGCTCTGTGACTGGACCAGAGCACCTCCTTCCTGCAGCAAGCGCACCAGTTCTCTCAGACTGTTCACTTCCTCATGCAGAGACTCTACTTCCTGCTGGCGCTGTTGCTTGGCAACACTTGTAGGATTCATTTTGAAGTGGAGAACTTGGGTCTTGACTGGATCATAGTCTCCCTGAAATGGACAGAGACAGATAGACATTTTTAAAATGACGCTTTTATTTAAGTACTTGTTATTCTAGCACCATACACCAAGACAAATTTCTCGTATATGTAAATGTAACTAAACAGGAGAGAAATTCAAATGAGCTTTCTCGTCCAAACCCCTGAAGCCTGAGGTGTAAGAGAAAACAACATGTTCTGATGTATTTGAGCACAATCATTGACAGGCAGATCTTTTCTTAACACATCGCTTTCAGTTCAGAGGAAAATAAAGATCCCAAGAATGCAAACACAAAATCAGAAACGCTGCAACAGAACAAACAAATGGTCAGTATCACATTTCACCCCCCCCCAAAAAAAAAAAGAATACTGAAGTCGGCTCCACAAAACACACCCAATTGACAAACATGTCCGATCATATAATAGGCCTCTGTCACAACACTGAATATTTTTTCTCATTGTGTGTGAATCCAGTACGCCTCATGCTGTTTGAGAAGTTAATCATGGTTAATCATGTGACTTTATTATAGTGATAAGATAGCGGAAAGTGTCGGAAAATCGGGGAAAGCGAGTGGGGAATGGCGTGCAGGAAAGGAGCCACAGGTCAGATTTCTGCAGCCTCCATACAGACACTAAGCACAGAGCTCTTCTCTCGTCTGAGCTCGTCATAAAGCCAGGCTTTCATTCTTTGTTTTTTGTATTGTTTCAAAATAGTTTGGAGCAAAATGTTATGTGCATAAAATAGGCAGAAAGACTTCCACAGGGATGTAAATCAAGCAGATTTATGAGTCACTTAGTAACTTGTGCTCAATGAATAGTGATGCCAGCGTTGCAAGCGTGAAGAAATTCTCCCTAACACTCGTGAAAAGACGGGGAATTAGATGTTCAAACAAGTAGCTTTATTTCAAAATGTCTTTTTCCAAATCTATCTATTTGATGTAACCTCTGACTGCTCTGCTTCTTCACACTACCAAAATCTTCTCTTCAGAGGCGGATGGAGCAAACACTGAAGTTATCATCTAACTGCCCACCTGTTTTATTTCCCAGTGCGTTACTCTCTGCCCTCAGCGCCCAGCGGCGCAGACTGTGGCAGCAGCAAAAGCTGCACGGTGTGCCGTAGTATCTGAAATCGTCTTTACTCCCAAAGTGAACAGAACTAAGAGGGGAGGGCAAGAGGCAACACTCAGCCAATAAATCATGGGAATGGAAAAGAGATGAAATGTTCGATATGAATTGAACACAGTTGTGTTTGAGGTTTGTACAAGGCGAGCAGTGTTAAGAGTCAAACTCATTGTGCTTTTCTTTAACACATAGTTGGCCTATATAAATAATTGAGGTCCTTTTTTTTTTTTTTTAGATAAAAGCTAAAACTATCTTTTTTTTTCTCAATAGCTGGGAGATGAAGTTCAGATATTAAATGATTCAAATTCTCATTGTTTTGTTTTCATGTTGCATTTAGTATCAAAGTATCAACCAATAAGGAAATCAGAACCAGAGGCCGATAGGTGTTTTTTCCAAGACTTTTTTTTTAATAAACCATTTGTGTTCTTAAGAGATCTATGAAATGTTATTGAGTGTAAGTGCGTGCCTTTAACAGCACTTACTAACAATACAACTACTGTTTTTAAACCAAGCTGTGTACGCTACTTTGTGCTGTTCAAAAAAAAAAGAAAAAAGGAGCTTGTAAGTGAGTTCTGGACCAGCCTTAAACAGACACTCAAACGACTGCAGTTTGGTTCTTTGCGTTCAACAGAAGCAGCAGTTCCATCAAGCAAAGTAGAGAAGGGAAAAAAAGATGTAATACAGATAGATGTTGCAGGAGGAATGCAGATTAGGACTCTAAGATTTGTTCTAAGAGAACAAATAAAGGTTAATGTTGTTTCCTATTTTCTTCCTTCTAACTCTATGAGGTGCAGGTTAATGAGAAGAGTCTATTTCAGCTTAATGCCAATATAAGGAAATGCACACAAACACAAAATGCACACACACTCCAATCTAAGCTCTTGATTACTGGCTAAATTAGATTCCCTAGCCCCCGAGCTATGGTTGCCAAATAAACTACAGGCGAGCCGGAGAGCAAGAGGCAGACGAGCAGAGAGGGGGGATGTGAAGATGGGAAATGGTGAGGGACATTGAAAAGAACATGGTGAAAACAAGGAGGGGGGGGGGGTTGTATCATAGCCGTCAGCTATGATATAAGGGGAAAAAGCAGCATGGATGGAAGGGAAAAAGCCTCACATACTTATAAATAGCTCTTTGTATAACAGAAAAGGAAGAGAGGGATTCAGCTTTCCAGAATGAAAGTGTTTTTATAAAAAAATACAAATACATGGAACAACAACTGGACTGCACACACACACACACTGATCACTGCCAAATCATGTCTTGCTTTAGTTGCTTCTTGCGTAAAGCTTTTCCCATTTTTATATCTGTATATGGAAGGTTTATTTTGGGCCATGTGAATGTGTGTTGTGATAAACAGTTGAAGGGAGAGCCAGATAGTGTGAGACAGATATGCAGATTAGAGCTGTAAACTCAGCACAAAACGTTAAGAAAAGAAGTCAAAACACAGCCAACAGCTAGATTCTGTCAAACATGTTACAGCTCCCTCAAACATACGTCCTTAAAATCAGGTCAAGCTCCAGGAAAAAAACCTGAATGATTTGACGATCTTCATCCGAAAAATATTTCGATGTTTTGATGCCCGGACTGAGCTGAAGGGTACATTTCTAATTGACCGCTTGAAAAAAAATGTCTGTTTGGCATTAAAGCACATCGCTTTGAAGGAGCTACGAAATACTTTTTTTCAGGGTTGTTTTTTTTTTTTTTTTTTACAATTTAAACAAACTCATCAAACTTGTAGAAAATGTGACATTTTTCCTTTCTTCATCTATTTCAAAATCAATGGAATGTTTTCTAGCGTCTAAATCAAGGTTGCCATAATGAATTGGTCAAAAATCTTTAATGGCATTGTTCTTTTGACGATTGGATCCTCAAACACTTAAGAAATTCAATGTAAACTAAACTCGTGCACATTTTTTAATGAACCCACTTGGAGCAAAAAGTTGGGGCAAGAACTTGACTGTGACTCCTGCTCTCCTGCACTGCGACTCTGCTCGAGTGCCCAGCTCGTAAGTAAGAATCACTACCAGGCTGAGCATATTATGTCTGCTTGTGGCAAAAGAAAGCGAATGAGTGGTGCACTACCTGTTTGTAAATCATAATTAGGTTCACTGCTGCGGGAACATAAAAGGTGGAGGTAAATAAACTGTTTAATATAACAGTATTTCAGTTGGCCTATTATGTGCTTGTGTGTTTTGATATGCATATTCAACCTTTCTTTTTCACTTAGTATTTACAGGGCAGCACAAGGTGCAGTGCCATTCCAAGTGCCTACAGCGACATATCTCTTATTCATAGAATAATAACCAAACGTCCAATACCAGAAAGCAGAATCTGTTTTAAGAAAGAGCAAGAGGCAGAAGAGAGAAAGAAAACAGAGCTGGTTAAGAGAAAGAGAGAGAGAGGGAGAGTGACAGAGAGAGAGAGAGAGAGTGACAGAGAGAGAGAGAGAGAGAGAGAGAGAAAGAGAGAGAGAGAGAAAGAGAGAAAGAGAGAAAGAGAGAGGGAGAGGGAGGGAGAGGGAGTTAGAGGGAGAGGGAGAGAGAGAGAGAGAGAGAGAGAGAGAGAGAGAGAGAGGGAGAAGGCTATGGAGGTCAAGTGAATAATGTCTGTTTTTAACTGAGCTGAACCGATCAGTCTGGAACATCCACTTATGTACTAAAAGCAGTCGCAACCACAAGGGACACGACGAGTCGCTGATGGAACAGGTGACAGGCGGATGGAGAGTGAGTGCATGAGTGAAGGGATGCCACGAGTAAAGATGATGACGAAAAAACGCACGTAGAAACACGTCACACGCACTTCTACCACATTAAATTTTCAAGCAAGGTGCAACCAAAGACAGAAGAGACTATTTCTAGTCGGGACACGTTCTCAAAACTATATAGAGCCACTTCATTTCTAACAACTCCTTTTAGACAAGTTGTTCATATTTCACCCAAGCAAATCAAAATGATTCACTGGTTTGGGCCATACAGATTTAGTCTTACCCTACCCCGTTATTTATTGAGCCACCACCAGTGTTGAAGTATTTGAGTACCAGACTTGGACTCGAGTCAGATTCATGACACGACTGGGACTTGTGGAAGGATCCAACTTGAATTCTGACTAGCATTAACAGCATTTGGACTTGGATGGAGAGAGAAAGATTATGTTTATGTTTTGTGTTTGTGGTAAGGCTCAGATAATTTATTAATTTTCTGGGAGGGGCTAACCCACGTGTTCACCTGCACAGGCCTTCACATGTCGTCTTGTGAAGCCACATTCGAGCGACAGCTTGATGTGCGGATGTACATTTAAATATGGACAAGGCAAAGAACGTCATAAAAATGTAAGTTTCTGATAAACAGAAGATGGGTTTGCAGGTATTTTTCAGTTTATTAAACACCTGCAGTGATCGGACTTGAGGTTTGGTGACTCAATACGACAGTGGCCACCACAGTACGATAATATAAAAAGGACATTTTATTTTGGAGACCAAAAGAGTGGGAAAAAAATCCTGAAATGGTGTCCTGGTTACTTCCCCTCATTTACAGACCTCCCTGGCAATATGTTTCTTTATAGATGCTTGTGTTACCTATACAGTCATGGTACGACGAACGCTGCTGTAGGTAAGATGTAAATACAATTAAAACATATTTCATCATGTTGTGTGTCGCTTTGTAAGTGTGATGTTTCATCATATTTAGTCCATATCATGTGTGAGCCAATAAATATAAAGTGAATAAAGGAGCATTCATTGGTGTCTACATAGAATTAACTGCTACATGACAACAGTTTGAGGTCATCAAGAATAAATTAAAAATAACAGCAAGGCAAAACCCTTTTCACCGTTTTTGGTTGATAATCTACGTACAGTTATTATACTTATGTCCATTTTGCAATGAGGGTACAGTGGATGTTTATCTTGACAGAGGTTCCACTTCAGTGTTTTTTTTTCCTGCATGGGTAACATGGAAGATGACCAGCTAGCAAAGGCAAACATGTCCCTATGAAGTGTCTCTTAAATGAGGCCTCGTGAGGTCACCAGGTCCCTGGTGGAAGATGGACATCAGCCAAATGGTGCTTGAAAAAGCAAGATGGAGTTCAGCGTAGCAGGAGTAACAGCATGCACTCTGCACTGACAATATTTTGTTTGGCAATGGGCTTATCCCCGAAGGGCTTAGTTCTGGACACAAGTATCTGGTATGCTTTGATAAAATCCTTGGTTTGAGGGGCCCTGTGGAGTTCTCCTTTAGTGAAATGCATTTTTGAATTGAATTTTTATTTGAAGTCGAAAAAAACCTGTTGAGAGCATTTTTTTTTCTTCCAAAAAAGCATTTTCAAAGCAGATATATTGAAGTATTTAAATCTTGCATTGCACTTCATGTTTTCTAGCTCAGTTGAAAAGACAAAAACTGGTATCAGGAAAATCAGGGAAAAAAAAAATCTTGACTTCATTACAACGGGACAAAGAAAACTGCTACCCAATTATGGTAAAAAATAAAATAAGTTCAGAAGTCCACCAAGGAACATTAAGCCACAGAATACACACTTCAAAAACTGGAAATTAATGCCGTTTGCTATATTTCTGATTTCTGCTGTTGCGGGTCAAAGCCTGGTACGGGGGCTTAGAGCATGCTCAGCATGCCTCGTACAGTTTTGGTCTGATTGAAGTATTTACATTCAAGACTAAATCAATCCCCAAATCCGATGGCTCCAGTCTACCGTCTTGGGCTTGACTTCTTCAACCCTGAGTCAAGGAAAGAGCTGCAAATTCCCTCAGGAACAAGTGAAATGTGCAATTTCTCAGCACTTGGTCAGGTTGAACCTTCTCACCTGTTTGAACCAGGTGTTGGAGTGACCTTTCTTGTGTCCTTGAGCTACTAATTGGATTCCCAGTTGTTTGGTTGCAGTGTGCCAGAAGCTGGAAAGATGTTGATTCTAGGAAATATGTTTCTGTACAACAAGATATATATAGCTGAAATTAGCTTCATGGAGAAACTGATAGTGAATTTAAAGACTGCAAAGAGTGAGTTCCAATGAGCACTTGGAAGCTTTTCAGCTTTTTTCCCCACCAGTGGTGATACAGAAGAGGGAAAAAAAAACGTGTTCACTCGAATGTGCTTCAACATGAACGTCATTTCTCTCTCAAATTGCATCTAACACTGAGTATGCTAAAGAAGAACATGGCTCTGTTTTCCAACATCTTGAATCATTTTACACATATTTGGAATAAGACTGGAGCCACACTGCCATCACCTCTTTTCAACTGAACAGTAAGAAAGCTGCACACGCCCCCCCCCCCTGCATGTCAGACATGAACTACGCCTGTAGTTTATTTTAGATGAAGTCTGGTTGGAATGGAGCTCAAATGACGGGATACAGCAACAGCACCTGCGACTCAGGCTTCATAAAGTGAAGACGCATTTAAAATGAAGGTTGGCTGTTCGTACTTTGTCTTTCTATCTTACTGATACCTATATCATCATTATTCCTAGTTAAACTAATGTCTCATGGAATCAGTTTACAAGAGTTTTACTTACCGTAACATTGCAATGAAACGCTGGACCATATGAAAGGCATTGTTCCTTATACCAGCGCGGTGCTGTGAAACGTTTAGACAAACACTAAATCAGAGGCTGGATCTACATGTGTTGTTTATCTGGTTGCCAGTACCACAAAACCCTCGAGTGTGTTTGTGGTTTATCTTCTCAAACATCACACGGCATGTTAGCGTAGCGACGTGGCAACACAAAGGAAACGTAGCATGCCAAATTCAAAGAAGCAATTAGTAACTCAAGTTGTTATAGTGGTATTGTAGTCCAAATTCAAATATTGGAGAGAGCTGTCTCCCCCTTCCTCCTCAGAGTCGATGCGCCATGACACGGACACAGAAGCGCCAGTGGTTAACCAGCTCTGCATTGGCTAATCTATGATAACATGAGATGAGATGAGATGACCAGCCTGACACTATTTGGTCTTACGGGCCGGAAAACAAGGCAAAGAATATAATTTAAAAACTGCAAAGCTAAGAAAACGTTCCTATTCACATGAGGAACACTATTCTATGACCCAAGATTAAAAGAAAAACAGACAGTAGCAGGAAAATTCAGGGATGTTCACTCCTTAAAAGATGTCAAGACTGTAAGAAGACTAGAACAACTTTATTTCAACTCTTAAAAAAAGTAACTCTTCCAAGAACATCCACACCGTCAGATATGATACGGTGTAGTATTACTTAATATGTAAATTATGTAATCGGAAACTTTAGATCTAAATTGGTATTTAAAAAAGTAGTAAGGCTTCAGCCCATGATGCTATAATCAAAACAAAATATCAATAACTGTTTCATCTAGTTCCATGATCCTATCTGGAAATAATGTATAAATCCAATGTGACAGAGTATTATTCTATTGGGCATGCAAGCGCATGTAAAGTGGACTGTTGATGCAACCTCTTGTAACAACAATTATCTCTGTCTAGACGCTACCATGACAGCAAGAACAAGAAGACAAAGAACAGCAGAGCGAAGGCAGCTATCATTGCTGCTACCATAGGGCAAGAAAAAACAATAATGACGAGAATCTGATAATGCACCTTAGGTCTTCTGTGTAATTGTTATCAGCTGAATGCACAACAGTGTTCATTTGCTTCAGGATTATTTGCTGGGCTCTGGTGTTCATGTAATTTGCCTCCATGCTAATGAACTGGATTCTGCTCGAGCAAAAGGAACAGGTTTCAGGAGGGGAGACTTAAGATCAGACAGAACTAACATAAAGAAGAGATGGGCGGCCCTTGACAAACATGTCATGGGAAAAAACACTGTTGCCAATACCAACTTCAAGTTGATATTGATGATGATTTGGGGAAAAAAAACAAATAAGACAGGTTTGGCAAATATCTCTAAAAGTACCTCTAAAACACAACAACCATTATTCAGCACGCCCTTCGAAATTCTCTTTGCTGCAAATCTACATCTTTAGGTTTCATTTATGATAATTCATCAAATTTACTCTTTTTTTTAACATGGAAGATAGCAACGTTGAATAAGAAGACGAAGAAAGTGAACTTAGAAAGTCCCAAAAAAACAAAGCTAGAGGAAGGCCTGAAGGATTTCTTTGTGAATTGCAGGAGGGAAATGTGAAATTATGGCTCATTTTGAAAGTGTACACACACACAATAGATAAAGTCCACTTTCAGAAATGAATACCTTTATTTTTTGCAAACCAAACCTCTTTCTAGTTTTCAGCTGGTTTTGCAAGATTCGGAAAAATAAAAAAATAAAAAAAATCAGGACAACCACAAGATCCTATTGACAAAGCACTTTGCAGGTACGGTTGATCATTTTCTCCAGAAACACTTTGTAAGATTTTGGTTGACATTGTCTTTCGGTCCTGACAGAAATGAATAATCAATATATATATATATATATATATATATATATATATATATATATATATATATATACTTTCTAAATCATGCTAGTTTCGAAATATTACTTATCTTGCCTTTAAATATGAAAAAAGAAGTGATGTCAAGCATTAAAAAAAAAAAAAAACTACATAGTTGATAATGGGCTTTGAAATGTATTAATAGCACATGTCAACATTGTAAGAAGCACTGCTGCACAGACGCAGACCTACTGTACGAGACTATTTAGAGTTAGTTAATTCTAACATCTACATTTTAAATGTACTCCTTTTCTCCACCTCATTTCGGCCTGTAGTTCATTTACAAACTACTTTAATCTGAGTGTTTGTCAGTCACACTGCTTTCAATGGTCTCAACCTAAAAACAGGGAACAAATGATGCTTACTGTTGGCTACATGCAAGTTGATGTACAGAAAACTCCCATTGTCCGCTTATCCAATCGTTCAATCCTGTGAGTCATTCATGGCCATTCATTCAGACACCCATTTCTCCTTTAAACGCTTCTCCATTCACTCACTCATCTCTTCAGCCGGCCCATGTAGCCATCGCTTGGTGTGTTCGACCACGGAGGAGTCATAAGAATTAACTGAGAAAAACTCTGTGCAACCTTGATCCCTGCACACGCACACACACACACACACTCACACCTTGTACACACACTCCTCCTGTCAATTGCCTTAAAAGTAGTGGTCATGCTTGAGAACACATGGATTTCATCCACCCCTCGGCTAAATGGGACCAACACGCTTGCCCACACACGTTTCATTAAAGTGCCCTGGTAGGCTTAGTTTGGCACAGTATGAGTCAGGCGAGTGAGAGGACCTGGCTGAGATGAGACACACACGCAGACAGATAGGGCCAATTTAAAAAGGAGAGGGGATCAAATATCAGGGAGGGAGTTAGTTAAGCAACTTTGTCAGATGAAAGCAGCTGGATAATATGCACACACTAATGCAGGCGTGTGTGTGCGTTTGTGGATGGCCCAAGATTCATTTGAGCACGTTTCATTCCCAGCAGACACTGGGAAGGGTCTTAATTTATTTTGCCGATACCTTCTAGTCAGCCTGCCGCTCTGTTCACTCTAATCCGTTCAAAAGGGGAATTTTAAACCAGCCACAGGTTTTAAGATTTGTCCATTGGACGGTGCTGGAATCACACCTGGGTCCAATTGTGCTTGAAAAGCTGTCAGATATGGGAAACGTTTGTGTGAATCAATCTTCAGTGTCATATGGACTTGGCTCCATGCCATTGGGGTTATTAGATTGGTTCCTTTTGTGCCAGACGGGTAAATCCATCAACGAGAACAGTTGGAGAGAAGTGTCGGGTTGCCTCACCTGTAGGTTGTGTCTCTCCAGTCTCATCTCCAGGATGTTGTTCTGCTCCTGTAGACGTTGACGCTCGGCCTCTAAATCCTCGATTTTCTGTCTGTGAAAAAAAAACAAAAAAACAACACGCGTGCAAACTTACTCCCATGTTCGTTCTGTCTTGCTTGTAGAACAACATCTCTTGATTCAAAAAAAGGATAATCCGGGAGGAAGAGTTCTGCTTTACAGACATGGCATGCTGAGTTAATCCGGCCCCTTGGTTTATGCATGAATCTTTTCTCATGTCTTAGGTTTTTCACCTGCATTTTCAACAAGTTGCACAGTGTGTATTGGGTGTGTTTGAGCTCGCTACCTGAGTACGCTGACCTCTTCTTTGGCCAATGAAGAGTTGCCGTCAGCGGCGGAGGCCTGCTGTTTCTTTATAGACTCCAGCTCCAGCTCCACCTGGGACACACAGAGGAGAAAATGGGCTTCGAGCACAAACATCTGATCACCTCTGGCTGTGTGCCTGGCACAAACCGGTTGGCGGTAGATGCTGTAAATCCTGAGCACACTTGAACAGACGTCCGTCCAAATAGATACATCCTCTCCTCGCCATTAGCCCAGCGACTCGTTTCCTTCTACTTCTCGTCCACATGTTTCAGTTGGTTACTCTCTCTGCAATCCTCTCTCATTTACATTTCCTCTCTTCCTGACAGCATCTGTCTGTCTCTCAACTCAACCTAGCTTCCCAAGACGGAGAAGTAATTACAGCGCTACCAGACAGGTGGATTTCACGCATCAATACTCATTGCCATGGCTATGTTGACGTCTCCCCAGCAACAAGGAGCCAACGAGAAGAAGGGAGATCAGGGACCAAGTGAAGACACAAAGACACAGCCCAGAAGTACGCAAGAGAACAGAAGTCACACCTGATGATGTTCTGCTTCGTGAAACTTTTGTTTTTTAAAAGTTTTCTATATTTTTCAAACTTTGTCAAACATTTCCAGTTTTACGGAACGTAACAGATGAACCGGGCCCAATTAATCTGGAAAATTCACGGATTTCACGACTTAACGTCATTCACAGAACGCAGTATCATTCGGCTACACCTGGCAACCAGTCGCTTTGAAAAACTGTTTGAAAAGGATGTTGCATTATCGCTAGTTTTCTTCATGTAGCCTGTCAATTAGAGTCACCTCAGTTAGTGGGTAAGAAAAACAAGACAAGAAAGCGTCTGTTCTTTACCAGAAATATCAATCCAGCTACTAAATAGGACCATCCCTCTGCAAAAAAAAAAAAAAAAGAAAAAAAAAAAAAAAAAAAAAAAAAAGAAGATGTACAGCTCCAGCGTGATGTTCAGAACAGCAGAAAAAAAAAACATGCTCCATCAGCATGTTCGTCTCAGGAGGCATTAGAGCGTCTTAGAGTCAAAGAAGGTACTGTGCACCTGCAAAGATAACAGCAGGGACTAAAACGCTACCTGAGACAGCAAAAGGATGATGTCACATAGTCAAGGAACATTTCTTTATGCAATAAGTGGTAAGAAGGATTTCTACAACTTCGATACATTTAATTCAGTCAGCCTTTTCCTTTATATTTTGTTTACAGCGGCAGAAGGGTGAAACGTTATTTTGGTGCCAGAAATGTCAAAAGGAGACAAAAGTGTGTGTCTGTGTGTATTTATACATACTGCTTGCAACTGCAGCTTCAGAGAGCGCGTCTCCTCTTGTGCTTTGGTCAACTGGCCCTGAATCCAAGGACAGATGAAACAGGGGAAAGGTTACAAACACTGAATGCAAACAGAGGCTTTCTGTTAACAACCTGGTAATAAAACACATGGACAGACACAGGACGTAAGTGGTTCACAGGTCGTTTATATGTAAGTGTGTTTTGAACACGACGAAAGCGTGGCTGCGCCGAAGCTAAAACAGTGCGAGTGTTCTACACACACCTCCATCTCTGCATTGTGGGTCTGCGTCTTCTGCAAAATGTCCTCAGCCTCTCTGAGACGCTTGCTGAGTTGAGGCGAGTACTCAGTCGGCGCCAACTCGCTGTCGTAGGACTCAAGAATGGAGCGCATTCCGTCTCGCTCCTGCACGAGGACAACAAAAAGAAGAAGAAAAAAAACATTCAATCCTGTTGTACACAATGAAATGACAAAGCAAGGGAGAAGTTGTGACTTCCCTGAATTGTATCACATATGTAAGATTTGTGTGCATGAGCGAGCAAACTGGGGAAATCAAAGCTCTTGTTTTTGGGGGCTTTTTTTTTGTATTATCCTTCTGTGAAGCTGTTATTTGGTGGCATGTTGCGTTAATGTGACAAGAAAATGCCTTTGTCAATGAGGAACAAAGAATGAGGCAGCTGCGCCTTTCTTATCCAAGCTGTGACAAGAGAAGCTCAGGGTTATGGTCGGAATCATCCCGGTTTCTTCTCATGTAATAATCAAATCAGAGACAAATGTCTTTGTAGACAAAGGATACAGAATAAATCAAAAAAATGTCATCAGAGACATGATAGAGAAATGTCTTTGCCGTTGAAGCATACAGTATTATTCTGCCTCATCTCGTCTCATCTGAAATGTGATGAGATCATTTAAACATTCATTTGAACTTGGCTCTCCTCTATAACACTGGAATAAAAGAGACACATTCCAGTCTGTCCAGATTCCTGCTTTTTAAGTAGAGGGGATGAAAACCTCCTCATGTCTACGTCTGCTCAAGTGTCATTCAGACCGCCGTCTCCAAATAGCTCAGCGTGCGTCTGCTTGATGTTCATTAGCACACACGACAACATGCATGTCTTAGTGTGGTTTAAAAAATAAATAAAAAAACGCCCCCCCCCCAAAAAAAAAGACTTAAAGTCAGCCCTCCAAAGGAAAATTCAGAACACGTCAATGAAGATGAAAGTAAATTGTAGATGTCAAACGGAACACAAAAAGACAAGAAATAGCCTCGAAATTATGGAAACGTCTTAACCAGTGGACCATCTTAGCCATCAAACTCTTTATTGACTGCCCATGTGTGAAAAATGGACTCTGACATTTCCATGCTAAGTTCCGCTCTGCTCAGTAATTTGCTGAAAGTTTTTTAACAAAATAAAAGAAAAAGAACTACAGTCAGCTTCACAGCTACAGAGAGAGAAAGCACACTGAATGTGTGTGATTCGAACATCTCAGACAAACCCAATAATGGATGACGACCAAGCTCATTACATACTTCAGCATAGACTAACTAATTCCAAGAACCCTGACGTCTTCTGCCGAGTGATTGGAGGTTACCACTGGAAGGTTGGAGAAGATTATTAAGTCAGCCTTTAGTGAAGAGTTTTTCCACAGAAAGCAGAGACGCTGGGTGAAAGGGCATCCCGGGCAATGATTTTGTACGAAACTGAAAATGTACTATGCAGATTCTGAAATACATTTTTGACCCGTGGAGGACTCCTTCATAAGAGACCACTGTCCCCTGCGTCTGCTCACAGAGACTCCAGACTGCAAAAGAGTTTAGAAAAGTTTAGAAAAGTCTCTGATCGACCTGAGGAGAGGCACACAAAACGTCATTCTTAACCTCTAACAAGGTTTATCAGACCATGTTCAGTGTGTAAGCCTGCAAATGGTGTTTTCACTGAAGAACATCAAGATATGAAAATGTGTCGTTTGATTATTTTGCTTCATAGTTTGACATACGATGTGTTTGACATAGTAATGTAAATGCTATCATTACATTAATAGGAAGAAAAGGCATCAACAACAGAAGAGTTCAATAGAACGTTAATAATATAGTGCATTAGACATTTATAGCGCTTTTCTAAGACCTCACAGAATGACAAATCTATCTACTGAATATTTTACCTCACTTGAACTAAGAGTCTAAGTGGAAGTAAAGATAACTAATCTAAGCGTGCGTTGGCTGCCACATCAACTTACAGCAACACTAGAACGGTTCGAAGCGAAATGACTAGAAGGGAAAACTTCTAGTCATGTCAACATATTCGAGATGAGAATGTACATCAGGCAGGTATCACTTTTTTTTTTAAAGCTGCACGTTGAATATTTAACTTGCTATAAAAGGTTCTCAGTTATGTTGTTATTACTAAACTTATTAAAAAGTACACAACACTAAGACGTCGAAAAATGTTCCTTGATGCATTAATTAACTTTGTTACAGTCACAAGTTTAAGCAAAACATGACCTACTAAAGATGTTCTTGTTGCCCAGCAACATAAAGAGAGGAGAGTTCAATCTCATCTGTTTAAAAACTGGCAAACGGCCCATTTCTTCATATGAAGTCTCTGCACCTCCTCCCCTTTCTTCTCTGCATTATAAAGCAAAGCAGATTCCATTTTGTGGCCACGGGCCCTTTAATAAGCAGCCACAGAGCTCAGGAGGACCATCCTTTAACTCCGGGGCTCACTGAAAGCTCGATGGACAATCATTAACAGCACTAATGTAGGACGCGTCGTGCTCTTTGTGTTTCAGTCAGGAAAACGACGAACAGCGATAAATAGCATTTCAGATAACAGCGTGTACTGTATGTTGAAGTAGTGCTGTCTATTTAAAACCTGCTCAAAAGCACCTTGAAATTCATTCATGCAAAATGTCATGATGTGGGCTAGTATCGAAAAACAAACCATGTTTACCCTAATCAGAATCAGCCATTTTAAAAAGCGACTTAATCCATTTAAACGTGACACGAGTCCGCTTCATTTTGAAGCACGAGACGTGAAATCATCCTCAATTCAGCTCCATTTGTCCTGGCAGCGTCTTTTGTCATGCGATGTTACACAATCGGCTAATACATTTTTTTGATAAGCTTGGATTGGAGAGACGAGGAAGCCCAGCAGGACAACAGAGTACGCAGAATTAAATATAAAAAGGTGATGTAAAAAAAAAATACATCTAAAGGTCAGTGGGTAAGTGTTTGCTTTTAATACTAACCAGCAGGCCCTTTGGCTGTTTACTGTCTATTATGGCTCAATGAAATTCAGTCAATCTTAATCAAAAATCTGTCCCCACTTTTCAGGATAGAAAAAAAAAACCTCTCATTTTAGAGCGTAGACTAACAAACAGGGAGCCGGAAGCAGGAGGACAAAGTGATAAAACTGTCATTACCGTTTTTTATCATCTCGTTTTTTAAATTGCTTTTATGTCAACAGTTTTATCTGCTGTGCAAAGATGCCAGTGCGCTTCTGATGGGGCAGCCAGTCTGTCCCGCTAAAGTATATAAGAAAGAATCTGAACAGTGGCATAAAGAAGAGGCAGAGAGGAGGAGGAGGAGGAGGAGGAGGAAGAATCGATATCTTCTCCAGTTCTTTAACAACTGCTGTCGAGCCTCTTCATCGTCATTGATTTATGAGCCTGTTTGTGGTCACAGCCGGTTCCACAGGTGGAGGGAGGAGCAGAGATCAGCTTAGGACCCAGCGCTTAAGTCAATTCATAAAATAGTTGATCGATGCAAGATGAGTGAATTATAATTAATGTTCTTTCTTTACACACTTCTCTGGGAACTTTTTTTTTTTTTTTTGCAAACGGCTGTCAATCACGAGTTGTCTGAAACGTGGCTTGAGCACTCGCTTCAGCAAAGAACCCTACGACATTAATTCACCCTTGGGTGTCCAACCCGTAGTGGTCACACAGCCGCTTCAAGACCTCCAGCCCGGAGCTCTTTAACACACTGTCAGCATCAGCTGCATTCAGAAGGCAAGGTGTCGAGGTTAGTGGTAATGCCCACAAGCACCAGAAGGGATCCTATTTTTTTTTTTGTCTCTGTTGATAGATTAAGTCATCTTTAATGTACTCTCGGGTGCCCACCTGCGTCAGTGTGATGCCATACCAGTTCACCCTCGGTCAGACTGACGGCCAGCCTACACATTTCCCATCAATGTTGAGAAAACCATTCTGACAAAGATGGATATTATTCAGTTGATGTGACCTCTGTGGTCAACGTCAACTGACCCAGGCTCTTACAGGCGAGCTCCGGGTATACATCAACCTTACGACATGGCCCCACTAAATGTTGGGGAAACATCTACGGTACACCATTTATTAGTGTTTCGTGAAGTCAGAAGGAAGGTTTTGGGTTTGAACGCAGAAATGTATCGCTCAGTCTGTTCTTCAGACAGACACCTTCGGCTCTTACATACCCGTGACACAGAGCAAAGAAGAGCGACAGAGACAGAGACGTAACCTGACCACGAGGAGTTTTTGAGTCTACACCTTCAACATTCTACAAGCTGCTGCATCCCTGTCCAGGAAGCGTCGACTCTCAGGAATCGACAACATAAAACGGGAAAGATAAAATGTTGAGGCAGGAGAAGTGTTTGCTGGGAGGTATTGTTGTGCTTGATGTTGATATGGCTTTGTGAGTACTTGGCCTTATGTACATTAAATATTTAGCAGACCGTCCTTAAAACAATACAGGGAGGAGTGAGGAAAAGCCAAGTTCCACACTACAATGAGCAGAGAGTTTAAAAAAAAAAACACACACACAATAAACAACGATGAATCACACCCAGAAACTGCTCGAGTGTGATCTCTGCCAAAACAGACTAGGGCCAAGCCATATTTTCAGTGTGTGTGCCCTGCTCAGTTGTCACAGTGTGTGTGTGTGTGTGTGTGTGTGTGTGTGTGTGTGTGTGTGTGTGTGTGTGTGGGCATGGACGAGAGAATGTGTGTGATTTGTGTACTAAGAGACCCAGAATGTTGACCTAGGGAATTACACACATTACACACACTGAGAAATCAATATCGCAGGGAGGTCTCCTCAGGAACTGCAGAGCCGGGAGAAGCCAAGCGGACAGCATGAGGAATCATGTGACGCTTATCGGGCCAATCAGGGGAAGAGAAGGTTAAAAGGGAAGATTTGGAATTCCGTGCCTGTCTTGAGATTCTTAGTCCTTACTGGGCCTTCCTGAGTGGTTTGGTGTCAGACCCTGGCATCGGCTGATGCTGAAAAGGTTGTACGTCAAGGTGTGGCTGTGACTTTTTTTTTCTTCTTCTTCTTCTTTCTTTTTTGACCCATACTCTTCTTGTTGTTATTGTTTGTTGTTTTTTTTAGCTGTGTGCACTTTAAGGTGAAGGCAAGTAATCTCGTTGTACAATTTGTATAATGACAATAAAGGCATTCTATTCTACTCAAATGTGTCAGGGCTGTTTCTGAGTGTACTTTGATGGTCGAGGCACCTTGGTCAAAAGCAGCACTCTCTTCTGTAGTCGACGGACGAGCGAGTCCTGCGTCTCTCTCTTCTTCTGCTCCTCCAATGTCTTGGCGCGCTGCTGGGTCAGCTCTGCCTGGAGCTCTGACTGCGAACGCTCCACACTCCTCACTCTGACAGACCGGGATAAATGAGCGAAGCAGAAGGGAGTGTGTAGGTTAATAACAATTGAGAGGAGAGGGCAGGGAGTGGGATACAGGTTGCTTAGTGATGTTCTGACTATTAGAGGAAGGTAATTCTCAGTCAATTAAGATTACCAGAGAGAACTCAACTGACCGCTGTCGAGATATTATTTGTAGCAGTAAGCAGGGGTTTGGTTTGTTTTGTGTTGTTGGCCAGCTCTGATCAATACAGCAATAATTACAACACAGGCTTGTCAAACCAAACCCTCCACAGCCTCGTGTCTCCTACTCTGCATTTTCTAATATTTCATAATGAGCTCAATACGCCAAGCACAAGAGAGATGCTTGTTAGCTAATGAAAGCTTTTTCAGCTGGACTGAGCCAAAGCAAAGAGTGTGGCGGAGCATGCGCACAATCCTCCCTGTAGACATCACCTCTGCCTAAACAGGACAAGTTTAATTAGCGAATCCCCCCCCCCTCTCAATCACAGACACACACACACACACACACACACACACACACACACACACACAGTGGGTACTGTCAGGAGTGCTATCAAAATCAGGACCAGTTTAATTAACTCTGTGACAATTAAGGACTTTTCAGAGATACGCTCTAATAGATACATGAGGGGACTGAGGCATGCAGGCAGAATGAGAGAAAAAGGTCTAAAGGCAGAAAGAGGGATTTTGTGTGTGTGTGTGTGTGTGTGTGTGTGTGTGCATGTGTGTGTGTTTTACCGGCTGTTCAGTGTGTAGTTCTGCTCTTTCAGAGCAATTTCTCTCTGCTGGATCTGAATCACCTCCCTGGACAGATCCTCTGGTTTCCTACAGGCAGAGACAAACACAGAACAGTTAGCATGCACAAGAGTACACACGCACACTTACAGACACACACCAACAACAACACCACCAAAAAAAAAAAGAAATCAATACGACTGAGGGAGCAGAGAGGACAGAGAAAAGATGGAAGCAACGGCGTTTCCATATTCTTTTGTTCATCGGACGGTGGGGAGCTGGGAAAATAAAAAGACATGCGCAGCAGAGGGAGAGATGAGAGGAGGATAGTGGGCTAAATACTGGTCACAGTTCGACAAAACAAACTCACTCTGTGGGGGAGATTGACAGATTACAAAACACACACAAACAGACAAGGGTAGAGCAACAATAGAGAAGGTCACATACTCAGACACAGATGGACCACGTGACCTGCAAACTGTAAATCCAGTGTGTGACTATGGGTCTGTCCGTAAAAAAAAGAAATGCCATTATCTCTTTAGCTCTTGTGAAATGGGCACACGTTAAAAGGAGTTCAGCACTAAAATGCTAGAGTCAAGCTGGAAGCTAAAATGAAACACGTGGGAAAATGTTGGTCGTGAGGATTGATGACATTTTAAATTCTAAATATATACAGGATCGATGTAACTTTCATCAGTGTTAGCCTGAGCATGACACATCGGCTGAGTAATAGGACACATTTAACACATGGAAGGACAAAAGGCTGAGAGGTCGGGTTAGCATCAAGTGAGTTCACCATGTGAAATATGAAGGCATGGATTTATCAACATGTCCACTTCCTCTCGATGGAGCCCCGTGTGTAAAATTAATCTCATGAATTAAATATGAGTTCACGAATAATGATGGCATACATGTGGTAGCAAAAAGAAGGCAACTCCACATTGCCCTCGGCACTAAAGGATGAGCCTTCTCTGAGCTTATGTTAGAGGCTTACTCAGTGTGCTCTGCTGTTGTTTGGGGGGGGGGGGGGGGTCCATGGGTCATGAGCCTGCCAGCTCTGTTGATGTTACCAATAACAGGTTGGTAGCAAATTATACGGTGAGATGTTGTGAACTACAAGAGAACGCACAAGGGCAGAGTCCACTGAGTCTAGTTTTAAGCAAGACTTGAGTAAGTAAAGGGAAGCTATTCATAAAGCCTTGAACTCCAGAAGTTCGTCGGTGAAGTAAATTCGAATGTAAGGGAAACTTGTATCCTTCAAATAATAAAGACTGATATGTTATTTAAAAAACACATAGTGTCTACATATAAAGAAATGAGCTTTTAACGCCAAAATAATATTTTGAACTTGAAATCAACGTTGTTGCAGAAAATCTGAAATCACCAGGAATCCTTTATTTCTGTTGTACTGTAATTAAGCCCTCCTCGCTGTAGGGGGCGCTGTGAGAAGCTCCATACTGAGATTGGTGTTGTATAGAGGTCCCATTTGACTAAACAATGTCTGTAAAATACATTTTGGAGTCAGTCTATCTGATGCCAAAAAGTATTGAAGAAACTCTTGTTTATCTTCTACTTTTAGAACTTGCCAATTTAAAGAAGGCATGTTAACCCTTTCATAGAAAAACGAGTGCTTTGGTTTCTTTCCAGTTGTCATGAATTGGAGTTAAAGTGGGCATTCTAACATGGGACCAAACCAAGATAAATAACATCGATGACAGATGATCAAAATTATTTAGATTCCATTCTGCAAGGACACCACTGCTAGAACTCTGAGATCAAATCCATTCAATGAGTGTTTTAGAATATTTTGTTGCAAAATCTTCAAAAATGGCTACATATCTTTGTTTATAAGGAGCCTTTTAGAAAAAATTCCATTACGTTTCAAAATTGCTTTACAAGGAAGCTAAAATGTGGTAAACAAAAAGTTGAAGATTAAAAAACGTTCCACAGACTAAAGTGCACCAATGTGAATTTAATAATTAATAATAATAAAAAAAGATTAACAACATATATTTCACTCATTTTCAGTCTAGTCTTTCATTATCAATGGCGGCATACTGTTATTATACATCACATATAGTTTATGTAGAGAAGGAGTCTAAAGCTTCCTTTCTTTAGACACACATGCACCTATTGGTCTGAATTCTCTCTTCAGAAGGGAATAAAAAAAAAAAAACAATCTTGAAACACCAACCCATCTCCAAACAGCCTCCCTTTATGCTTCCATCATCTGTCCCCTCAATGTTCCTCCATCTAACAAGCTGATTTGAGGAAAATATTTTCAGACAGTTTCTGTCCATCTAATTTTAATTGTGAGCCACATGGGTAGACACATGAGGAGGCACAACATACTCAGACTGTGCAACAGAAGGAAAGAAGATAAACACCAGCAACCAGCCAACTGCTGGCAGAGGCGAGCCGTGGCTGTGAGTGACGCTGGTCCACATCGATTTTTGCTCGGTACAGGGGGGTTAACTTTTGTCCAAAGAAGTTATTTCTTGTGTGACAGACCAAGACAGAAAAGTCGGTAAGAAAACCAAATCCTCAGCTGCAAAAGACAGACACCTTACCAACAGCACCAATGTTTACTCCTCGTTAACAACTGGTGCACAACTTGTTCTTTTAACACCACTAGTGACCGTCCTCAACTGGCTACGACAGACAGAGGAACAATATGTGAACTCAAGTGAAACAATGTAGAAGGACCAGGAGCTTGCAGTCATGAGAATGACCGACAGGCAGGCCAACTCAAATAAAGCAACACAAAGAACTATAGACAAGCAATGTCGAACCCCTACAGCCACGATGAGATATTTCATGATTGATGACTGAAGAAGCAGGCGATACACTGGCCTAATATATGTGAAGATTCATCCAGACACTAACATGTTGTTCCTTCTGTGAGTGCAGTTTCATCCCACTTGACATCAGTTTTAACTTTTGAAACAGGGCATTGACATATGTCAAGATCCACATTTTACATGTAAACGTTCAGCCTTTAAGGCAATCACAATGTACTGGATGGAAAAAGCTTAAAGTTATCAATATTTTATAAGAGGTGAACAGATCGCTGAATGAAACGCTCCTGTTCATCACAGGACCGTTTCAGGAAACAACAACCTGACAATTAAGCGGAGCCATTTAGCAAACAGCTAAAACAGCTCCAACTGTTGATTTGCAAGCTGCGTTAACCTTTACTTTTGATCAGTATGAGCCGCACACATATGGCTGCCCTTTAAAAAGGCGAGTGTGATTCTTCTCTTCCCAGCAACGGCAACTCAGGCAGCCAATCAGACTGCAGTCTGAACCCTTGAATTTTGAAGGGGGTTTTAAATTTTCAACTTACACTACTCGCAATAAGTTAAAGATATTGTGAGGTCCTCAGTGGGTTTCATACATAAGGTGTTTGTTTCACTTCAGGGATTTTTGAGATAGGGAGGCAACTGTATTAGGGTGATAGACGCACCTCATTTTGTGTTTTCCAAGTAATGCTTTCACTGTGTACAGTGAGACTTACATCTTGGGGCCAATACCAGAAAATACAAAAAGACAACCCTTTTAAATATGGCATCAATTTCAACATTCTGGAGGTAGAAAAAGCTGGTATTGTCAGCAAGTCATTATCAGTCAGACAATGCAGCAGTGGTCTACCGTCTCTGGGACACCATCTTGATTATTGATTGAGAAAGGTTGTTATGTGACAAGTAAAATGTATGGTGCTTTTCTATATCTCATTGTTTTTATCTTTATTTTTAATAGCCTAAGTGCTTTCAGTGTTGTTGTTGTTGATGTTTTTTTAGTATGTCAGGACTGGACCCTAGGAAGACTAGCTGTCGTCTTGGCGTCAGCTAATGGGTATCCTTTTAAATAAACAAATAAAACTTGCACAGAAATGATGGTCATCAGCGTTTCTGGAGAGGGTAAGGTGAGCGTTACGCAGAGATCAACATAGTCTACAGAGTTCACTTTGGTGGAGGAGGTGCAACAGTCTGGGCAGGCATCACTAGTCAGTTCAAAACAGATTTAGTGATCTTAGATGGATCAGTTACTGCACGTTCTTACCTCAGAGGCATCACAGAACCCATCACCATCCCCCAATTCTACCAGCACAACCCCAACTTTCTCTTCATGGATGATAATGCTCCACCACATCACGCCAGAATTGTCACAGGTCGACTTCAGGAAGTCAGAGTGCCTCATATGGTATGTCCTCTGACCTGAACCCCATAGAGCACGTCTGGGACCAGCTCTTGTGTAAATAACAATTAATAAAATTGTTATTGTAAATAGCAATATCCCTAACTTATTATGAGGAGTGTACTTTAGCCAGGATTGCCAGACTTTAATTTTAAGGAACATGATAGACGGCTCAACCCAATAATGGTTAGACTAGTTTTACATTTGCCGTGATCCTCTCAGGGCTTTTCATAACTGTAAATTTAACAAATGCTATCAGCCGCAATAACCCATTACATAAGGCCTGAAACCGTCCATGAGTCAAGATTTAATTTCATAAGTTTGACAGTGTGTCTACCTTTTTTTTTTTGTTGCCCTGCAGAAGGATGACACACACACACACACACACACACACACACACACACACACACACACACACACACACACACACACACACACACACACACACACACACACACACACACACACACACACACACACACACACACACACACACACACACACACACACACACACACAGAGAGAGAGAGAGAAAAACAGGATACACTTTTGTCGATGTGTCCTATTTAACATTCAGTTAACACCACAGCCTTAGTTAATCATCGAGAAATGGTGTGTGGAGGCGTGTGTGTGTGTGTGTGTGTGCGTGCATTTCCTGGACAATGTTGCAGTGGTTTATTGTCTATAAGATCTGCTTCACTGCACATAAGGAAACATGCAATCATTTTCTCTTTATCAGTTTTGACTGGGTGCATTTAGACGCACTCAGTGCACACACACATGCAGGTAGAAAGCAAACACACACATGCACACAAACCTGTGCAAGTTGGTGAAATCAATCCACAGTGATGAGGCACATTTATCTGGTGTGGCCACAGCCCCATCTAGTGGTACTTCTTTATATTACATGACTCAAACATGCTGCTAAAACGTATGAAAAGTCACGTCTGGGTTTTGTTTCGTCTCCTGATCACACACAGTCACACTCTGACAACCGTGTCTCACCTGATGTTCAGCCCAGTAGATTGCCCCAGGTTTTCCCAGGAATGGATTTTCTCTGCCAACCTCTGAAAGGTTAAAGAAACAAGAGGTAACATGTTTGTGCATACAGGAAGAAATGAGACAACTGCAGTGTATTCACAAATATATTTGATCACAAGTAGATGCGTAATGAAACATTATATCTTAAAAAGGGGGCACTGACACAACAAACAAAATAGTCAGAGGACACCAGTGGAGAATATTATCCTTAACCTACACAAATATTTCAGCAAAATCTGAAGCTTTTTTTTTTTTAAGCACATCAACTCAGTTCAGTGTTGGTTTTGTTTTAATTGTGTTAATTTTCCATAAACTATATAATTATAAATATAGCTTTAAGAAAGAAGAAGATAAATTAAAAAAGAAAGAGGGAAACATTTTGTTTTAAAGTGGGAAGTTCAGATATGGTTTGTTTTTTATGTTTAAATATACATGAGGCAGAGAAGGACGAAGGACAAGCTGATAAAAGTGATAACAAATATCAGCCAGCAGCAGTTAGTGATATGAGGCAAGAAAGAGGCAACAAGGAGGGGGAGGTGCTGCTGCTGAGGGTGCGAGTCGTGTTCAGGTGGCAAAATGTTTTAATGGCGGCCTGCCATGCCAACGTCAGCAATGAGTGACAGTCGGCCAGAGTAGTCAGAGCCACATTAACGTTTTGAGGGTGCTCATCATCTTCTTCTGGGTAGCTTCCAAGTGACAACTATCGGGGTTCTTTTGGTTGTTTCTTTCATACATTATCAAAGTTTGTGTAAGTGTGCTTAGAAATTAAAATGACGGGAAATTTGAGAACCTCATTGAATTCTTAGAAACCTGTCCGTTAAAAGATGACAAACAACCACTCAGTCTTTTTCAAACATTTAAGAAAGATCAAAACCTATTTTTAAGTTCAGTAACAAAAAATCCCGTACAAAGCCCAGACGTCGTCTCAAACAAATGTTTGTTCCGTTTTGACAGGAATTTGTTTTTAACAGGCAACAAAAAAAAAAAGTTGAAGTCTGTTTGTTCACCATTCTGACCAATTCAAACACTGATGTTGATCCAGTGTGGCATCATACTCATGCAAGCACGCAGAGCCTTCTCCAGTTTGTGCACAGAGTACATTTTTTATGAAACAAAAACAAAGATCCCCTCGGTGCATTATCTTGCTCCTCAACACTGTGACTCTTGTTATTTGGTGTGACAGCCGTGGAGCACATCTCCGACCAGTACAGGAAGTTAGAGCTGGTGCAGCAAGGCGGCATGATGTAGGGTGTGGATTTTCCTCTTACTGATGCGATTAAATCTAACATTCAGAGGCTTAACTATTTTGGATCCTCCCAATGGGAGGGAAGTTTAATGATTACTAAACTTTGTTTTGAAGTAGTGCTGGTAAATCAGTCATCAGTGTGGCTGCAGGACTGGGATTCTGCCTCCAGAACAAAATGTAAATGGCCATGAGAAGAGGGAGACTAAAAGGTTTGTTCGTGTTCAGTTGGAATCATTTGGTTAAATTGCCACTGACATGGAAGTGACCTCGGGTCAGTGTCTCTCCATGCTCTAATCAATGCATCATAATGTCATATTGTTTTTCACATCAATATATTATTTGAGATAAAGTTGTTTTTTAAATAAAATGCTACTATGTACGTCATGATTCATGAAAAAAAAAAAAAAAAAACACCCCCAGTAATAACACGGAACGACAGAATTTGTTTGACCTGTCCATCAAAATGACAGAGAGCAAGAAAGTCTCAAGTAACCTCTGCGGCATCATTCATTACAGAGTTATGAAACAGACCCTGCAGCAACACACATACTCTAACTAAGCTGCTGGAGCTTTCCCTGGCTGAGCAAATATAACAGGCCTGAGAAGTGTACAGCAACCAGATCATAAAGCAGCAGAAACTATTCTTTTAGGTGAGGAAACAGGCTTCACTGATTGACACAGCTTAAGTGTGACACATGCCAGAAGAATGCTCACTGC
This sequence comes from Symphodus melops, assembly GCF_947650265.1. Lineage (NCBI taxonomy): Eukaryota > Metazoa > Chordata > Actinopteri > Labriformes > Labridae > Symphodus > Symphodus melops. The sequence goes on along the minus strand of NC_136692.1, from coordinate 14,026,125 downwards.
TAGGACGCACAGCAAAGACGCTAGATTTCTGCTGGAATAGACGTCTTCAGCTTACTTCAGGGCTCGAGACCTCTTTGTCACAGTCTTCTTAATGCTACAAGTTAAAACACATTCAGGCCTGCGCGCATTACACCTGCCCTATAGAGATATAGTTGCATCAGTTTGGTTTTGGGAACCTTCATTTTTACTGTACAGAGCCCTTAGCTCAACACTGTTTAACTCCCTGATAGGCAAGAAAAAACAAAGCATCCTGCCACACGGTATCTAACATCAGTGTCTGACTTTGCAGATGCTCTTTTTGCCCAATAAGCAAGAACTCATCCAGACAAGCTGTGAAGTCTTAAAGAGCTGCTGATACAGCTGCAAATGGGGCCTCAGGGTTTGGATGAGGTTTTATAACAAGCTCTTAAAGGTGTGCGGTTTGATGTCCACTGACTGACTCCTGGCCATGTCATGTAGGTGTGACCACCAGTATCTGACAACAAATCTGGACTGCCAATGTTTTAGTCCGGTCTAAACAAACACACTTCATTGTTTTAATATGCATGTTAATGCTGATGTACTTTACCTCCTTCTCTAGCTCCATGTTAACCAGTTCTTCTTTGGTTTTCTCCATCCTCTCCAGCTTCCTCCTCAGCCCATCCACCTCCTCTTTCAACAGGCTGCAATTCTCCCTGCTCTCCCTAAACAGAGAAGAGCCAACAGAACAGACAGGCAGACACGAAAATGACTTCAAAGTGCCAGATGTTAAAATACAGGAACCTTTAAATCACTGTCAACACTCAAACTCTAACAGGGTTTTAGTCTGGTTTTCAGATCACAGCAGAAGTTGTTCTTATCTTATTTTCAATCAAGAAATGACATTACTTAGAATTAGCTAGTTTATGTAAATTTTGCAACATATAAACCTGTATCGCATTAATCACCCGATGAGACTAAAACCCAAGCTCTAGTATGGATCAAACGGGAACACTAACCACAAAGGAATCTTTTCACACCAAAGTTTTGGCTTCAATTACAAAAGTTTTATTCTGAAAGCCATCAGATACTATCACTATTGATAGAAGTAACTTTGATGTGACACTTTTCCAATCCTGCTTCATTACAACGAGAGGCTAACTAAAAACAGTCTTAGAAAAAATTCAAACGGCTCTCCTGATCAACCAGTGAGTAACAGAGAACTTCTTTCTTCAGAAGAATTCTAGTTAAGTTAGGTTTTTTCTTGATGGATTGCCATGAAAAGTAAATGAAGTTTCACACTTTAAATCAAAGTCACTGGTTTCCTTATTCCCACTCTTTGTGTGGTATGATGACCCACAGAGATCAGTTTGAAGCCCAGTAGGGATCTCACTGAGGTGTACTCTCGCATTAATATGAAAATCTGACTATTCTCTGAACCTTCGGAAAGCAGTACAAACTGTAAAAGAATATTAGACCTGAGGAAGGCATTATCATCTCTGAGGCGCTTCAACTCCTTCTCCAGGTCTGGCACCTTCGCCACTTCTGACTTCACGGTCTTCACAATGGCAATGTCTTGCTCCTGCAGGGCCAGGCGCCTCTCTAACTCCTGTCAAACAGGACGAAAGAAATCAGACCGAGCAAAGGCAACAGGAAACAGAAAACACTCCGATTCAAAAGCATCAAGAGCCCTTTTCTTACTTACACATTCAGATTTATATTTTTAAATTAAATTATCTCAATAGTTTGGCCTGCCAAAATGGCTGTTCCGTCATGAGCTCGGGTCTGCTGAAGATTTCTGCCTGTTAAAAGTTTTTTCTTGCCACGCTATGACGGATTAAGCTGGGCTCTTGTAATATAGCCATAAGTAAGGTCCTTTACCTGCTTTTTGTAAACATAACAATGAGCATGGTCCTGTTACCTGCTCTTTTGTTAATGTTAACAGACAAACAGTAAGGTCCTTTACGTGCTTTTCGTAAAGTGTCTCGAGATAACATCTGTTATGAATTGACGCTATACAAGTAAAGATTGATTGATTGAGTTTGTGAGCCGGAATGTTAATGATGAAAAATGACTTGAATACACATGACAAACATGAGACATACTGTTCAATTCAGCCAACTTTTTTAAAATGTAAAACTTAGAAAAGGAAGCAAAAAGGGAGTTTAAACAAGAGAGTCATAACATACGTATCCAGTAATTCATAGAAAAATAATACATGCTCATATATACAAAAGAACAGCCTATACAGTATATAAGTATGAGCCTGGTTTTGACCACATCAGGGATATTTTCTTATTCATTGTGTCAAACATGTTATCCAGCCAATCACTGTCATGTTCATACAAACTAACATGGCTCTGAAACAATACCACACAAGTGACAAGATACCTCGAGGTGAAGCCAAGCAGCCACCACAACCACTGTGTTAACTCTTCTCTTTAATTTTTTAAAAGGGTTAGGTCACTTTTTGTTTTAGGCTACGATGTGTTCGTGTTGAACATTAAATATATTCAAGAAGAAAACAAGGACTAGAGTGTACTTTTTCCGAGGCTGTGTGAGCTCTTCCTGTGCTATGAACCTTCAGTCTCATGAAGCCAAAATACTGAAGGAGTTTGAGAGTATTCTGGTCATCAACCACATAAAAGGGAACAGATAAAAACGTTAAGAGTCACACAGCACTGCTTTATGAGCACAGCTAATGCAGAATGCTAATGCATTTATGGCTTACAATTTATGCAAGGCCTTTGTTATGCATTACCAAACCAGACGGTATCCATTCAGCTTAATTTTATAGAACTCAATCCAGTGAAAATTAAATGGTTTACAAAACCTCGGCGTACACATCGCACTGTTTGGCCTCTCTGAACCAGTAAGGTCATTTTGCACGATGGGTAAAATACCTTTATCTTGATGATGTGCTCTGAGCAAGAAGACTGAGCAGCTTGGAGACTCTGGCAGCGCTGAGATACTTCCTTGTACTTCCTGTTCATCATCATTACAAGACAGACAAAACTGTAGGGTTAGCATTCATCTCATGCAGTCAGATTACAATATTCATCAGCATGACACAGAGTGCAGCATGCAGTGTGTGCGTGTGTGTGTGCGCGTGTACGTGTACCTGTTTTGTAAATCTAACTGCTCCTGCAGTTTCTGATTTTCCAGAGTTTGAGAAGAAATTGTCAAGTCTTGATTTTGGATCTTTTGCTTCAGCTCTCTGACTTCATCCTTAAAAGCACTAATTGTCTGGAGACAGATTACTGGTGTAAGCCATACAGAACACGTAAGTACAAATACAGTCAGTTTTTATATACACCATTGTGTACCTGATTAGCAGTGTTTAGTCTACTTTCTCTCTCCTCCAGTTTCTGGTTCATGCCCTCAAGATTCTTGCGAAGAGACCGATTAGCATCGACCTGCTCTGATAGGTTCTTCTCCGCGTCGGTCTCTCTCTCCTCCAGCTTTTTGATTCTTCCCAAGAGGTCCTGGTTCCTGTCAACCTCATGCTGTAAAAATGACCAATTTAGAATCTGGTCTCACATAATGTTTTCTCTGATATTTATTAATAAGTGCACTACATCTATAGAATTCTTCAAGCTAACGGGCAGACATCCTGCATCCAGTTAAAAACATTTACACAGACCACAGTATAACAGTAGGACCTGTGTGACCTGTACCTCCAAGTCCCTTGCGCTATCAGAAGCCACCCTCTCCAGTTCAAATCGAGCTCGCTTATGACTCAGCTCCATCTGCTTCTTTTCCTGGTCCATCTGGAGGTAGCGATTCTGAGATTGAACCCTCTCTGCTGCTTCCAACAACTACAAGCACAAACAAGTCAGTCATTGCAGAGGTCACATTTTAATATGAATTTGCACAGTTCATCAACAATGCTTACCTCCATGCTGCGTTTGAAGTGACTCTGCAGGTTTCCAGTCCCAGCTGGCTGCTTTGACAGCCTCTGTGGAGCTTCAGAGCAGCTGATGAAGGAATTGAAGGACTTCAGGGTTGTTAACACAGTGGTATTATCTTCTAAGTCCATGTTGTGGGCCTCTGGTTTTGCACTGCACAGGTTAAGTTTGTGAAGTAAGAGCAGGGTCCGCAAAGTGACATTATGTTTTGTAGCTTGTATTCATTCATATGAAGTGATCAACCTGTGCTGACAGTTACTAACATAAACGTCTTCATGCACGCTAACACAAACACAACACATTGTTATCCAGCTAACATAGCAATGTAAAATACAGTCATGTAACTTATAGTTGCAAATAAGTTGGCGGCTGACTGGTTGCTTGATTGTATTTTATTATATTTACCAACAAACGTGTCGTTATCGCTTTTGTGTTACCAGACATGCATGATGCTAAAGTGTCAGCTTTTAAAAACAATAATTCAGATGATGCTAGACGGCTAACTGACTGGAGAAAAAAAAAACTATAACTTTGGCGTAATTAGAAACTATCTTTTAATTATACATCTTCACCTCGTTGTTGACTTTTTTCGTTGTTTTCTTTCAAGAAGGGAAGGTAAGCTGTTGAAAGTAAGTCCTTATAACTCTGCTAGCGTGTTAGCTGCACATACTCCAGAAATCCCTCCAGTTTATCTCGAATGTGATGAGTGTGGTATCGCGAGACGACTAGGCCTATCGCGAGAGTGTCATTCGCAGAGTGGAATTTATTAATCGAAAATGTGAGCTTTTTAAAACATTTAGGCTTCAGTTAATCAACTGTGCTTTTTTGCCTTAAATTAGAGGTAAATACATTATAATTATAATGCCAACAAACCGACCGACTCAGAAAGAAATCAAGAACGTTTATGAACAACTTTATCCTCCTCATATCCGCCATATTAATTAGTCATGAAGAGCCAATAAAACTGAGTAAACGCTGATAAATTTCTATTTCATTGTATTTTGGACTTTATGTTTGATGTAAAGTTTTTCCTTTGTCCAGCAGAGGGAAGCACTGTTATACATATAGAGCAGCATGCGTGTTACAAAATGATAAGCCATTTTAAGATGTGTTTGAACAATATACTAGCTGCTACTTGGGCCAAAGTGTTATTGTCCCAAGTGTTGCACACTGGCCGGGATGTTTATCTTCTGTTTTCTTTATTTACAGATAACAAGGTCCAGCACTGTCTCTTTGTCAAATGCTGCTGAAATCAATACTGAAAACGCTGTCTACGCACAAGATGCACACTCGAAACCCTTCTTCTGCACAAACGCAGCTTTTCATCTGCACAAAAACCCCACAAAGCTCCTTTTTTATTTATTTTGTTTACACATACGGCACCCAGTGGCGAAACCATGCGAAACATGTGCAGCACGGCTAACTAAAACATTTCAACATAAAGTGCATGAAGAATGAATGAATAATACAACAAAAATAATTTGTGGGGTCCCTGATAACCAAAACGAAATAACCAAAATAATAAACATTAATATTCTTCATTGACACATCACATAAGTATAAAAGTAATCAATATTTAATTGAATTGCAAAAACCTACCATGAATGATAAACCTGTTGAGACCATAGACTGTAAAAATGTTGAGACCATACCCCCATGCCTCTATTACTGTGACTATAGTGTAGGAGTCTGAGGCAATACCAAGCAAAGATAGATGCCTTTTGAATCTGGAAGCAAATGGAACTGCTGTATAATTCAGATAAACAGGAGAAAACTGTGAAGTACATAGGACAGTAGATCAACTGCACTTGTACTATATAGCCTAGGGCCTGTCTAGTCCTAAAACACTCAAACTATTACTTACACACATTCAGGCTGCCAAATGGTAAACCTAACCCTCCAGAATTTCATCTTTTTTATTCACACAGAGGCTTAGTTCTTGTCAAATCGTCAATAAAGGCAGGGATTTTATTCACACTATTTGAATTTTTTTCAGTTTAGAGGAAGTTGGTATGTCACCTCATCAGCTTCCAACTGGTTTGACAAACAGGGAAAAGGGTAGAGGCAAAACGAGAGGCAATATCTTTTATATAGGCGTTGGATGAGCATCTAATTCAGAGGTTTTTGCAGCAGCAGTCATTTTAATCAGTTAATTACCGCATTAAGTTCCCTGTGGAGAACAGCTGCTGAAGAGGTCGGAGCAGTTGCTTTTCCTGTCCAATGTTTATGCAAGAAAAGAGCTGGAAAACATGGAATAAAAGCTAGAGGGGGAGACACAGAGGGGAGCTTTTTAAAGCTTGGGTGAGATCCAAGCGGGAGAGGGTGGAGGGGTGTGAATTTGTCTGAAAAGGTCAGAGAAGAGACATGTCCTCCTCAGAGTAATGCAAGGGCTCCCATTTGCCCTGTCACTGTCTCTTTCTCTCTCATCCTACCTCCCCATCTCCTCCCCCCCAAGAGGACTCTGTCTGTTTTGGTTTTTCACCCCCCCCCCCTTTTTTTAGACTGCTTTTCTAAGACCCATCCCATAACACTTTTATCCTTACTGTCGGTCTATATCTTTCACAGTCTGATTCATGTTCTCCTCTCTCTCTCACTCTCTCTCTCTCTCTCTCTCTCTCTCTCTCTCTCTCTCTGGGGGATTCTCTCACCCTCTTCACCTTGCTTCACTTGCCCTCATCCTTCTGAGCATGACCTGAACGTGCAGTGGTCTCTGTCAGATGATGTACACAGACACATAAAAATGAATTTGGATGCACATACACATGAGCACACCACAGACATACATAAGTAAATCAACAGAATTGCCCGCAGATGTGCCCATCATCACCATCTGTTGTAAAAAAAAAAAAAAAAAAGTGAAAGCAGTGTCTCCACAATCAGCAACACATTAACATAAATACTCCAGTTGTATGCACATTGTAAAGGCTAAGGCAGATGATATCTATAAAACTGTATATTATATTTGTGCAGGCTGTGTGCAGAATGTTGAATTCTGAGCTTGTTTCTACAGGTTCTCAAGCTTCCAATCACTGACCTGATACATTTAAGTGAGGTAATTGGTGACTCTAATTTGCCCATAGGTGCGTTTCAAGCATCAATGGCTCTCACAGCAAAAAGACGATGAGGTGTCAATTCAAGGTCACTCTTACCCAATGTGTTGCCTGAATAACTACAGGATTGTAACGGTGAATAAGAAAAAGAATAATAGGGGGAGAAATAACAAAAAGATGATAAGGAGAAAAGATTGGTTACTGAATGGTCCAGAGGGAAGAAAGGAAGGAAGGAAGAAAGAAAGAAATTAGAGAAGGAAACAACAAAATTGGAGAGAAAAAAGGGACATGACGGAGAGAAAACAATGTTAGCGATCAGATGAGGAAAAGGTTAGAGAGAAATCAATAAAGCAGTGATTTTATGCTCGTCTAATGGAGAAGGACAGAGTCAATAGCTGGATCAAGCTTCCTGTGTTCCTCAAAGCCCAAGGGAAAACTTTAACATTATTAGTGTACGGGTGACGTGTATTTATCATGCGTGCACATGCACAGGAAGACACACATTGTTGCAAAAACATAAACCACAAACAGGAAAGAAATGCATTCACTTCTGATTAATAAAGTAGAGAGGAGAAGAGATTTGAGAATCATGTGGATTTTCAACATAAAAAATATTATCAGCTCAAAACAAATTCTAAACCTAGAAATATTTGAACATATAAAAGATACAAAGTTATTACATAAAAGTGTAAAATGTTTTGAATGTGTAAGATTGTCTGTTCATGTTTGGTATTCAGTATATCCATGAGCTGATGTCACTCACCTGCATTTTCATTCAATAATCTACCCAACAGCATCCATTGGGAATCCTGTTCTGTGTTATAAGACAGGACTTTGTGTGTGTGTGTGCGTGTGTTTGTGTGTGTGTGTGTGTGTGCGTGTGTTTGTGTGTGTGTGTGTGTGTGTGTGTGTGTGTGTGTCTGCACATATAAGCCACCAGCTGAAAAACCACCAAGCCAACAGATTTTATCTCGCAGGTTGGTGTAATTGACCCATAAAAAAGCATCAAGGCATTGCTGCAGGTGAGAGGTAAAAGGGAGAGAGATATCAATAAAAATCACATCGTAAAGGAAAAGGAGTAGGCATGATATGATGGTAGAACTTAAATTCTCCAATGCGGAGAGATTTTGGATGGGTTAGAGAAGGCAGAACAAGCAGAAGTAGGGGCAAAGCCTGAGTGCAAGTGTTCGATCCAACAGTTAGATAAGCAACAAACAGAAACTCATTTTGTAAGTATACTTTTGTGTTTAGCGTGTGATGTTCGGATGCAGATCTGCTCATATTGGATTTAAAGGCTGATATGAATGCCAATATCCACAGATCTGATATCAGATGGTATCATTATCCATAACCCTGAATGAATCAAATGTGAAAAATTTACAAGGTAAGCTGCAGCTGTTTATGTAAACATAAGTGCACTTATCTAGATTTACTTCATGGTTTCCATAGTTACAAACTCTGCTTTGAAAATGTAGCATAGGGTGTATTAACATACAGTAATTATTAATAAAAGTATTAAGTGACTGCAGCCATTGCCTTTTGAGTTAATAATTGTGTTGGTTTGTTTTCTGTCTGTTTTTATCTATTGTATTTTATTCATTGGACTTTTACCTCTTAGTGTCTTCTCAAGTGGATCAATTGTTGAATGTATTTGTGCTTTTGCCAACTGCAAGACAAATTGCATTGTCATAGGGACAATAAAGACAACTGCCAACCTTAAAAGTTACAGTTTAAGCAATAAATAATTCAAAAACTAAAGCAGGAGTCACAGGGACTGTTAGCTGTTGAGGAACATGTTGCTTTCTGTTGAAAAAAGCAACAGTCCGAGTGAAATTATCCCGTAGGATATGCCTGACTTTAAATCTGAGGTTACAGCATGGAAGTAGCACACAAGCATAAACAACTGACAGTGAGAAAAAATGTGAAATGCCGACCTAGTGAACTGGGGCGCCTGTGGATCAGTGGTATAGTGATATCTTAATCAGAAGATTGTGGGTTCAATCCCCAGCTCCTGCAACCATATGTCTGATATGTCCTCGAGCAAGACACTTAACCCCAGGTCACCTAACCCTGCTGCTACATTTGCAGCTTATGAATGTGTTTGAATGGGATTAGTTAATACTGATGGACACTTTACATAGCACCCTCTGACATTAGTGTTTGATGTCAAAGGGTTTGATGTGGGTGTGAATGGGTAAGTGCAAACTAAACCATTTACCATTTAACTGTTGATTACTGGATTGTTTGTTGGACGGGTAAACATCTACTTTGAACAGCTGGGTGGACTGTACACGTTTGTTGCAGTAACAATGTAATGTAAATGTCATTTAATTAAGTGTCATGACATTTAAGGAGGTCATTGGCGTTGAAAGGAATCACTCTGATTGGCTGTTCAACATTTTATTAAACATTATTCTTTAGAAGAGCTTAGAGTACAAGTGGTGAGTGACAGCTGTTTGGAAATGGTCTTCTTGTATCATAACAACGGTTTATACTGTATATCCCCATTCATCTCCGTCCTCTTCCGCTTTTTGGAATGACGATAACATACTAGCACTGCCGACTGGCATGGAGATTTATTTTCTCTCACGCAGAACACACTTGGTAATTGGCCGACTGTAGTCTGTTCAAGTGCAACTTTTTGGCCAAGACAAAATGCGTTGTGAGGCTTCGCCACACTCGCCACTAGTTCTTTGAACAGCAGGTAGCCTTGCTTATTGTTGGAAAATGAAGCTTGTTCAGGGGAAGAAAAGGGGGTGAGCTAAGTCTATATAAAATTAATCAGCTTGACTTGTGCCACCACTTTTGCCCCCTGTTGCTTCTGAAGAAAAAAGTTCACAATTCAGTTTATGTGTTTGTGATTAACAAGTGATTAACATTGTTGTCAAAAGTTTTAAGCATTGTAGATCCTATTTTAAAAGAAATTGTTGACATTTTTGTGAAGTATACCGGTAAGCAGTGTTTGGCAGTTTTAGTTATTTAAAGAAAAATCTGACATGGCTAATGTGGAAAGGGAAAACACTGAATACAGAGGATCAAATGGTGTGGGTCTTTTTAACATAAACATCAATCAATTCATAGAGAATGCATTCAAAATAAATAATACATTATTTTATTTATGAAAAATGTCCTTTGGCATCAGTAATATATCTTGATTTAAATCAAATTGACATATTCTGCATTCAAACACTTTATGTCCACATGGCTCTAGGCCTTGTGTGCTGTAATGTTATTTCCCAGATGGCAGCTTCATATACAGTATGTATATACATACTGTATGTGTCAGGGAAATCCATTTCTGGCAACATTTCAAACACTCACAGATGGCTCACTGCTTGCTGTTTTGCTCATTCTAGATTCATCACTTTCCTTTTTTTCAACATATTGCTTTGATTCTTGTTAAAACCCTGCTCTCATGACTTGAATTTCCCTCGGGATCAATAAAGTATCTATCTATCTATCTATCTATCAGGATGCAACAAAAGTAGGACTCGAACACCTCCCTGATTGCGACACCGCCTTGACCTGAACCTGTAACAGAGAAACAAACAAGCAGCACGGGAAGATAGGTGTGGACGGGTTGCCTTATGAGAGGTTTACCCATTTGATAGGACAGATCTTACTTGGTAGAATGTTTTTTATGAACATTTATGACGTAAAAAATATTTCAGGGATACCCCACAGCTGTGGAAAATATAGCAGCCTAATTGAGTTACTGCTTTTAAAGACACTTCTGTATCTTATTTAACATTATAGTTATTTCCAAGCATCAATGGGGGCTTATGAACTAACTAAAGATACCAGGATCACCAACAGCTGACACTTACAATCAGTGTTCTGAGTTATGCGAAGTGATATACACTCATGTTAACACACTTTTTTTTCTTTTTTCTTTTTTGCTAAATTAGAAGAAGTCCGTTTTTGTTTTTTTTCATTAAGGGAGCATCACGTCTAATTACACAAGCATAACACTGTTGGACTCAAAACACAGACATGCAGTGACTATCCTCTGCAATCAGCCAAGCCTGAAAAAAAGTCTTCAGCTTTCATCTTTGATCTTTTATGACACTATAATGACAATTTCCTGCATGACCTTTGCAGATCTGATAGCTTTGGCTGGATGAGCTGCAAGTCAGATAGAGGATGACACGAGAAGTGCTCTATTATGGGAGGGACCAACTCGGGATGCCCCCTTTGCCTCAGCCAGTCACTACATCAATCATCTCTTTTGCCCTATTGATTTTCTCAGTCCTTCTCCTTCTTCATCCACTCCTCTTCTTAGAGGAAATTCACATGTGGGTGAGCACAGCTCCACTACAAAACAGAAAGCAGCTGAAGTATGAGTCACCGGTTAACAGAACCTCTGGATTTGATTTATATTCAAAACACAAGGAAGCAACAACTTCATCAATCAGTGAATCATGGAACACGTGTGATATGGTAACACCAATTAGAATCCCAAGCTAATTTTGGGAATTATGAGGAGCAAAAATGAATGGGTAAACCCTCGCTAGACATTCATTACTTCATTATATTTATTAAAATAAAAAGTTAAATCTTTTCAGATCATTGAGTCACAATCATTCTTGTTTGTGATTGCTTTACCTTCTCCAATATTTGAATACATAAGAATGAAACTGTCACATATTCAAAAACTGAATAAATGTTGATTTCTTAATAGGGTTAATTTGACTGATTCTTAAAAGATTTTAATTAGTTTTTGGATATCTGGGGTTAATATAACATACTGTGAAGAAAAGCACATATTTCCTGAACTTGATAACGCAAAGCGTTTTCCTTGAGAGGTCTGTTATAACAGAGCTCTCAAGGACTATATGTCTGTCTTTCAAGTGCTTGGAACTTAAAAGCTTGTGTAGGAAACTGTCTTGTCATAATATTGGCAACCCTCTAGAGCTGGACAAAAGTTCTTCAGCCTCATTTACATACACCAATGGATATATTACCTTGATCCTCAACACATGAAATATGTCCTCTTTTTTTGTATCCCAGGACTCTACTCCCACTGCCTTTTTTTCTTTTAACAGACTGATTCATTGTCAACTCCTTGCTTTCCTTGTCAGAATGAGAGACTGTGAATAATGTGTGTGTGTGTGTGTGTGTGTGTGTGTGTGTGTGTGTGTGTGTGTGTGTGTGTGTGTGTGTTTGTGTGTGTGTGTGTGTGTGTGTGTTGTGTGTGTGTGTGTGTGTGTGTGTGTGTGTGTGTGTGTGTGTGTGTGTGTTTGTGTGTGTGTGTGTGTGTGTGTGTGTGTGTGTAATGTTTCTTTTGTGTAACTAGTTTTTGGGTAAGCCTGTTAATGCCCGTGTCTAGCTGTGAACAAAGTTATAATCACCCCGGGGGACGCCCTCACCACCAGTCTGGCCCCATCCTTATTTTAGTATCAAGAGTTAAAGATTATGGGAACATCTGGATTATATCAAACAGCCACATTTAAGAGGAATCAATAGTGTCTCTATTGTCAGCGAAGGAGGCATTTCAAACCATTTTTAAAATTGGTGTTGCCTTTTTCATTTTGAAAATACGATATTGATTTGTTTATTCATTATTAAAGACTCATTTATTTTCACTTCACTCCCTGGACCGACACAGAGCAACCACGCCTGTCAAGAATTCATTACAACTGATAAGATCACAACGTGATTGCATTATGGGAGTAAATGGTCTGTACACTTCAAAGGGCAAGGTGGGATGCTTTTTGCTTCAATAATTTCTGATAAGGCTATTTAGTATTTTTCAATTTGAGTCAAAAGCCAAAAAAAAAAAATCTCAAATAGGCACTTGAATGAAAAATGGCAGCGTGTAGGAGGTGTTCGAGTTTATCAGCCTATAAATAGCATGCGCAATGTGGGTCACAAATTCAAAAATAATCAAGAAAGCAGATGATGACAGATCAGCTCTGTATTTGCATTTGATGTAGCGATAATATTTCTTCATTACTGAAAATTTGTTTTATCGTCTATTTTTACCTTCTAAGACTGTAATATAAGATTTTAATTAGGCTACTATCAACAGCTTCAAAAAGGTTTCATGCTTAGTACATTGCACAAATGCTTTCAGTACAAATAGAAGGGGAGATATAAACCTGTCTGAAGGTGTGTGTGTGTATGTGAAAACAGTGTTTCTTGTTTTTCTTGTCTTAATGAGGATTTTATCTTTTGCGACTGTTCCCATAAAACCCGAAAAATTGTCAATAGTTTTACATTTTCATTATTCAGTCTTTATCAAAAAATGCACGAGGATTTCATTAAACCACATCCAGTTTCTGTTATTTCCTCGCTAAAATGATAATAAGTTCATCATCATCCCATTGTTTCAAGTCGCAGCATTTTGAAATGTGTCCACTGCCGTCACGTCAGCAGTCGCCCTCCGTATTTCAAACAATAAAGACTCGGGGGAGAGCTGGTGTACATCATAGAGTACATAGGGTGGTGAATGGTGAGAGGAATGCTTATAACCTGATCATGTTTATTTAATCAAGTCTAAAGTCTAATTCAATGAACCATGATGTTCATACTGAGAATCATGGTATTGAAAAAAAGACAAAGAGCAGGTTATATACACTATATACTACATGATTCAATTACGTCTTGGTTTACAAGAGGCAAACATTGCAAACTTACTATCAAGAATAGCTGTAGTAATATTTGGGCCTACATCCTCTTATCAAAATATGGTTATTAAGTTTAGAATGACCATTTTTAAGAACTTCGCTGCTCAATAATGGAATGTGCTTTAAGCTTAACTTCAGTATCTGTATTTCAATATATACTTTATATATATATTAAAATCAGATGATAGCAAGACTCTTCTCATCATTTTCTTCTCTAACAAGAAGCTTATTCCAAATGATAATCTCAGATTCAATTCTGATGTGTTTAGACAGCTTCATGGGTCAGCACAGCCTCATCAGTGATTATATTAGTCGGGGGTCTTTCCCTCTCTTCCCTACAGAGCATCAGGCTGGCATAGATAAGCTGTCTTGCAAAGAAAGCTCTTATTAGGGATGCCTAATTAAATGTGTTCCTAAATATCTAGATTTCTTTCTGGTTTCTTTCTGCTATTTTTGTTTAGCACAAGTTTTGTTTAAAAATAATTAAAGGCCTGTCTGCAAGGTCACAAATGAAGTGTCATTTTATAGACTCATTAATTGGATACATATTGCTACAGTAATTGAAGTTGAGTTTGCCTGCAGTGTGTAGCCTCATAGTGGAGCAATCATGGCGTACTGTCGTTCCGCCTCTATCTAAAGTAGAAACAGATGCATTATGGGGAAAAGATGACTGCAATGTGTAATGTTGGAAACAACAGGGGGGATCAGAAATGTGTGTTTCCATGTTTGTATATTGCTTATTTCCTATTTTCCCTTTGTTCTACACAAACTTTTTGTTCCCACGCCATGAATTTGTACAAATGGGACTTGACACTGGAAATTGAACACACTGATGCATGCACTTCTACTTTTAGTTTACTTAAGTACTGGGACATTCTCCATCACTTTTTCTACTTGTCTATACCAGGCTAGTTTTGTGTGCCTTCCAGAAATAATTGGGATGTGACAGAAACATGAAGCTGTCACTGTAGTTAATGGTATATTCCTTAGGCAGACTGAAATGTATACAGAACATTGAAAAATTAAAACTATGTATCTGGTTAAAACAGAAAAGAGAGGTGGAAGGGGGGAAAGTGTATAGATCTCCTTATTATTCCAAGCTCCTTGTTGTCACGATCACCTCTAGTCAAATGGCCATAATATAGGAATGTGATTAATATCCTCACTTCTACTACCTTTTTTGATGTTTTGTGCTGCCACCTGTGCAGTTTAATAGCAGATCCATCTTTGTCAGCTCATTAGTGTATGCAGAGCAATGCAATCATGCATTTCCGTTACGCTCTGGAGTTAAATCCAAAAAGAAAGTGGAGATGTCAGTTATGGTTTAGTGTTTGTAAGACATTTGTCAACCTAATTAAGCTTTAAACACATTCAGAAAGTTAATTTTTTTTCTCAAAATTCTGTTGAAATCAAAAGTAAAATACATTACAACTATATTACTCTCAGCAGTTTCCTTCTCTGTCTCTTATATTAGAAAAAGGAATATGCATATTCTCCACCACAAACAATTTTGACTTATTTTATGCCCTTGTGTCGCTGAGTTTAAGAGGAGATGTTTCATGGATGACTAAGACTGCAGTAACAGATGACCTGTGGACATGTGTGCTCTGATAGAAGGATGCATTAACCTGTTCAGGGACTCCCATTGACTTCTTAGCGTGTAGTTTCTCTTCTTCATACTTTTGTTTGGTTTCCTCAGTGCCTGTCACATATCACATTTTTCACTCAAGTTACATGCAAATACATATTTTCAGGATTTCAACGTATAAAATCAATGCTGTGCCAAAGCTGCTGTTTTTCAGCTTAAGGCCAACTCCCAGCCCCACTTTTTTTTCTGTGATTTCCATGGCCTAATTATAAATATTTCATACATGCAACCATACATTATATATGTTTGTCTGCAGATGCCAAAGTTGCCTGATTGGCTTTTGCTCCATCCATCTTAATGTACAGATGGTATGCCACATGCATGGCTGACATATTGCCATTTAAAATCAATTACATATCAGGGCTACAGACTACATGGTCAAGTAGTGTTCAACTGGCTGGTTTTATTTATTTATTTTTACTCCTACATGCTCCTGACAAGTGGACTTTTTTGTTCGTGAACACAATTTCAAGTGTAACAGAAACTTAAGGGAAAGTGAAGTCAATTGGTTAGATTTATTTTGCAAAATCAGGAAAATGCTAAAGTTTTACCAACAATCATTTCTGAATGAAATTGCTAAAATTATCCATTCGTCACAGATGATTTTAAAAAGTGAACTTGCTCACAGTCACTTGCAACCTTAGATAAGATGTACTACATTTGGTTTTCATGAGTCCAGACATGTCTGGACAATTCTGATTTCTGGGTTCAGCTGTAGAACAAGGCTGCGTGATTATGACTGTGTTCAGAGGTACATTTAGGGATTTATGAATTCAGCCAGTAGATCATGACCGCAGCATGGAACATAGTTTTATTTACCAGACAGAAAGTGATCACAACAGGCTCAAGCCTGAAGCAGATGTGTCTCTGCTGGTAAAATGTTGGAGCAGAGGGTGGCCATCACTAAGAAGCAGACAAAAAAGCCGCATCAGCATGAACTGATGTGTATAGTTTAAGTGGTCTTCGTGGTTTAACTTAATCCTTCAATTAAGTTAAACCATGATGATGATCAATAGTGTCCCTCGCCCAGGGCTTTCAAACAGCAGCTGAGGATGTGTGGCAGCAGACGGAGGTTGCAGGCTGGTGACTCCACCAATCCCTGAACAGGTTGGATGGGTACATCGAACATCGTAGACAGCTTGGAGGTATCAGAACTGCAAATGATCTGTGTGTGATTGTGAAACAAGGAGTAATCTGACAGCCTACCTGCTTCAGAGAAAAATGGCATGCATGACCAGAATATTGATATATGCCATAAATCTTTGACCATTCTGTAATCATGGAAAATGTGGATATAATTACCAATAATCAATAAATGATTGTTTAAAATAGCCGTTTACACAAAGTTTGAGTAGTTCTTAATAAAATCCTTATTGAGCTTTGGTGGATGGCAGCTCAAATCATACAGCATCGGTTTTAAATGTATTTAAAAGAGCTGGAGTTCAAAGCTGGAGAAAATATTAAGCAGAGTTTATCGCAGTGGACGCTGGATTAAGATGGAAGCCAGCTCGTCACTTTTACCCATGCAGTGGAACAGTAATGAATGAATACTCATTAGGAAGAAACTCAGAAAATGCTGTTAACTCAACAGACCAAAGACAAATCTCCAACAGGGTCATAAAATCCAAGTCCCTGGACATTAAGAAATCATTCAACAAGAAAGCCTTTTTAACCAGGGATTTTGCATTAATAAGTGACTGGCGGAGTGTGCTTCTTTCTGCCAAGTATTTGAGAATTATTCGGCAGAGGTTTCCATGATCCGTGGCGGACCCCGGACTTTCCTAGTAAAGGAGCCTTTGCTTGCATGTTAAGCCTGCTCACAGATGCTTTCTGGAACAATGGGCAGGATCCACAGCTTTATGAAACCTACTTGTTGCTGTGTTGTAGCAGAAAAAGGGCATCCACTGCAATAGTGGCCACGATCATTCCCATAGGTAGATTGCAGGCCCTAATCCTCACAAGAACTGAAGCCTGCTTTTCCCGTCTTCTTGGGCATTTCCTACAGGGAATGGCATTATATGGACGACACAGGGAGTCGGTATAGCCATTATAAGTGGAGGAGGAGGGTTTAAAGTATGCTCTCGCAGATAAAGCTTTTTCAGCATTTCTTGAGCAGCTACGATATTGAGAAGCAATTGGTGTTCATAACAATACAGCAGAGACACAACAGCAAACAAAAAAACAGAGAAAAAAAGCTAGCAATGGCCTGAGCATGACTGACATGCACACTGCTGGAACCATTATTTTTTAAAACCTGCTGTACTTAATAGACCAATATTTGACTCCAATGTTTCCCAACACCAAGCTTTTATTTCTAAATTAAGCATCAAGGGAAGGCAGGCATTATGCCATCAGCAAAGTGCTTCAGAAAATTAGTTTGGATAGAAGCCAATTCCCACCACACCATCATGTTCAAGATGGTCATTGCCCACATGAGTTAAATTTACCATAAGATTAGTTCTGCTTCTTGCTAACAGTGTCTTCTGTCCTCTCCTCTCATACCTACTGTGTATACTCTCCGGACTTCAAAGCCTGCTAAATATTCCAGTACAGGATTACATGAATCACGATTACTCTTGCACAAACAGTGAACACATGAAATTATGAATGCAGAATCGTGCTGAAGTGTGAAATTACCCCAAAGTTATCAACTGAATATGTAAAAGAGGGTTAATTTATTTTCCCATAAAAAATGCAATAGTTAAAAATATTATATCTTATATCTGAAGCTGAGAGCTAGAAGCCAGAGTCAAAGATTTGCAGAGTGGTGAGGTTCAGAAAACAAATGCACTGTATGCAAAAAAAAAAAAACATGATCACCTTGAGGGAGGGGGGGGGACAAAGCAGTAATTCAAATCCCTTTGCTGAAGTTGTCCTTTACATGAGCTTAAATGTGCCGTGTGTTTGTCTGTTGTTTTTTTCATAAACAATCAAATGTCTCTCTCACCATGAACATTTGCTGTGGACAAGGAATATTTTGTAATACGTGATTACAATCAAGACTTTGTCAGTTTTATCCCAGATGAACTTGTTTGCTTTTGGAGATCATAAAGAGACATTCATTTTAATATCTGTCTGATAACCAGTTCATATTCTTCCACGAGCTTTAAACATAATAAATGTAAATACTGTCTTTGAGTCAACTTAAGGCATAAAACTTATTTTAGCCTAAATATACTTTAATATGTTTAAGTGTCTTCAAATTACATTATTTTTTAATTGTCTTTGATTCCATGTTCCTATCTACTTTAATACTTTCTATTATTGATGTGATGTGTCCAGACACAACCTTATGTTATCACAACAAAAAATATCAGTGTATTTTCGCAACAGTCGCGTAACTAAGCTTGGTCGCCATTGCATCTTTGTTCACTTCATATTGATTCTCGGATGGAATTATATTGGTATTGGTGTCCCAGTCTGAATTTCTATTGCCTTTTTGGCATTACAGAAACTTAGTTTAGCGTCGAAAAACAACTGGAGCTCCACAACAGTTTCAGAAAACAAAACCGAAAAGATCTCAGATGCAAAAAAATACAATAACAACAGCTTTATCCTGCTCTATGTTTATTGAGGTGTGCATTTTATTGTGAAATGAGACTTTTGGTTTTGAGATATGGTCCAATACCACTAACACCAAGGATGTTTACATCTTATAACACAAGTACAAAAATACTTAGCATGCCCAGTGGCAGTAACAGAGAGCAGACTTAATATGAGGATAATTGAGATGTTTTGTCAGAGCTTCTAATAAAATGTTTGTTATGAAAAAGAATGAATGATTAAAGGATGGTAAATTGCAATAAGGAATATATTTACGATTTAGTGTCTAGTCAGAAGACTGAGCTCAGGGGAGATCACTGAGTCTGAACCTGCCTCAGGTAGGAGCTTACTCTCTTGAATACACAATGGCTCACTACCAATAGTGCTGATGTACACCATCACCCAAACAACATGTCTGCCTCCATTAAGAGAGTTCTGTCAGCCAGTCAGGATGCATAATAAGCCTGTCACTGGGGTGTGTGTTTTGTTTCTAAAAATTTAACAAGAAGAAGAAAGAGACGAATTGGGATGCAGACTAACATTGATACCGCTTCAAAGAACAAAGCTTACAAGACAACAGGAACGCTAATGCAGAGGGCTCAGGTACAAAAGCAGAGGTTTATCCTACTATACATTTTAAATACATTTCTCAGTGAAACAGGTGACATTTCAATGGTTATCTTACTAGAAATATTACATGCATTTCAAATACCTGAAGAGGATTCCCAAAGTAAACAGACCACGGTAACAAAAAAAATTATTGTACAAGGTTTATTGTTACTGCAACTTCAACACTACGAGGACATGGAGGCTGTATGTTGAGCCTTAGATAGCTTATTTCTAAGTGTGAAGATTTTAATTTGAGACAAATATAGTTCATGTTCATCCCTTACTAGTCTTTTACCATGAGATGAATTATCCACATAGGTGTTCTTCTCTCAACAAACAAACAGACTCAGTTACACTACCCAGTAAAACATTACATTAAGCTTTTCCATAATAAAATTATGTTCTCTCAAATTATTTTCATGTGATCTATGGGGGCTGCAAGCTGATCAGCCAATACATTTCAGTCTATCTTTTTCCTCTAATATACTCACAGCAGCTGCTTGGGAAGAGGAGTAAGCATCGGCAGGCCAACATAATGGTGATGACTGAATGACTTTTAAAAAAGTGGGAACCAGGTTTTTTTTTTCATATATGTTGCCATGAAGTCAGCAACTCTCTTACAGGTAAAATATTTAGGGTTATACAGCAGTTTGGTGTTGTACTAAAAGGAGTGAACATGATAGTGACGAATAGCTGAACATGTTCAATAGACAAAAAGTCTAAGTGGGTTCAAGTCTTCAATGTTTCCCTAAAGAGCATCATAGTTAAGGTTCAAATTAAAGCTGCATGGTCACGATCAGAGGTAAAATGTGCACTATACAAAGTACCACAGCATAAATTCTCATGTACTGCTTTGGTCTCTGGAAAGCCTCTAAACTGGACTTACTTGATTGTATTTTATTTTTCAGACTGTCACACGATACAGCCAGAGCATGCTCAGCACAGACCGTTATGATTCTTAATAGTTCTATTTTTGGTCTGAATGCAGCCTAAGGGAGACAGAGTGCACGACCAGAGGGAAGAGACAGAAACAAGGAGCTGTCATCAGTTTTCTGAACAGCTAGGTGCTGTTGGGATTAATAACTCTCTGATGGGGTCATCAGTGCAACTGATGAGCACAGAGACAATATCAATGAAGCCAGACCAGGATTATCCTTTTTCAAGATCTCTTTTCTATTTTAGTATGCTGGCTACAGTTCAAAGGAAAAAGGGCTTTTTTGTTGGATGGCACTGACAGCTTCTTTATTCTGCAGGTCTCAGTGCCTCAGGTAAAATCTATTCCCCCTTTAGCTTTTAAGACCATATAGATGAAATATGGCAGCAGTTATGAAGGCTGACAGGCCTGTCATTTCCTCTTTTCACTCCAAACCAATCATGACCTGCTTTGAAGAACAAAAAGAACCAAATGTGAGTGGCATAGTGACCTTTCTCAGTAATTTACTCCTGTTTATTTGATAAGCCCTATGTTATTTATAGTTTGTTGTTATTTACTTGTTACAGTACAACCACTTTGTATTTACCGTTTTGATTGCAAGAGGGAAGTACTGAACCTGAAGTGGATTCATTTATGATCTAAGTTTAAAAACCAAATACAGAAAATAACTTGACATTATTCTGACTTGTTTAGTGTTATTTATTGCGATAATTATCTTCATCGTTTTGTATATAGATAAATTCCTCTACCACATCTACTAAGAAAATAAACAGCATCAGCATCAGTCACAGCATCCGATCCTGTGTCTAAATGTGCACTCCACATATGATGTTCTATGAACCAGCAGCAGTTACATCTTAGTTTTTCAATGAATATGAATAAAATCTTATACCATTTCAGGGAAATTGTCTAGGGTTTTAGCGTGTATATTTTATAATTAGGAAATAAAGTCACAAATGTGTATCATTTAGAAACAGCATTGTGAGGATATTGGATTCTCCACACAGGTGTGAACATGGTTTTGTCCACAGCATTTATCATAAGAAAACAGATATGGGTGCAGAGGTCTCAGCTTATCGCTTCACATTGTGTGAGTCAGTGATGAGCTCCTGCAGTGACATTGTGCAAGACACTGAACAAACACATGCACACAGTACATTAACAATTACCAGTTTGATCTACGAGCATGCAGGCTTTATAATGACCTAAGTGTATGTTTTTCCCACTGTGTACTAAACAAGAATCAATGATGCAAGGCTGGTGAGTAAATCTCTGCATCTAATCAATAGTAAGGCCAAACAGTCTGGGAAATAACAGTCTTCTACATTTTCTTGTACTTTAAAATCCAGTTACATTTCCTTGCAAAACCATTCTTGGACTTTGAAATTTTACAGTGCATGTTTGAGGGTTCTCAGACTCTTATTTTAAGATCATTCAATACTTTTAAAAGTAACTTTGAAAAGTACACTTCTGCTGGCCTATATGAACCTTAACATGTTGTACATCATGTGTTCATCCTTTTTATGTTGTGAAGCATGTGGGATAAATAGTGAAAGAAACAATGACAGTATGATTGTTATATTTTAGATCACTACATCTGCAAAACCCATAACTTTTGCAGTTATAGTGGAAAATATTTAAGTATAGCCAAACAAACATTAAAGTAATTGAATCCCTGTTATAGGGGACTTTTTCTTGTAAAGCCAATGTCAATATTATAAAATCCCTGCCACAGGAAATCTTTGTTTTATACCTGGATAACAGGAAGCAGCTATTTCTGTAGCCCATTTGTCTCCTTTATCAACAGGGCACTGTTGTAGTTCTATGACCAAGGCAATCTCACAAGATTTTCATTTGTTTTCGGTGCCAAGTCATAAAATCTTCTTGTTTCTGCTTCACTGCATTTGACTATTGGAAATCGTTGATGGAGGCGACACAGACCACAGTACTTACAGAGCCTCGGCTATCTCACGCTACACTGAGTTCTCCAACCAGGTAATAGGAAATCTTTGTAAAGAAATCTTTGTCATTCAAAATAACCCTGGATCTGAGATTCATATGCACTCATATACAAAAAATTGACAAGAGCATGGTTTCTATTTCAGTTGTTTGGGAGAATAAGAAAATGTTAGTCTACTTTCAGAATAATACATTCAGTGCACTTCAGGTACAGATTAATTTTGGATAGTGTGAGGGACTGCACATGTGTTTGTGAATAGAAGAAAAAAAGTCATCCCTGCTGATATAAAGTATAAATCAATCTGCGGCTTTCACAGGCTGGCCATGGCAATCGTTTCATTCTCCATGTCTCCAACCAAAAAGTCGTATTACACATCAGTACACTAATTGATAGTGTTTTTATATATTTTTTTTTTTATAAGAAAAATGATCAAAACTACTAAAAACATAGTTGTGGAGTCAGTTGTGTATGGTGTGGATAAGTGGAAATGTGCTGTATGTGTGTTGTTCTGTAAGATCTGTCCAGCTATACATAATCACAAACAAATGAATAAGCATTACAATTATTACAACAACTATTTGTACAGAGCTTTTCAAGGTTTTACAAAGTGATCTGACATGTGCAGAAGAAAACAGTCAAAACAGGAAATCATCATAACGCAACACATACAGTATATGAGACACCTTACCAATAACAAAACCCAGACAATAAAACAACCCAAACAAAAACCTGACCAACAGCACAATTCAAGCAATAATAACTCATACAACACAGAATCCCAGCAACTTAGGTTGAGACCAAGGGGACTGAGGATAGAGGAGCAATTAAAAGAGAAAAAATAAGAAGTGAGGGCATTGAGAAGAGATAAAACAATAAAATGTGTCTAGATTAGAGGCTAGAAATCATTCGGCTCTCCAAGCCCAGAGGCCAATATAAAGATAGTTCAATCAGGAGAGACATGAGAATGAACAATTATTTATTAACAATGAAATGTGCGATTATTGAATGAAAGTCTTTTGGGGGCTAGATTCCATCGTGACGACTTCATGTACTCTGGGGTAGTGAGGCTGACGCAGGACAGGATGCCCCCGTGGAGTCTAGTCACTGGTGGTGGTGAAGAGGAGTGGAGGCTGTGGAATGAGTCTCAGCCTGGACCTGGACTCTGCTGAGCTGGATGGAGGTGCTCGGGCGGAGGAGTGTTGCAGCGTTTGCACTGGAACAACAGAATGACTGTGGGAGAAAGAGACTGTTTTAACCGTTTGACAGCTGGAGGTTGATTAAAGGTCGTGGCAGAGTCTGGTTGGTTAAATCTGGGATGATACCCGCCCATGATCAGCTGATCACCAGAAAGAGAGATACAGGTAGGTGAAGATAGATAGATAGATAGATAGATAGATAGATAGATAGATAGATAGATAGATAGATAGATAGATAGATAGATAGATAGATAGATAGATAGATAGATAGATAGATAGATAGATAGATAGATAGATAGATAGATAGATAGATAGATAGATAGATAGATAGATAGATAGATAGATAGATAGATAGATAGATAGTTTATTGATCCCGAGGGAAATTCAGGGAATTGAATGAATGAAATGAATGAAGGAAAGAAAACCAGACTCCCTGTCTGAACTTTCGCTGCACTCCATTTCAACATAACCAGGTTATCTTTTAATTGTCTGGCTTCACTAACCAAATGAGCAACCACACAAAGCTACTTATCATTTAGTCAAGCCACAGATTCTATAAATGCGTTCACATAGAGGGGTGATATTTGCAGCCTATGACCGATCCCTAACATGAAAGCTCTGCCATCAGCAGTTTGTCACATTTGTAAAAAATATTAGAAAAACATAAGGATGTGAAGCTCATAATCCAGACTGTCACCACAGGTGTCAGAAAAAAATAAATAAAAAAATCACCATCTGAGCAAATAAAACAATTAAAACGTGTTTCACTTTCCATTATGTCATAGACGTGACTTTAATTACTCCATTCTTTCATTTAAATTAATTCATTGCTGAGATAGTCTTGTGTTACATTTAACAATTTATAGACATAGGCTAATATTTCATTTCCAGCCCTTATATATACAGAATGGGATAGAGCTGATAAGAGGAGAAATTAAAACATAATTCAAAACAATAAATACGCTTCATTTTATAAGCTAGTACAATTACAAAGCTTCGGTGCTTTTATGAGTCTATATGTGGTGGCATGATATCAGTAGCACAACGATCAGGGTCTCTCTCTCTCCTCCACTCTCACATCAGCTCACAGAGCTCTGCAATCAAGTGAACTCAACTGAGTGGTCAATAGACGGTGTTTTAGGTTACACGAGTTGATCTCTTACCCTGAATATAACTTACTCAAGAGCAGGTAAGGTTTTCAGCTAACATTATTGCTCAAACCCAGTGAGGAGATAACCGCCTTAGTAGTGCTGAAAACAAAGAGTTAGCTGAAGTAAATATCTGAAAATCCTGCTTCATAGTCTCATCCACTTGAATGCACTGCTGACAAATCTGTAGTCATGGAAATGGAGAGCAAGCACTTGTACAAAGCAGTGTACAAAGTAGAGAGGCTGTCACACCCTGTTGCAAAAATGCTACTGAAGAGGACGCTGAAATCTTAAACAACGCTCCGATTTGACCTCTCACAAACAGAATGTGTTTTGACAAGATAATCACAAAACTCTGTGCAGAGCGGCGCTTTAGTAAAACACTGTGGGATTGTACAAAACAGTGACTGAACATTATTAAAATCCATAACTTCGCTACTCAATCACCTATCAGTTGGAGGATTGCTTAACAACAAACTATGTCTCGATACTAATTTTCAACAAGAACATCGGGATTCCTTTTTTGAAAACTAGCATGAGAAAAGTATTTGTAATACTGTAAAGTCAATACTGATAAAATAACTTAATTTTCTCTACACATTAGCCTACCAAGTCAAATAATAAAGAAATCTGACAAGAAATCTGAATCTACACATTAGGCCTGTCCAACCCATTCTTCTGTGTACATAAACAATGAGCATGTTAGAGACATTCATTTTCCCACTTATGCTTGCCATTAATAAAAATGAATGGTGGTTTGTTGTATGTATACTTTATAACAATTGTAGAGCAAGTCAGAATTCATTTACTAAAACTAATTGTGAAAAGAAACTGCACCTTGTTGATAAGACTAAATGGAAACACATGCTGGCTTGACTTTAAATCAAGAAGCATTTCTTAATGACCCCATGAACTTTCCTGAAGCCCCACTGAGGTTGACATTTGGATTTGTGTTAAATAAAACAACAAAAGGATGGCTTTTCTTAAATGTTTTTCACTTCTTGGATTTGTGACCAAATACTGTACCTACAGCAAACGATCACCAACATCATCAGTACAATCCTGTCATGTCTGTTTAGTGCTGATTTGCAATTCTTAGCATGCTAATATGCTAATAGATTATGGAACAAAGAAAACATTTCCTGCTAAACAGCAGCTTATTTTTAGTATTAACATACTACAGCGAGCATGCTTTAATCTCTTAGCAATGAAGATTTGTTCTAAATACAGGATCTTTGCTTGTCATAGTAAAGATTTAGCTATAAGAGACGAACTTACCTTATGTGTTTGATAAATGTCAAATTAATTTAGTTACTTTCCACAACAGATTTTGACTTACACTCCAGCTGTGTTACCAGCTGGAGTAACTAAAAGACTAAAATGCTCATTCCTGAACCTGTCGATCACAGAAGAACAGCAACCATGAGGTTGTGACCATAATAAATGGTAGGCTGTGGAAAAATTAAAGGGACTGCTGGAAGGTGAAGTTGAGGACAGATGGGTCACCTGTACACTAAAATACATGTATATTTTATCTGAAATAATTATAGCTTGAAATAGAATATTTCTTTTAGGATAACAAGATTTATTCAAATGTGCCAGCACACTAAAAGCAACAGAGCAAGGTATTGTAACAGCTGACTGCAAAGCTTTCCATCATTATAGACAATTATCATTGCATGTGCATAATCATTGCCCATTTTTCTGAAATGAAAAAGTGATCTCCAATTATGGTTTCACACTTTTGTTCCTGCTTTCTTTGTGTCACAGTCAGTAATGTGTCACAGGTAGAAAATAGGGAGGAGGACCCAAGTGCAGAAAACAAAGAGATTCATTTAAAGAAAAGGCAAAACTTACTCAAAAAACTAAATCCAAAAATGAGGAACAGAGAACATCCAAATAATCCAACAGCAGGGTTCAGGACACAAACAACAACAAACCCACAACACGAGGAAAAGAACACAGAGACTAAATAGACAGGGGTAATCAGACAAAGGTGAAACTAATAAGACAGGTGAGGACAATCAGGGTAATCAAGACAGGAGGGAAACAGAGGCAGGAAACAAGAACACTGAAGACCAGAACTAAGATCCCATTATTACAACAGGGAACACTAAAGACGGAACTAAGAAACATTAATGCGCAAGTAAAACTGGCAACAATTAAAGACGTCATAGAAGGACACGAGGAAACAAAGTAACACTGAAAAACACCAGGGAATAAATAAAACAGAACTCAAAACTCAGAAATATAACATACACAAAACCAAACCATGACACTTTGAATTTGCAAATATACAATTGATTGAGATACTATAATTAATCAGTTAGATCAATCAATAATTAGACCAATTTAAAAAATAAAAATATGTGACTTGTGTGTAATGTATCTATCTATAATCTATTTTTGGTGGAACAACAATCTCTAACACAGTAAGCCGATTAAACCTGACTTTTATAAACAATGGACAAATTAAGCTCTTTTACTTTTCAAAAAGTCAAGATTCTCAGTCTGCACCGTATTTATGTATGCTGAGTCTTCTTCACCTCACTGCTACTTTAATGAGCCTGCTGAGCAACCCCAGGTTTTTTAAAGTGCTCTATAAATTCAGTGGCTCACCTTTTTCCACTCCCACTCCATCAAGACTGCTGTTTGTTTTCTACAATCTAATGAAGTCGGTCCATGTCACAACAGCCTTTGTCTGCATGGTGCAAGAGCTACAGCAACATGTGGGCTAATTAAATCTGATACTATATCTGAACAACAGGTCCCTTTAAAAAAAAAAATTCTCCAAGACTGCAGGAGAGGTAAAACAAAAATCACAATGTGAAGTCTTAGAAGTTGTGCAAGTTGTGACCTAGAAAAACTCTTGGTTTCTGTTAAACATTTTAAATATGGCTGACCTTCTATATCACATGCCTGCAAATTGGGGGACTGGCAAACTTGCAAACTATTCCATATTTCTTAAAATGTATACGAGAAGTCAGCTTTTCTGTATCATTACCTGTGATGTCCATCAAATAGGCCGTATGACACATTCTAACATGTCAGAGTAGATAATAAACACATTTAAAGAACTGAATTCAGTGCTTCAGTCCAGATTCCTTGTAAATGATTTTATTGTTGAAACTGGGTGGATTAGGTGTTTTATACATTTTGTCATGTTGCATTTCATGAGTGTTTTTAAATAAATATTCAAACTATTACATACGAGTCAAAACTTCTGTCTTTTTTTGAAAAGACAGAGGACACCACAATTCTGTCTTTATTTTGCAGGTTTCACAAATGAAAATGAAAATCACGTTTAAAATGGGACAGATGGCATATGTGTGCAGAAAGGCTTTTGTTTTCAACATGTACATGGTAAACATGAGCAGAGGACAGGAGCAAGATAGAAGACTTTAGCTCTTATTGTCGATTAATTTAACCATTCACTGCTCTCAAGGAAACTTTAACAAAGTCTAACACTAACGCTGCATGAATATTTAATCATTTTAAGTAAAATAAATTTTACATTTTGTTAACAGCAGGCATATTCAAAGGCCAAAAATCCATTTCCCTAATCAACCTCATCCTGAAAGTGTTGTCTCTGGCTTTGCAAAAGTGGCCTCATCATCATCATGCTTATTAGTTCACAGTTTTGGTGCCTTAATTGTGCATTGTGCCCCTCTGGCTTTGCTCAGTAGTGTTAAATAACCCCTGTCTTGCGGCCAAAAAAAAGAAATAAGGAGATGTTAATGAGGGAGGAGGAAGAAAGATGTTATTGTTAGAACAAGTTTCTGACACTACGGCTATAGCGGAGATGACAAAATGTAAAGAAAGAAATACGTCATGAAGGAGAAGAGGACAGCGGAATCAACAGTGCAAAAAAACCCAGAGAGATTAAAGGATGTGGAGAATTAGATCTGAGAGAATCATATATGGGGCTCTGTGTCTGAAGAAAGGAAAGCAATTATAAGTTGAAGTGTTTCCTCATAAGTGTTGGGTAGGAGGGTGTATGCGTGTGCAAGTGTTCAGTACATGCATGTTAGTGCTTCTAGTGACCCTTCAAAAACACTACAAAAAACTCAGATCCATTCAAGCAACTCTATGTGTATGTGGAGTAGTCTGATTGTCATCACAGATGCATTTTGTCTGTAATATACTGTATATACCAGATAATGAGCATTGATATACAAACAACAAGAGACTGAAGAACAAGGGAACTTCCTACTAAAATAC
Organism: Symphodus melops; assembly: GCF_947650265.1. Taxonomy (NCBI): domain Eukaryota; kingdom Metazoa; phylum Chordata; class Actinopteri; order Labriformes; family Labridae; genus Symphodus; species Symphodus melops. The sequence continues at coordinate 13,997,321 of NC_136692.1, read as the reverse complement.
AGTAAATCAAGTAAGATGTTGACAAATTTGACAGTGTCAATGCTCCTTAGTGTTCAATGATATCCCAAAAAGAAGTATCATTTTCTTTTGACTGATTACCTCTTTTCAAACTCTTCAATAAAATGCTCTTTGTCTTCTAGTTTCAGGTATTGCACAAGATCAATGAAAACTGCTCGTCAAAAATGAATCAGTGATCTGTTTTTGTTTTATCCTTGTGGTGGAAAAGGTTGCCTAAAGGTTGCCTTAAGATCTCCCAAGGTGTTACACTGGGCAGATGTCTTATGCTTTGCTATCTGCCTTAATTAAAAAAAAAAAAAAAAAAAAAAACACCTTAATATTCTCATCAACTAAGAATTTTTCATCTTGCCATCTTGATTTACATTCAAGTTTAACTTGGCCTGTCAGCATCTTTACGCATGTTCAGTGCATTCAACTGCACCATGCAGCACAGCGTTCTTTGAGGTGTCAGCACTTGTGGCAATCTTCCTCTCATCTAATCGATTTTGTACTTGGCCCCCATCTCTGTATGTATGTTATTAATATTCTTAGTGTGTCTGCTTAAGTGCACTCCTCATACTCAGTATAAAGGTTTTGGCCCGGTGAGAAAAAAATAGATTTGTTTATTATGACAAAATTATCAAACAAGCCAAAATACCTTGTGTAATGTTTCAGAATTCAGGTTATGTTGTCAAAAATACCATTTCAAAATCGTCTTTTAATAATTACATACTTATTAAATACTCTGGGGTGTTTTAGACCACATGCCAATATATGTTTTTTTACTGCATTTTGCAAAACAACATGAGCGATGCATTACACGTTCCTGCAAATTGCTTCACTCTGTTTATCTCAGATGTGCAAATGCTTTATGGATAGAGGATGAAAAGCATTCAGAACCCTTTTATTAGGCTCATAGGAAAAGACAGAGCTGTTAATAGAAATTATACATTTATTTAAAAGTGAAGTCCACAGGTTACTTTTCACAGGTGAAAATAAAAACTTAAACTTCATAGAATAGACACAGATGTTCAACCTTGAGCAAAATTGAATGTAGAAAAATAGACCTCAACCTTTGCAAATGTAGATCCAGTTCCAGTTGGCTTAATTTTCTAATTCTCTAAAAAAATAAAAAAAATAAAAAAAAATGAACACATTAAAACAGCATGTCCAACTTGGGATAGATCTACAAATCAACTTCCGGATGGTGTGGTGTCCATTTTAAAGATTATGAGACAGACTGATTCAGCTTCTCTATAACTCATTTCATAAGAGAATGAGAGTGACTCATAACTTGATTCAGATCCGATTTAGATTTAATCAAGCTTCAGGGAACAACAGAAGATTAGATAAGCCATCCGAGAAGTATGCAGAAACTTCCTCTTTGTGTATTTTAGGCCACCCACTATTTGTTATATCTTTGTTAAATGGACCTTTTTTTTATCTTTGTATTGAAGCTGTCCTGGAGGCCCTTTGAAACTTTGTGCAAATCCACTGAAGCTTCAGTCAAAGTTACAGGTGACCAAATTTAAACTCTGCCTGTTACAGTATATATCAAATATATCCTCCTGGAAAAGCAAGAGAGGTTACATTTAAAACAAGTAAGAGATTAAAAAGAAAGCCAAAAATTAATGGGATTTAGATGTATCTCCGTTAAAATGATGATGATTAAAAATGTTTCTCTGTGAGATTATGGGCATGATGTCACAAAGGTCGTTGTTGTCCGCCACCACTTTCTTCCTCACAAGCCTGAGGCTAGATAAGAATTTGTTATCTTTGTGTTCATGCATCTGTGTAAGTGTGAGTGTGTGTGTGTGTGTGTGTGTGTGTGTGTGTGTGTGTGTGTGTGTGTGTGTGTGTGTGTGTACGCGTATGTGTGGGTGTTTGTATGTGTTTTATTTCTTTAACCTTTCGAGCCATTTCTGCTGCGTTTCACACCTTTGCTGCTGGTTTTTTTACGGTCAGTGTCTCTGTTCTGACCAAATCTCTCCTTGCTTCCATAAAATATCAACTGATTTACTTTTCCATTTTACAGGAGCCATACACTGTACAGACAATGCCATATTGGCAATAATCTTTTTTCAAAGTTCAGCTCACCTCAAATCACATTTTCTTTGACCTTTACTGGAAAAGACACATGCTGTTTCGGTTTAATTAGCTCGTTTCCCTGATTGGAAACATAACCGAGCCAATCAGAGCTTTGCAGGAGGTTCAAGGCTTGTTAAAAAAAAGGTCACAGGACCTGGTAAGAGGTCTTGACGACGATCCCATCGCCTTTAAAATTCTTCTTCTGTTCTAAAGAAACTGGTGGAAAGAGCTAGAATTACAAGCCTCCATGGATAATAATAACACTAACGATCAGGTGACTGATGGTGCCATAAACGTTTTTGTTGTTTCAAACTCATCGTAAATGAAGGTGATTTCTGGTGCTGCAGATGCACACCTAAAAACAATGCCATGTGCATGCAAAAGGTATAGAACAAGAAGGCAGCTCGAGAGTTAACATGGATCAAGGCCAAGATACTGGGATACTGTAATTAAAAACTAAAACCATGGTTAAAAACAATTAAGGAGATCAAAAAAGGTTGCTTTTGTTTTTTGTTGAGGTTTCGGGTGAATTTATTTTTTGGGGCGTTACCTTTATTTCATATCAGATATTACAGACCTCACAATCTAAAGAAAAGCATTCACTGTATGCTGTCAGTTTGATGATTTGCATCATGAAGAGGCTATCTCATATTCCTTGAAGTTTTGATGGACTGAACGCATGAACTGCTGTTTCTGTATGTTTCTGTCACAGACTGCAGACACTGATGGTGACATTATCCAGCACAGACGTGTCAGACACGCTTGGCAAAGGCTTTATCTGTGTGATACAGCACGTGCCTACATTACAGTTCATCGCAATGAGAATTGACCTTTTTGTGAAAATCAAAAACAACCTAAAGCAACAGCAAAGAAGAAAGACAAATATTGTAAGAATGTAGACACACTTTAATGCTGTTTAATCCAGCTGTGTTATAGTTTCAAGCTGAAATGAGATGAAGCTGTGACAAGACACTGAATCACTTGTGATATGCTTTGCATATGGTAGTGAGCTGCTGCTTCACTTCCCTTTTTACTGATAAATGCCTTTTTAGCCTGGGGCTAGATAACACTCCAGCTCTTCCCCTGCAGGGTTTACTCCACCACCGCTGCCTACATCCACCTTCAAAACCTGATCTGATGGTTGCAAACACCTGCCCTGGATTCCCTATGCTTTCCTGGACACAAAGAGAAAACAACACAGAGACAGAAAGAGAGAGTAGACCAGGTCAGTTTAGCCTTAAGTCAAACAGTGGCTTTTGGAGGGGATTAACTCATACTGCCAACTACACTCTGTGAATCAGGAGCGGTGGTGTGTGTGTGTGTGTGTGTGTGTGTGTGTGTGTGTGTGTGTGTGTGTGTGTGTGTGTGTGTGACAAAGAAGAGAAAAAAGTCACTCCTGCTGATATAAAGTATGAGTTAATCTGAAGCTTTCACAGGTTGGTCATGGCGATGGTTTCATCCTCCCTGTCTCCTACCAAAGAGTCTGTGTGTGATGTTTTGCTCCGATGCTGCAGGGTGTAACATGAAGCGTCTCTTCCCATAGTAATGATGTCTCTCTTATCGTTTGACAGTCCATATATTCTGTCCCCTGAATAACTCCTTAAAGGCCTAATGTCTATTTCCACACACTCCATTCTTAAAGGTAATGATCCTGCGTTGTCGTTCACGGAGTGTCTTCTCATGGGCAGGAATTGTGTTTTCTGCATGGAGTTCTGAAGAGTGTGCAGCTGGCAGGGGAACAAGGAGCTGTCACACACACTGGGACTGGAGCGACACCAGTCTGAGATACTGTGGTCGGAGCCTGCTTGGCTGTCTGAACTGTCTCCGACCCTCTGCCCTAGTCCCTGGCCTCGGGCCAGGTTCAACAGCCTGGGGACAGTTACAATGGACGCAGACGCTGCCACAGCTGCAGCAATATGGTGGCGCTCAGCATAAGTCACTCTTGAGTCTGAAATCCGTGTGACCGGAGACGTCACTGCAACCGAACTTGAGAATGAGGCGGAGCCGAAGAGAGCCGCAACTTTCTGGTAGTATCTCGTCCGTATCACCTTAGCTGAGCGGTACAGATCCCCTATGAAACAGTAACAGATGGGGTTAAGGCTGGAGTTTGTCAGACCAAGCCACTGGGCAAACGGCCGAGTCTGCAGGAGCCAAGATGGTTGACTTTGATCGTAGTCAATCCAAAGGTCAGCCAAGTAGAGGGGCAGCCATGAGACTGCAAACAGCAGCACCAGACACACGACCATCTTAGCAATCTTCTGTCGCGTTTTGAGGCGGGACAAATGCAGAGCTTGGCTGCGAGGATCCAGATCCGCAAAAGTAGATTTCTTTCCTCCCCAAAGCCGCCTGCCAGTTAGGAAACCTATGGTGAGGTTAAACGCCACAGGCAGGCAGTAGAGCATCACAAACAGCAGCACATTATATCTGTGGAAGAAAAGTGAAAGACAACACATTAAGATGCTCCCTTCTGGAACTAAATGTATAATTTTAAGCTGGAACATTAAGGTTTTAAATCATAAGTGGAACCAATTCCCTGCATACTCTGCTACTTATAAGTTTTGCATGAAGGATATTTCTATTACATCATCCTCCTCAGTGTTCAGTTATGCATTGCAGCCTGAGAATTGTTGAACTTTTGGGTTCTTTTCAGACCCGTTCAAGTTGTTTTGTTTCCATCACAGAGACACAAGGCTCAGTATGACGAGGTCATCATGAGCAGCCCCATCAGAACTCCCAAAGAAAATCAGATTTGACAGTTTCCCTCTATAATCAACACTTTTTCTCACACTTTGCAGCACACAATCACAGACAATAAAAGCATAATGAAATACCAGCCAAAAAGATAAAAGTAACTACAGACAATAAACAATAGAAGTGATAAGGAACACAACACCTGCAAGGCACAACAATAGAACAAAAGTCCATCACTAAACCTGCGTTTGAAGAACATAATGCTGCTGAATTTGAAATCCAACCATCTAATGCACAGAATTCAAAACCTTGCAGGTTTTAATTGGAAGGGGATCCAAAAGCCCCAGACACGTACAAAAAAATAGCATGGGTGCATGAAAACTTGTGCATTGTCTCACATTGTCTCACATTGTCTCATGTTACTTCATGTTGCTCATTAACAAACTACTAAGCCAACAGATAACACAGCCTGCACTTAAGTATGTACACGTCATCTGATGCATACGAACGTCACATAGCGTATATATTGTGCAACTAAAAGTTGCAACTAGCACAGTGACTTCTAACTTTGTCTTGCTCTTCCTATATCAGCCTGTGGGCTCTTCACTTCATGGGAAAAATAACCCCTAAATTGTGGGCTGAACTGAGCTGACTAATGATTCCATTTTACATGCACAGACCAATGCCTATTGGAAATCAGAAATGCACTAAAAGTACTCCTTCACTGTTAGGAGTCTACTCACATATCTGTTAGCAGATATTGTCTGGCTGATATACCCCATTAAAGATGCATCAGATTTGATGAAACAGTAAGAAAAACCTTTTCTCAAATTATCTTAACTACATTGTATATTGTTGTCATATGTGAGTGCTACACTATAAAACCATGAGGCACTTTCTTAAAGTGGGCAATAATTGAAACCCTATGTTTCAATGCGAGGATAGCATCTTTTGGAGAAGATGACCTACGAAAGAGCCACCCTTCATAGGTTGCATACACGGTTGAAATGAGATGATCTGGTCCCCCTATTCCTAAGCACCAATGCCCTTGGCGCCTATCGACCTCCACTGCTGAGACACAACTAACTGATGTTAATACTTTGATTATCATGACACTTCATTGAAAAATTTAAATTCCTAAAGAGCAGACCAATGTTTTTCATCTTCATGAGTGAGCTAACAAACTTCAAGAAAATACTTGTCCTTTATTCTGTTGGACTACTTACCCCTGTTTGAGGCGGTGCTGCGGCCACTCCTCCTGACACACCAAGATGGCAAATGTCCCAAAGCTGATCTCCCGACGTCGATTCATAACTGTGATGGGAGCACATATAATAAAAGATACAATCCAGACCACAGCCACGGTTGCCAAGATTCGATGGCGGGTAAACATGGAGCGAGCTCTTAATGGTGATCGAACACTGTAGTAGCGATTCACGCTGATCACCGTCAGGGTTAAAACACTGGCTGAGACCGAAACAGCCTGTGTGAACGGCACAGCTCGACACAGAAGGTCCCCGTACACCCAAGAGGTGTAGATCTGGTTTCCGAGTGTAATGGGCATGCACACACACACCACAGCCAGGTCACACAATGCGAGGTTCACAAGGAGATTTCGTGTTGCACTGACACCTGCTAGCCGTCGGCTGCGCCTGTTGGTGAGGACGCGCAGGGACATTAAATTCCCAACAAATCCCAAAAAAAAAGAAAGACAGTACATGATGGTCAGAGCGATGGTACTGGGCTCGTGAAGAGTCCAGAGAAGCATTTTCTCCAGGTTGGCTAAGTCATTGGGAGAAAAGCTGGATAGGGGGAAAGGTAAGGATGAAGCGGAGGGTTGGTAAACAAAAGTGGATATTTGCTGAAATGATAGGGTTGAGGTGGAGAATAAAGGGGAGGAGATAAGGGAGGAGTAAGGGATTAAGGAGGAGGGCAGCAGAGAGGGCAGAGGTTGATGGATGGAGGTAGTTGGTGAGTTGAAAGTGGAGGACTGCATGACACTGCTGTTGAGGTTGTTTGAGTTGTTGAAGTTTTCCTGAGAGCTGTCGTACTGCAGTAAGGAAGAGAAGCTGGGCTGAACTGGGCTCCAGCTCGACTGCTGGTCCTGGGACAGATCCATACTGCACTCCCAGCTTGGGCAAAACCAGGAGGAGAGGGAAGAGACGTATCAAAAACGTAATGCTCCTTGGAAAAGCTTTACATCCCTCATTCAGGGTCAAAAAGGTAGGTCACTGTATATGTAATCCAGGAAGTTTTTCCCTCTTAAGCCAGTTTGGATCATGATTTGAAGTTTTACAAAATATCAAAAATGTTAGAGAGCAAAAGATCTGCGTGAAATAGTCCTAAAACATCCTTAGTCCTCAATAAAACGTGCAGAATCAAAGCAGGTAAAACATCACATCCTCTTGTGGAATTGTGTAAAAATGTGTGTAAGCAAGTCATGGTCTCCCATCTTTTACTAGATCTTATGAATCAGCTGGAGTCCTCGTGCTGTTCATCACTGGTCCCAGTGGAGCCTTCTTAAAATGCATGTACATTTTGTCTTCCAGAGTCTGAACCTGATAACCCTCCACCAGGTGTTAATAGACTTTCTCACCTTCAAGGAAGGTGAACATCACACAGATCTTCTTTCTCCTTGCTCTCACTTGCGCTTCCCCTCACACCTTTAGACTTTAATAGGGCTCCAATCAAATCTGTTTGGATTGGAACACTGCAGATATCAGAGGCTGTATCCATCTGCAGCAGACAAATCAAAAATCATTTTTGGAAAAGAAACAAAACACTGAAAAGCGTAAAACATCTTCTTCTGTTTTGTTTTGTTTTTTTAGATCAAAGCATATCCCACTTATGGGAACCAAGTCAATAACCAAGTCAAGAACCAAGTCAATAAATATTAGTTATTATTTAGTGTTTTTTAAAGAATAAAGACAGGGCAAAGACGAATGTAGCTTTATAGAAATTATTCATATAGGCCTATAATGTGCATATATGTCACTCTGGATTTAGTATTAGACATGTTTTTATATTTAAAGGTCTGCCATCATTAGTAAACATTTAAACAGAAAACTGTGAAAGCCAAAACACAGAAAACAACAAAAATGTCTTAAGCCTAAAGGACAAAAACAATTATCTGTTAAAAAAAAAATGGCCTAATGACAATGATCCTACCTTCAAATAAAAGTCAAATGGCCACGTTTCAGTCATTGTTTGCTGACCATGTACAGATCCTTTTAGATGCTGAAAGCCTGAAGATGCTGAGGAGGCAATCAGGTGCAGACTGAGGAGCCGCGCTTAAAAAAAAGACAAGATAAGAACAAAACGGACGGAAGGAGACAGTCTTAAAGTTACTCCGGAATCGCTTGATAATCCGTCTAAGAGTGTTGTTAAAGCTGAGGAGGAATTGTTGTTGACAGAGCTCTTTGTGTTTTCGTCGGTTTTAATTAGATATTAAAGGGACTCTTCAGTCTGCGCTCGTGCCGGCGGAAGCACCGATCCCGCGTGCGCCACTGCAGGACTGAATATTGGAAGAGCCGATGAATAAAGTAAGGGAGGGAGCAAGTGCTACTGCAAACACACACACACACACACACACACACACACAAGCGCGCGCGTGCGCACATACACGCGGTGCTCATCCTCACTGCACCGATGACATCTCTGAACGCAATCAATCAAAAAGTGCTCCTCGTTCCTGTGCTGTAGGGTTATTCCTTGGGGCTAAATTACAACCCGAAACATGTGTTTTGTTCCCTCTTGAAAATAGGATGATTAAACCCGTGCTGCTCTTGTTGATTGTAAGAGCCAAAACAGCATGACTATATTATCACCTTGCCATTACAGAACAAAAACTAGTTACAGAGGCGGATCTAGAAGCAGTAAATATTCAGGGCTTTGCCTAACCTATGCATGTTCCCTGGTAATGTTATCCTTTTAAGACAATTTTACTCACCATTTTCAAGCAATTTAAAATACAAATACAGATTTTTAACAACTGAAAATATGAAGACTAAATTATTTGGGAAAAATGAAAAAATAATTCCTTTAGAGTCATTTGCAGTGTTCATTGCAGCTTGTAAACCAACCACATCTAAACTGTCCCTCATCCTGGGATCGTCACCACCAGCGCACACCCATTGCAGGGAAGCATGTGTCATATGTACAGTATATATTTAATAGAATAGCATATACTGTGGTTCAACCTATATCACCAGTCAGAAGCGGTCCAGGGTGCAAATTGTAGCGCCCAAGAACTTCTTTTTGCAGATGATACAATTTACTCAATCAATACATATTATTTGCTTTAACCTTTTAAAATTGTACATGTATATGGAGCTTTTTTTGTCTTTTTGGTTGTAGGGAGTGGGTGAGCAGCAGTGTCTATTGACCAGCCGCCACTGTACTACATTTGTAAGAGCCAATAATTAAGCAAGCAGGAGGAAGCTATAATCTCTGGCTTTTGGCACCTGCCTATACCAAAGAAAGTAGACCAACTTTTCATCTGCGGGTAAAAGCCTACCCTTCATTTTGGAACAAGCTTTATTGGTGTGACATTTTGCCACACTTTGATTACATTTTCTTTTCTATGCCCCCACGTCTGGGTTTGCATAGCCCACATCAACAATATTGCCAATTTGAATGGCATCCAAAAGCTGTATTGTATCCACTCCCAAACTCACTTGGATGCATTGACTGGGTGGAACACTCCATTCACGAATCAACTAAAACATCTTGAATTAACCAAGGGAACAGAGGACAGGGTCTCTGCAGACATTCAGCACCATGTTTGGAGGTCCATAAATCCAATCCAGCTTTATTTATACAGAGTCTTCCCCAAAGTGCTGTACAGTCCTAAAAAATTAGTGGTTGCAATGAATGAAAAGTTATATGAAAAGAGATTAAACAGTAAAAGAAATAAAAACACAAGAACAAAGTTAAACCGTTAAAAGACAAGGGCAAGAACAGGTTTAAAAGACCTTTTTTCAGAGTTACAGTCAAGGTGTAAAAATTAGTTTAGAGACGAGCTTTAAAAACAGGCAGTGTGGGGGCCAACATGACCTGGGGGCGCAGCTCGTCCCAGAGTTATGGAGCTGTTAAACTTGGTGCAGCACTCCGTGACAACCCTTCAATACATCAAATAGGAGGGATGAACAGATCACAACAAACAGTGTCCTACTTTCCTGAGCTCTAGTTTAAAGACCTGCCAGAACATCAGCAAGACAGCTCTTGTTTAGAAAAAGAAATAACAAATAGGGTATACCAGGTGTGTTTTAAACACCAGATGAAATGTTTGTTGTCCATGTGAAGGGACATTTAGCTGTAGCTCCTGGCCGAGCCTATAAACTCCCCCAATACTATCGTGTCCTGACAATTTAATGAATCTGCACCCATTTCTCCTTTGCTGCTCGTCTGGCTTTCTAGAGAATAGTGGAGAGATGCATGCATACTGTGCATCCCAAAAGGAGCTGTTTGCTTGACTGTCATTTCTTGGTTTTCTTTTGGAAAAAGCTACTGACACTGTCTCAGTTATTGTCAGCATTGCAAACCATGAAACATTATGGTGAGGGTTTTTTTTTCGTACTTCTGCCTCCTAAAAACAGGCAGTAACTGCCTGATGTTATTTATGTTTATTTTTTAAAAGAAATAACACAGGAAGGGTAGGAATGTTTGGCAGAGTTTATTTTAAAAAGAAGGACATGAATAGTATGAAGTGTGGTTTCAGGGACATATTTATTTCTGTAACGTAAACAAGTTTATATTTAAGACATAGTATTTTAATAATTCAGTGTGTATAGCTACGAACTACCGTAAATTCCGGACTATAAGCCGCTACTTTTTTCTCACACTTCGAGCACTGCGGCTTCTACTCCGGTGCGGCTAATGCATGGATTTTTTATGGGGGACAATGAGCTTCTGCCGCAAAAACATTTGACTTCGTCACGTCGGATCTTAATATCAGTCATTTTGCGCTTCATGCACGCACCCTCATCATGGAAAACACACGGAGAAATACATATGAGGCAGCTTTCAAGTTAAAGGCGATCGACCTGGCTGTCAAAGAAGCTAACAGAGCTGCTGCACGTTAAGATGACACTGACAGCGACAACAGAGACTGGGGAAGTGAGTAATGAAGTCATTCTGAGGCAGTGAATGGATGGACTTTTTCTTGTGAAATATATTACGGTCATCTTTTTCATCAGCCGTGTTACAGACACCGTCGGCTAGGCTTCGTATTGTAACGGTTCATGTTGTAAAGTCAGTAGTTGATAATGTGTTCATAATTCCGATTATGTGGAGAGTCAGTGAATGCACCAGCGAGAACGTGTTGAGTGGCTGTATGAGAGAACGCTGGGGGAGAGAGTTGGATTGTTACGGCAAGTTACGTGTTGCTCTCTGCTGTAAACGGCGTGGTCACGGCCGACAGTGATCGGGTTATTAAAAGTTATTATTTGAACGCTCTCGTCGTCCTTTAACGTCCGTACGGACGCTACAGTATTTGCGGATGTTACCGGTAGCCTACGTCTGTGTAAATAGCTCCTGTTATAGCGTGGACACCTGCGGCTTATAATCAAGTGCGGCTTATATATGTACAAATACATTTATTTACTTATTTTTAGCCGGTGCGGCTTATATCCAGGTGCGCTCAATAGTACGGAATTTACGGTACTAGAAACTAGAAAAGAAAACAAGTCATCTGTGCTACAAAATTAAATTTCCATGTTGATCGATGGACCACAAAGGTCAATTAGGCTATTGTCTTTTACTTTTCCCTACTCCCTATCACAGCTCTCAGTAACAACATATAAGCATCTTGTCTCTTATTTTTGTGTGCGTGTGTGATTGTGACAAAGAAGAAAAACGTCATGCCTACTGATATGAGTAAAAAGTTACCAATAACTTTTCATAAGGGAGCTATGCCCATTCAGAATAGGAATTCATTTTCATGCTTTTAACAAATGTTGGTATAATTTTAAAAAAGTATTTGTTTTCATGAAATTGGATGAAGTGATCGAATAAGACAGCAGTATTGATCACCACACCCTCTCTCTGTTAATATTTATCATTGTGGAGCTCAGAGGTCTCACTTGATGACTGCAGGAACGGATCTACAGTCCTCTGAACAAAAGCTTCCTTCTGATAAACCTGGAAAAAAAACCTGAGAAAAAACAATTGTTTTACGTCTATTAACTTGGAGCTTAAATTAAAATGGCATGGGCCTGACACAGTGGTGACTCCGGCCAGCATCAGTAAATTAATAATTCCCTGTCATAAAGAATTTTGATCAAATTGACTCGGTTACAATTTATGCATTCCCTGCTGTCATTGTCACCACAATGGACTAATGTTTTCACTAAGGTTGTGTTTCCCACAATAAACAGTAAGTCTACTTCTCATTGGAAAATAACCAGTTCTGACATAAAAAAAAAAAAAAAAGCAGAACATTTTCTGTGTTATTGCTGAGCAACAACGGTAGTGTTTAACTGGTTATGAAACACAATGAAATGTATACTTGTGTTTGTATATGATCTACAAACGCAAAAAAAAGACAGTTATCAACAAAAAATATTTTTCTCTTGATAATTAAATCTGGTAACCTCTTTCAGGGAGGGTGAAAACCGAAAGATTGGACACATATTTTCCTCAGCAAATATTCACAATGAGAACTCTTGAAAAAATGTAGGATGATGTTTTTGTCAGAAAACACTACCCAAGCACAGACAGAAACACAGCAGTGAGAATTAGACATGTAGTTCTGTCTCCACAGGCTGGCCCAAAACTCAACAGACTGTCAGTTCCTGACAGTAGCTTTAAATCCAACATACTGGTTATGTGTAACCACTTTTCTTTTCTTGAAGATTAAAAAGACAATTATCATAACGACTGCCACAGGTCTGAAGTTTCCTAACAGGAGAGGTCTAATAAAGGTTTATTTCATGGAAGGTCATTTTAACTTCCTAATGTCAATAAAATGACGACTGGTCTCGTTCACTGTATATAGCACTGGCCCAGGGTTAAGCTACCACATTAGAAACCAAGCTGTATCATAAAAGTCACCCTCTGCAATATTGATCGCTTGAGCAAAGTTGGTGCTGAAGTTATGAGTCACTTCACAACATTTATTATTTAGTTCCATTTTTAGGACTAAATCATTTATATTTTGTTTTTTTTCCACAAATCCCCCTGAATCTGTTTATAAACAGACTGGGTCTCATAACATTCATTAATTAAACCCTTTGATGAGTTTTGTTAACAACAAAACTTTGATCATTTCCATTTTGAAAAAAAGTTCTTAATAATTCACTTTTCAACACACAGGAAATCACTGAGGACAAGATGAGTGTATCTGGTTTGGATAAAATTCACATGGGAAACCAGAAAACAGTAAATGGTCTCTTTTTAGCTACTCTAATAATAATTCTAAGTTGTTTGAAAACTTGGTCTTTCTGTTTCACCCTGAAAGGGACAGAAAAACAAAAGCATGCCAGCCTTCACTTACCTTTCTGCATTTTGTTTTAGTTTATTATGATGCTCATTCTGACTCAAACCCCAACCTGAACAAGGTTGTCTTAATCATTGTAGCAAAACGGTCTGTACAATTGTATTGAAACCTCCAATTGTGTTACCATGACTCACTCACCTTAATTATATCTTCAATCTCTCAACACAACAATTCCACAGATATCAATTATCTTTTTTCAGTCATAGTCACTACAATAATAATCAAAAGATCTAACGTTTCAAGGCTTTATAAGCAACAAGTTGAATCCTTGAAACTATTAAATCCGAGGTGAGCTTTTTGTACGACAACCATGTTCTCGATAAACTCACTTATTGTCTCAGTTATTGTTGCACAATTGAGTCAAATAAAATAAACACAATTCAATAATGCAAAACGTCACATATAATTAATTAACACTAAGTGTTTGTTTTTTGTTTTTTTTTAAAGGAGACAGAGCTTTATTATTCATGAGTCAAATTGCTCCAGGCAGTGCAGTTCTTTTTAACTGCTTTGATTTAAGCAGTGTTGTTTGTGCCCCTTCTCTGAGGGCATTTTATCAAAGAGGTGAGCTGCTGAGAGATAATCATGTGCAGAGCTTTTGGGTGAAACCAAAATTTGTAAATTGAAGAGACACAGGAGGGGTAGGATGTGACCAGAAGATAAAAAATGTCACATTTAAAAACTGTTTCAGGTTTTAATTTTAGTTGAGGGCAGGAAGGTGACTTCAGCTCATTTGCACATTCATTGTTTTATTCATTCTTAGGCATTAGAGGTAACGTAAATGAATGTGCAGTCAATCAAAATATGCAAGTTAATGCAAATTTGCCTCGGACTGTGTAACTGAGGTAAGTTAAGAAAAAAAAAAATGCTTCAACCAGGTGAGTAATTTCAAATTTCAGGCTTGATGAATCTTAAACAAATAAAATCCGGAGTTCATGATGAGATGCATAAACTCAGGAAGGCATGCACTAACCAAACACAACAACAAGCAATCCAGTGAATGTCTCTATATCTGTTGCTTTGGCTGAGTTAAAGAAATACAAGCTGCTAAATTAGTCTGGTTGTGCTCAGTCGCAACATTTCTTTTGACAGATTTTTAAGGTTAGATGTTACTGTGACTTCTTTATTTTATTGTCAAAATCAAAGCATGAAATCACTGCTCCAGGCTGTAACCCCTTAACAAACAGAAAATACACCCAAGACCGAATGGGAAGGTTATGAGTCTCAATTTAAAACTGGTGCATAGGGGACCTACAAACGCAAACCAGATCATAGGTGAGAAAATTCAATGTTTATTTTTTTATTTCTTTTGAATTTAGATAAAGCAGAAAAATATGGAGCGCAGAGAAACATAGAAACCTAAAAAAGACATGTACAGAGTAACCGGAAATTCTACCTTAGTTAGATATCAATCATACTTTTTGCAGTTATTTGTTTAAAGACAATAGTAACATTGCAAAGAAATGTAATTTATTTAAGTCTTATCAACAAGGTGTTACTAAGCAACAGGATCTGCTAGTCATAGGGTGAAGTGTAAGGGTAAGTAGTTTTTAGACCTACAATAACAGTTTGTTTCATTAATGTCATTTTGCAGTTATAAGTCTTTTATAGCCTCATATTATTATCTATCTATCTATCTATCTATCTATCTATCTATCTATCTATCTATCTATCTATCTATCTATCTAAGGATTAACTAAACTCTATTCAGATTCACTCGACTTTGAATTGATTTATCACAATTCACAATTAATCTTTATGTTCTTACCTGATACATAACCTGTTACATAAATATTATATCTGGCAAACAGCTGTATTCAAAATATAAATGTTCAAAAAGGAATCAAAGAGACGTAATGTTTTTATACAGGCTTGAAAAAGTATGCACTTGATTAAGGCCTTTATGCCCTCAGGATTACTGCTTTTATCCACCGTATCCATAGATTAATAATCTCTTGTAGTTTTTAATTTAAAATTTATACATAGGAACTTTTTCATTACAACCCCTCAATAGTACAAACATGTCACAGAATCTTACATTTTATTATTAACTGGGACAGGGATGCTCAAAAAAAGGAAAAAGAAACCACAGTTGGCTCTTTGGACTTCTGTGGTTATGTTTCCTCGAAGGATCCGTGTTTGGTCTCGTAATGGTGCTTAACATTCTCGCTTTGGACTAACGCCACAGTTTGATTAAACGTGAGACACAAATGTTTCCAGATGAATGAACAATAATTGGTGCATCCATTCATCTTTACATGTTCTGTTCTTTCTTTCAATCAAGCCATGTCATGTATTCACCCCTCTCGTCAGTGAAACACAAAACAGTCAATTTAATTGGCTCATTTTAATGACACTATGCTCATTGTAAATTACCGTAAATTCCGTACTATTGAGCGCACCTGGATATAAGCCGCACCGGCTAAAAATAAGTAAATAAATGTATTTGTACATATATAAGCCGCACTTGATTATAAGCCGCAGGTGTCCACGCTATAACAAGAGCTATTTACACAGACGTAGGCTACCGGTAACATCCGCAAATACTGTAGCGTCCGTACGGACGTTAAAGGACGACGAGAGCGTTCAAATAATAACTTTTAATAACCCGATCATTGTCGGCCGTGACCACGCCGTTTACAGCGGAGAGCAACACATAACTTGCCGTAACAATCCAACTCTCTCCCCCAGCGTTCTCTCATACAGCCACTCAACACGTTCTCGCTGGTGCATTCACTGACTCTCCACATAATCGGAATTATGAACACATTATCAACTACTGACTTTACAACATGAACCGTTACAATACGAAGCCTAGCCGACGGTGTCTGTAACACGGCTGATGAAAAAGATGACCGTAATATATTTCACAAGAAAAAGTCCATCCATTCACTGCCTCAGAATGACTTCATTACTCACTTCCTCAGTCTCTGTTGTCGCTGTCAGTGTCATCTTAACGTGCAGCAGCTCTGTTAGCTTCTTTGACAGCCAGGTCGATCGCCTTTAACTTGAAAGCTGCATCATATGTATTTCTCCGTGTGTTTTCCATCATGAGGGTGCGTGCATGAAGCGCAAAATGACTGATATTAAGATCCGACGTGACGAAGTCAAATGTTTTTGCGGCAGAAGCTCATTGTCCCCCATAAAAAATCCATGCATTAGCCGCACCGGAGTAGAAGCCGCAGTGCTCGAAGTGTGAGAAAAAAGTAGCGGCTTATAGTCCGGAATTTACGGTATCCTTTTAACCGGAATATCTGGGCCTGCAGCATGTAGCCACAATGGCAGAGAGGAAAGAAAAAAACCAATGCTCTGTGAAGATGATTACATTTTAAGCTAATTGATTTATCAGAAATATCAGTCATGGGTCTGGATAAAACCGTCACTCAGCCTCTGTTCCACCATTTAGCAATGTCTGATCTAACCTCATCACCATTTATACCAAGTTTCATGTCTTTAAAACTTTTTTTTGAGCCCCTTAAACCAAACATTGTAATGGCCACAGCATAGCTGAAAAAATAGAGAAGCTAATTTTCACGAGTAAATCTATAAACACAACAAAAAAAATTATAATAGAAACACTGAGGCCTTGAAGTGAACACAAGAAGTGTTTGATAACTTTTCATGAGTCAGGTCTCCTTCATCTTTAAAACCAAGTTTGACATGGATCCCATTAACACCCTTGATGCTATAAAAATGGGTGCAACACCATGACTGACAGCTGTTGACAAATGTGCCTGCTGTGGCACTCTGCACGGGATCAGCAGAGTTAAGGAGGAACAAGGAGAGAAAAAGCACTAAACACTTAGACACAAGAACACAAGAGCTGTTGGACTTTCAATAACTGTGAGTTTCTGTTTCAAACGTAAAAGTGAAAACTCTATCCCGGACAGTGTCGACATAAGGGGTCTTTGCCATTGTATTGGTAAATGATAAGTGTGTTTCTGTTATTGGAAGAGGCTGAACGTTAAAAGCTGATCCCTACTGTTCACACTGACTCCAAATGCATAAGAATCTTTAAACCGTTCTCTACAGTGTCATCATTGTAAATTCTGAATATGTGATTTTTCTGCAACTCTGGCTTGCTTTATGCCTCAAGATCTCATCCAATGACACTCAAAGTCTTAGCCAAAGTGCAGTCTGCAAGACACACTGCATGCTGAAAAAAAAATACATTTTTTGTTGTGTTTTTTGGGGGGGGGTTTCTACTGTGTGAAGGCAGACAACCTTTTGATATAAAGCTTGTATTTGTTCCTTTAGTGAAGACAGGCAGACATGAGGTTTGTGATGTGTAGACAGTTTGGCATTGTTTTTTGACAGCTTTTGTTGCTGTGAAAGAACAGACTAAAGGTTATAGGACAGTTTTGTACGAAAATGCTCGTACTTAACATGGGCGGTAGCTTGAGAAAAAGATTTTTAAAACAACGATAGCTTTACTGCTATATATTTTTTAAAGCCATGCGGCATTTTAACCTAATGATTTAAATTGAAGAACATTGCATCGACAATCATGTAAATTGTTCTGGAAAGGGTGTGAGAGACAAAGACTGTTAGGCAGCTGTGAAAAGTCATTAGGAGGAGGAGAGCCAGAGAAAGCAAGACAGGGTGGGGGTGACAAGAGCACTTTGTGTGTGTGTTTGTGTACATGGCGTGGAGTTAGCAAAGCCTCAAGAAATTGATTGCCCCCACACACACATCCTGATGGCTGAGATGGTTCGTTAAACCCTTCCACAGATTCAATTAATAGCTGAAATTAGTGTGCATGTGCATGTTTGTTTCTGTGTTCATGTGTGTTGAACATGATCTATGGGCCTTCAGCGGGAATCACAGCATTACAGCAGAGAAACTCTAATGATTTATGATAATCATTTCCTGTCACTAAAGAAGGAAATGCATTAAAAAATGAGGCTAATAAGAGAGGTAGAGAGAGAAAGGTAAAGAGTATTGAACTCAGTAATCTTTTTTCCACAATCCACTCGTTAACGTGCACATGTACTTACATCGGTTAAAGAATTGAGTGGAGTCAAGTATAGATTTGATAATTCAACAGGAGGACACATATTTGTTTACGTAATTTTCCATCAAGTCCATCCAATTTTGTTGACTCTCCAGGTAGAATGATCGAATACAAATATGAGTACATCCTTTAACTCAACAGGTTGTCCACAAACACACACACACGGAAAGCAAAAGCTGCAATCCTTTTGCTTACTGTCAATCATGAAATGGATGATGGAAAACAGATTTATTTCTGAAATACAAACTAAATGCAAAACAGCTTCTCTGTGTGCATGTGCTGTATGTGTGGTTACGTGTATGTCTGGGTTAACGAGAGACAGAGAGAGCAAGAAAGAGAGAGAGACTCCTGTGGTGGTGAAAAAATGGCTATATATAAACAGCTTTCCTTCCCTGCTGAGTACTGTGTTATAGGTAAGATTGCTCAAGACAGCTAGTTTCCTCTTGGCAAAAAGAAAAATACTGTTGAATTGCCCCCCGGGGACAAATCAAGTTTTTTTAATTAGATAGATAGATAGATACTTTATTGATCCCGAAGGAAATTCAATTAAATTGAATTGAAAGTAATTCTGAGATGGTTTTAAACCTTAAAGTCAAATTTGTCCTTTTTTGTTTTAAATTATTGAAAAACATGTCTACACTTGGTCAGTGTAGGCTGCTGTAAAAAACCTATTAAGTCATCACAGAATGGCTATAAGCTGCTTTATTTGAAGTGTCCCCTGTAGAAAATAAAGCCCTCAGCATGCTGATGTACCACGTACAGTTTAATACCAGCATTTTATTATCTTATCTTTTTCCTCATTTTAATTATTACGTTATTGTTTCAAGATTAATCCAAACGGCCACGAGTGAATCTACAGCTCTCAAAAAGCCATATCACACTTCCCAGAAAGCTATAGAGAGCACTTAGGAAGTTACTGACTGAAGCAATCAAATCAGCTGGTTATTTAATAGTTAATGTGCACAGAGTAAGCAATGCTTCTTTTATACGGTTTATTCAAAATACCATGTTTCTTTAGTGGTTTGGTGCGGTTTGTTTTCACCTTGCACTTTTCAAAAGAGGCCCAGAATTTGTAAACAAACATACATGTGCAATGATCGTTCAATTCTTGGACAAGAAGGTCTGAGGCAGCTTAAAGAGGGAGTCAGAAAGTGTAAACAATCATGGAGATCACTTTAATGCAACATTGTTCAGAAGACCGATTGAATCCTTTTTGCTGAACGTGGTGAATACAGTGTACTTTTAACTGCTTTTCAAATGGCCCTCTGCCTAAATATCCAGGAGACAGCGTGTCTCCTCAGGGTAAGAAAGCATATGATTTTTAGAACTGGGTTGAACTAAGGTCTGGTCGCTTTCTCATCTCAAACAAACTGTACCAGGGTCCATTTGGAAACAAACTGCGACCACCTCATTAGCTGGGTCCCGGATCACCTGTTCGGTGTGCACCCGAATTTGATGGTTTGTATTCACACCTGCCTAAACGATCTGCATCAGGGTTTAAGTTTGTTTCAAGTGGACTAAACACGTAGGTGTGAAAGGTGTGAAAAGACTCATGGGCAGTGAAAATAGTGGAGACACTCTCTACTCACTCACTCAGCTCTGTCTGCCACTAAAACAATTAAGGCTCCACAGCAGACTGGATGGTAGAAACACATTGTGCCTGTGACTCACACACATAATGATGCCATTTTCCCTGATATGTCCACCTTTTCTCCGTAAAACAGCCTCAGGCCTCACACTGATGGTGAGGTAAGTTTTGATTTCGGAGTATTTTATACAGTCGTTCATGTTATCTTCACATGACGTTAGAAGACTATTGCCATAAGGTGTGTAATAATCTTGCCCTGAGATGTGTACAGTTCTTGATAAAAATGACCTGAATGTGTTATTGATGTCTTTCTTGTTTGTAATAGGGTTATTGTCTGTATCAAAAACTGATGGAATAATGTTGTGGGATTGCATTTGTTTTACTCAAAGAGTAAATAGTTTACCAAATCTGACACTTTGTCTTTGTTTGAACTTTTACTATAGCTGCCTTTGAATTGCCCCCCGGGGACAAATAAAGTTTTTTTTTAATTGAATTGAATATCTCTTACCTTCCCAGGAATATTTCAGTTTAGTGCGCAACTCTGGAACTCAAAACTCTGAAATATAACAAACTCAAACCATGACACTCAAACCACATATCTATCTATTGGTACTCTCCAGTCATTGCTCAGGGCTGTATGGACTAGTTCAACTTGCTTATTAATGTGTCAATAATTTTATTTTCCAAGTTGGTAGATGGGTGGATGAAGGGGGTGGGGTTCTGTGACTTAGTTTTTTGTCAAACTATTCAGTTCTATAACCGTTCTTTGTTATTTTTAGGCTGTTTAACATAATCCTTTATGTTTCTAACAGTGAGTTCTGCAATTAAAATCAGAAGTTATACATAAAATATACGATCAGAGAAAACGTCTTAGAAACACATGATTAAATATTATTTGGTTTCTTTCTTTCATAGAAGTCATTTTGAAGGTACTTCATAGGGATCCACCATCAGCTCATTGCTTGCGTAGTCAAGGGTAAAACATGTAAAGCTAAAAACCAATTCATGCTACAGAAACATTGAATCTGAGAGCAGAATATTTAAAACAGCACTGCTGCAACATTAGGCGTCTTGGCTTTATTCATGTGAAAAACATGGCTCAACCTTCCAGAAAAAGATGCTGTATGTAAATATGTTTATTGTACCCAGTGAGTGATACAGTACATCCAGATGTGCACGCTGTTGCACTTTAATGTTTTACACTTCCCACAGTCATATTAACGTGTGCTCAGCAGTCTGTCCTCTGATACTCATCAACTCATTTTCTGCTGTAGAACAGCAAAGAGACCTTCCCGACCATAAATCCAATTTCCTGCTGGGAAATCTCATATGCTGTGTCTTCAGCTTTGACAGTTTGCTGTGTTGTTACATATAGTTCACCTGGGCACCTGAAGTGTGTGTATTTGTGTTGGTCAGTGTAGGTGTGTTCTTTGTGGGTTACAGATGCTTTCTGAAATGAAGAGAAGCTACTCAAGTAACCCTGGGACAATTCTTCCCTGCAAACCCTCTGCTTTGCATCATAAATATTTAATTTCTTCACAAGTCACCTTTGTTCTGGCCCCCCACTGCGTCCCTCTGTATATTTATGAGAAGAAGCATGAGAGACTATGACTCCTTGATTACCTCTTGCTTGTGCTAATTGGACCAAAGATTAGATATATTCATTTTTAAATCATTATTTCTGTGGAATTGGTATGATGGAGCACTAAACTGACAGCACTTGCACTCAGGAAAGACAGTAAATTTGAGATGTCAGAGTCTCTATCAGATCAAGAACCCTGTGGCCCGGCTACATGGTAATAAATGTACTCTCATAGATCCAGTGTATAGTTCAACATTTTATGCCAGTCATGCATGCCTCTGTATACTGTGGCGACCTGTATAGCCCTCAGATTGACCTTTATGCATCTTCCACCAACTGAGTCACTATATATATATATCAACTGCAGGAAAACTAATTTTCTCATGCAACCTTTCACAACCCTCTTTCACTATCATAAATATTTCTTTTTCACCTTCCTCTAACTTTTGCCACTTGCAGGCACGTTTGAGTTCAGTTCAACACATGACTAAAAACAATTTTGCAAGTAGGTTTCATATTTGCACGAGATAAGCAAATCCTTTAATTTACTATTTGCTGGCATTTCTGGTGGTGCTGCATGATAACCTCTTTGTTTCTGGGGGTAGGATCACACTTTACAGCATACAGACTGCAAGACATTTATCAGAAAAGAGAGATCTGACATACAGGACTTGTACTTCTACAAACAGCCAAACAACAAGCTCTACTCGTAAATGGAACCTTATTCTACGTGTTTGGTTTGTCTGATGGATATTAGTTTGTTCCTTCTTCAAATGATTCTAAATTTAGTGAAATGGGCCACTTGAATTTGCACCCTTAATGAGGTTAAAACCTTAATTTATAATGTCCAGCACAGCCTCCATTATTCTCCATGCGGAAAATGTGCAGAAAAAGCTGCAAAAACCTTCTTAAAAGAGAAGGTGATCCCCATAATAATAATCTCCTGTGTAGGACTTTCGTTGAACTAACTAACCCACTACTTCCTTACTTCCTTTCAGTCTCCCTATCCATACAAAGTGGATGTGGACTTAACAGTGGATGTCTTCCTCGCTCCCTCTCTCTGGCTTTGATCTTATGTATGACATTATTTTAATACTCGGGGAATAGAAAGGGGAACTTTCTCTCTAGTTTACTCATTGATTTTACAGTAGAAGTAAGAGAAATGTAAAAAACAAAGGGTCTGCAAAAACAGCTTCTCCCAAATGTCGTCTATGGGAAGTACTTGCCATGGCTTCACCAGCTGTAATCCTGTACGCAGTGTGTATAACTTTAATAGGCCAAATATTATGTATTCCTTGGAAATCAATCTATGAGAACATCACAGCCTCTCTTTGAACTCTTCTATCAGATATTTGTCTTGATTTGCTTTCTTTGGTTTCATCCACCCACTAATTAAGTGACTCAGCTCCTGGAATCAGATAAGTCCCAGAAATGACCAAACTAAAACAATTTGATATTTTCCAGGCTTTTGGAAAAAGTAAAATGCCTTTAGAAGCTTCTGCTAATAGAAAAAAAACATTTATCACATGTGTAGTGTGTTGTTATTCCACGGAATAAGCTATCACAACAAAGTCCTCCTGGAGGTGTCCATGTAGCTTGTCAGAGTTGTTGCCAACTCTTTACTGTAACACAATCACCTCGTGTGTTACATCAACACACCAATAGTAAATGGAACACACCATAATAGACTCAATGCTTCTTTTTTGATGCCTGTGTCCACGGACAGAGTGGTTTACAGTACTGTGATCTTTTTACATCGACATAGACTTTTCTCATGAATCTCACAGTGATTGACTTGGAATACATTGATAAACAACAATCATATCTGGATTGATGAAGATGCTGTTCTGCAAGAGTTTGATAAACAGATAAACAAAGAATGAACTTCACACAGTTTGGTACGTTATAAAGAGTTGAAATAATTTACCTGCTTAATAACGGCATTTTATTTCACAGTGATGTGAAGTATCAGTGGAGCTTGAAGATAGACGAGCACATTTAATGTAACATTAACCGTGAGTGTAAACACATCCAGTCTTCTCTGGGGCTTCAATACATATGATCTGAAGTCATTAATATCTTGCGTAAATACACATTCAAATCAATGGAGTCGTTTAGTTCCAACTTACTGAACTCTTGGTCTTATTTTTTCTTTCATTCATCTCTTAATGCTGTTCTCCAACAACTGCCATAAGAAATAATTTCTCTTTCGCTGTCCTAGACCAGATGCGTAGGATGTGTGTATTAATGTTGTGCAAACAGACTATATATTGTATGTCTGTAGTGAGTAAAAATCCCAGGGCAAATTACCTAACACATTTCAGCATATTCACAAAGGTTCTCCAATAGTAGCAATTCAGTCCAAATCGGAATCTCAGTGATTGTGGAAATATTTTTGAAGGTTTTTTTCTGTTCAAGAATAATGGAGTCTGTGCTGGACATTGTAAACCATGGTTCTAACAGTATTTTCTCTCTATATTCAGCTGGCACCTATTGCCCCCATTATGGAGACCCATTTGCAAAAAATACCAAACCAATGTCCATCAGAAGAACCAAGGTCGAAGAGTGATAAGATGGATGACATTTTTCTTATCTTTAAGATAAGATAAGATAATCCTCTGTTGATCTCACAAATGGATAAATTTGTAGTGTTACAGCAGCAAAGCATTCACATTGCATATAAGGATGGACATGTTATTGCAGAAGTGGTTTCATAAATTATTACTGCAATGCAATATTAAATAATATCAGGTGGTTATGACATCTTATAACATTATTATTGCACAAGAGGTAGTAGTGAATTGTACTGTTTGTGGGTGAGTTTTGCGATCAACTGGGAGCAGGTTTGGTTTAACAGTCTGACTGCAGCAGTAAGGACGGACCTGCAGTATCTCTCCTTCAGACACCGCGTGTAGTAGGGCTTTGCAGCATGTAGGAAGGATTCGAACATTTTCCATCTTTCAACATGCTCAAATCAAATGTTTTTATAGAGCATTTATTTTAACAGCATGTGTACATTAAGGCAATGTCACCTAACAAAAGCAAGATAATTCACATTGCCTATATAGAACTTAAAAAAAAAAGAGAGAGATTAGGACTTGATTCAATGTCACTGTCATGCAACACCTGGATGTTTACAATCAGCAGTGTCATTACATTTGAGTGAATAACAGACTTCACTTATCCAGTGCGAATGTGCCACAGTAAACTGACATAAAAGACAATTCCAAAATTACTAATCTCATACACGGAGGGCTTTAATTGAAGTCGTTGGGCTGACAATACCTTGAAAAGCAACCACTTAAATTACAACATATGAATATATATGTTTTGAAACCTCTCTTTGAAATACATGAAATATGACCAAAGAAAAGATTTTAAACCAAGTGGAAGGTATCTTGACTTTTTGTTAAAGTGAAAATATGAATAGATTTTCAGGGTCAAGAGTTGTGAAATGTAAGCTGCTATAAATAGGATCCCTTCTCTTTCTGTAAGGTGGTTCCTCCATATGAGTCACCATCCTTTTTTAAGCAGGGGACACTTGCTGTGCAATAATGAGGTAAATATGGAAATACAAGAAGCCTCTTCTTCTACTCTTACTCATCCTTTAACTATTCACTATATCCTGTCCTATGACAAGTCACCAACATGCGTCACCGGAAACACAAAATACAATTTTATCTGTCAGCTACAGGCTATAGGTTTTTCGATCCTTGCGTCAATGAGCAGTTTCTGGAAAAAAACACTGACTCAAACTGCCAAGGGGGATAGTTACAAGAGAGAAAAATGGAGGGAGGATGGAGGGAGAGAAATATATAGATGTACATGCATGTTTGTGACAGAGCAGGGGTGGAACAAAGTGTCCCAGAGTAATTCCCCAAAGCACCACATGATGCATGTTTCACTTCATAGTTTCTGTATAAAATTGACACTGATGAGTCCGTGTCCATTTCACAAGGAAGATGTATGAGCTGCACGCAGAACAAATCACATCAGCTACATGCGCCCCCCCCCCCCCCCCCCCCCCCGCACCCCAAGCCGAAGCCTGTGTAAAGCATTGCCTTTCTTTTCTGCCTTGATGTTCAGACCACTGATAATGGATTCAAAAAAGACCTCAATGCATTATTTTGTGTGCATGAGTGTGTTTGCATTAATTTGTTTTGAAAACTAAAACGACTACACAATGAAGCCTGTCAGGATTTATTGACATGCATGTGACATGATTCGTAAAGACGTTACAGCACCATCTAGTGGCAAGAAATGCCCTGTTGCACATGCAGTGCATATGTCCTGCAGAAACTGGCAGGTATTCAAGTATCACAGTATCACATTTGCGACTGTTCTTGTATTTGCTAGAGAAAAATGCTACAGGAACACAATATGTTATCATAGTATTGGGGTTGATGCTGTTATGATGCTAAGATATTAGTGCCACTTCAACATACCAACAACCTGGTATTTCAGAGAGAAACGACACCCTTGTCATCACAGTTTAGATACTGGGTAAAAGACATTGTTTAAAGGCATACAGAGGCCTTTATGACATACATGACTGTACATTAACGGCAAAAGGAAATAAAAATAAATTGACTCCTTACATTAAAGTAAATTGGTCTTCAACTCTCAAATAAAAATTGGATTTGCAGTGAAAGGGACTTTACACATAAATCTGAGCCATGGACAAACTGCATCCATAAGGAAAGTGCTGCTCTTTGAGGGAACAGAGAACAAGTGAGAGGACATTACTGACTAAGTGCACCATCAACTTGAAATGTTCCTGCTTTGCTGGACAATTAAATGCCTTATTGTCTATGAAGCATAACTAAAAGGTGCAGATAAATTCCCTTGAATTATTTCAGACAAAAATGTATTGTATAACCAAGCTTCCAGCACCATGTTCCAGCAGTAAGGGACCAAAATATTGTCCAGTGTCACTTTCTCACGGCAGAACAGATTCTAACAGATTTCATGACACTAAAAAGGGAGTTTGAATATTAGCTGAAACATTAGCCAATCAAGTTGGGCACCAGGGCGGGTTCTGTTCAGCAGAAGAGCTGCACAAACAGATACCACTGTGTTTTACGCAACGGATCAATAATTTAAGGTGGTCTTCAGCTCCCATTTGAACAAGTCTGCAGGGAAAATCTCACTGCTCTTTAAGAACCCGCTCAAATAGAAACACTTAAGATATTTCAGAGGATTAGGGAAGCTCTTGTCCACAAGACTGTAAGTACCTGGAACAAACTCCAGATATGGTCTCAGGGTGGACCTGGATTAGTTTAATCTGACCAGAGAATCTGTCTTTAGATGTGGTCTGAAGCTCAAAGTCATCTTTTGACCATACATTTGTCCTGTCAGGTTTGAGCATGAGAGTTAAAACCACAGATGGCTACATTCAACAGTCTTTAGACTAGGGGTTTTAAGAAGAAGCGTTGCTCCCTTCTGAGAATTTAACAGTTTAATATGTTCATGTGCCTGCAGACACACAGATAGTCAAGTACACATGCACAGGATGCTAAAGTGGAGCTAAAAATGATTCCACTTGTCCCTTGGGTAATTTTTTTATCAGTGTCAGTGGAAAGTGTTGCACTATAAGGGCAGTGTGTGTGTGTGTGTGTGTGTGTGTGTGTGTGTGTGTGTGTGTCAGAGAAAAAGAGAAAGAGATATTCTTCTCACAAGAAAGTGACTCACTGCTTGACAACAGACACTGCCTTTACTTGTTTTGGTATCACTTGTTCTTGATTTGATTTGGGACCATACATGGCAACTCTTTAAAGACACAATGATTGTGTTCATCCCTCATGATTGTATTTAAAAATAGAAATAGATAAATAATAGAGAATAGAGTGATATGTAGCCATTTGGATCAAGTAATTTATAGTTAAAGACTTCTCTTTGTAATGCCACACGTTTAAAATGATCACAAATCTAAAGAATCAGCCCGTTTATGATGGCCAGATAGAGAGTATATGCACTTGAATCCTTTCAAAGTTCAGCTTGTAATGTTGATTTTAAATAAACTCACTAACTGTTAGGTTTGGTGCCAAAACATTTCCAAACAGTCAGTCTCAAGTGTATGCCTAAACAGGAGGGAAACATTATGGGGACCGTGAAATAGCACTGAAATTTGATGACCCTGGGGGGAGAAGGCTTAGACGCTGTTTTAGGATTTTAAACGTTTCCAGTTTCTTCCTTCATAAGAAGTCAGACAGGGTCATATATTAGGAAAGAAGAACCTGAAGCCCTTTTCTGCTTTGGAGAACTTTAATAAAAGTTTACAATTAGTAAATTAGTTAGTCTATATTGACCTACTGTTGTCAGCTATTTGTTGGGTGAAATACATCAGGTAAGAGAAAAAAGAATGAAGGGAAATGTGGCATATACATGATGTTTGGTGTCTAAGTGCTGATTAGCAGTCAGGTGTCAGACTGATGGAACACATCTCTGAGTCAGGCTTATGTGTATGTCTGTGATAAGATAAAACACTGAGGCTGTCACAATCACATTCACACAAACTGAAAGGTGTCAGTTTCATGACACACATTACCCTGTTGCCATTTTCGAAGCACTATTATCAGGCAAACACCTCAGACACACAAACACAGGATTGTTTGGCTGTAACTGTGAGAGCACTGCATTGATTTTTTTCCACACACTCGGCTTCAGCTTGTTTTTTTTTAATGGAGGAGACAGGACAGTGAATCAATCTCACTAATTCACAGATTGACTGTAGTGACATGTTGTGACATTAGAATCCATAACAACAGGAGCCTACTTGTGCAATCAGTTCATCAAATAAGATAATAACCCCATTTTGTGCCAAGGAGCAACATATTGCAGTTCAAAATGTCATTTTTAATCAATGCATGCAGCACTTCTCAGATGAAAAGCCTTTTTTTATTTGTGTTAATGCGTCTGATCTCATTAAAAAGCATTTATTCCTAGAGATGTTAATCATGAAAGGTTGATCACATCACTATTAAATAATATTCAATTAAAAAACAATAATGACGTAGGGCAGTGCAGATTTAAGAAACTTAACTAAAACAGCAGTATATTGTATATTTATAGAGGGGGCTATTTTCAGGAAAAGGATTAACATATATGAATCCTGCACCTTCTTTCTGGTGTTGGTGATAAGGAATGAAAGAGCCTGACAATAAACCTGTGAATAAAAGAATATGCCAGCGTTTAAGTCTGCATGTGTGAACGGCCGACAATCCAACACAACAGAAAGCGATAAGGGCTGGGTGCAGGTTATTCTTTGCATGAAAGTTTGCACATGTAGATTTAATTTATATTTTCACATCACAAATCTGAAAGAACGGAAAACTCAGCTCAGTTTATTTGTGTTTGATCACTGAACATTTTGAAGCATCTCTGCAGATGTCAGGTGGATTTGACTTTTGGCTTCAGCTGCTTTGATCTTAAATTCAACAGCGTTTGCAGATACATTTTTGCAGTTGTCTGTTTTTAACCCACTGAGCTGCGTGATTTATGAAATTCTTATACCATGACACAAGGTAAATGTAGCATTTGCATACACACACACACAGGAGGTCACCAAATGCCATAAGTGTCATGTGCTGTGAAAAAAAAGTCTCTTTTAGCAAGTAGAGTTGGTTTTCACACACTAAAGGACAGCTGTCCATCACCCTCCTGTCTTCTTACTTGATTCAGCATTTAGTTCCAAAATTAATCTCCATTTCTGTGCCAAATAAGAGTTATTTAATTCAGTCACAAAGACGTCACAGATTTACAGAATATAGACCGGTCTTTAACCTGCTTCAATTTCAATCAGTTCAGCAGATTCACTTTCAGACGCTGATAGTGACAGCGTGACCGAGCCGAGGCTCCACACAGACCACAGGCTCCCCTGCATTTGTCATGGCTCAGAGTCTGTTGGCACGATTTTATAGAGCCTGAGGAGGAGGGTTTAAAGTTCTTCAATGTATGTGTGTCACAGTCAGAGGAGGTCAGTGCAGGTGGTGTGGATTTCAAGGACCAGGAAAGGCAGGGGTTATGGGTCAAAAATCAGCCATTAGATTTGAAGAGCTGCAGGGAGAGAAGTGAAAGCAGAGTCCAGCTGAGGTAAAAGTCAGCCGGGTCAAAGTTTAAAGTTAAAGGTGATGAAAACAAGTTTAACCTCTTAAACCCCTGAACTAAACCATGTTCACTGTCTATGAGATTAGAGTAATGCAGTAAAAAATGAGTCTGGAATTTGTTATGTGCACAGAAACACAGTAGTAATGACACCTTTACGTACACTCTTATGTTTACCACACAGACAATTTACACTGTTGCACTAATTTAAGAATCGTTTCTTTTCTATAGTTTTGGGAGTGCAGCCAGACTGTGTTGAAAGACTTCTACAAGAATGGAAGTCTGTACGACTGAACATTTCTGTAAAATTTAAGGTAGCCTTGCCACTGAAATCTGTCTGAATTGCGTATTCACATATTTCCCTTACAGGGTGAAGTTTCCCAGACAGGTAGGGGGTCTCAGGAGTAAAGACATGATGTATAAAAGACTCAACAGAAATCGAGCATGGCGGTGAAAAGCAACAAGAGTTCAACGCAAAGATGATGATGCCTTTATTTCTATGTGTATTAATGTATTCAAAATGTCACAGTTTCAACAAAGGAGTGAAGAAGAGCATACATAGAATGTAAAGCAGCTGCATTGCATGAACAAAGATTACATTGGTGTCTCACTGGTCAAATGATATACAAGTACCGTAAATTCCGGACTATAAGCCGCTACTTTTTTCTCACACTTCGAGCACTGCGGCTTCTACTCCGGTGCGGCTAATGCATGGATTTTTTATGGGGGACAATGAGCTTCTGCCGCAAAAACATTTGACTTCGTCACGTCGGATCTTAATATCAGTCATTTTGCGCTTCATGCACGCACCCTCATCATGGAAAACACACGGAGAAATGCATATGATGTAGCTTTCAAGTTAAAGGCGATCGACCTGGCTGCCAAAGAAGCTAACAGAGCTGCTGCACGTTAAGATGACACTGACAGCGACAACAGAGACTGAGGAAGTGAGTAATGAAGTCATTCTGAGGCAGTGAATGGATGGACTTTTTCTTGTGAAATATATTACGGTCATCTTTTTCATCAGCCGTGTTACAGACACCGTCGGCTAGGCTTCGTATTGTAACGGTTCATGTTGTAAAGTCAGTAGTTGATAATGTGTTCATAATTCCGATTATGTGGAGAGTCAGTGAATGCACCAGCGAGAACGTGTTGAGTGGCTGTATGAGAGAACGCTGGGGGAGAGAGTTGGATTGTTACGGCAAGTTATGTGTTGCTCTCTGCTGTAAACGGCGTGGTCACGGCCGACAGTGATCGGATTATTAAAAGTTATTATTTGAACGCTCTCGTCGTCCTTTAACGTCCGTACGGACGCTACAGTATTTGCGGATGTTACCGGTAGCCTACGTCTGTGTAAATAGCTCTTGTTATAGCGTGGACACCTGCGGCTTATAATCAAGTGCGGCTTATATATGTACAAATACATTTATTTACTTATTTTTAGCCGGTGCGGCTTATATCCAGGTGCGCTCAATAGTACGGAATTTACGGTAATTACTCCCCGCCTGCTTGCTTACTGTGAAGTTTCCTTTTTCTTCACCAGACCATTTGTCTCTTTTTTTTAACTATTCATCTTTTCTTTTTGTTTCGAGTCCTGGGAGGAGTGTTTATTATCACCAGCAGACACATGAATCCATATTTGACTGTTTTCTTTTCAGTTATTTGTTATTTTCCCCTCACTAATTCCCATGAGTGTGTGTGTGTGTGTGTGTGTGTGTGTGTGTGTGTGTATCCACACTGGTTATATGTGTTTTGGCTCAGACCCAAATGAAACAGCAGTTAATTTCCTCCTATCTTCATCACATTATTGTCTTCTTCAGCTCTGTTTGTGTCTCTTACGCTCACTGCTAAGCACACTCACACACAGGGCTATATCACCATGTCGCTGTATTTGATATGTGAGATAGTGCAGAGTTGATATGTTGTGGGGGTTCATGATCATGGGAGAGGTAATGTCAAGAAGTGTAAAAAGTGATGAAACAAAATAAAATCATATTTGACTCTGTGGTGTCATGGCCTGTATTACAGGAATATCAGTCACTCATTGATCGCGCTTCTGAATGAATCAAATGTGTTATCATATCAGCACTGCCTGTCACCATTTAAAGCTTTAAATACATTTTTTACCCAAGAGTTCTAGGTTCATAACCCATAAGTGACTTATAAAATCTGCTTTGCACTGTTCAGTAACTAAAGAGCCATATTCAGAGTTGTTCACTGTTTGAATGCAAATGATAAAAAAAACAAAAACTATTGAACATGTATTATCCTGAACACTCCAAGGTAACTTGAAATGAAAAAAAAGAGAACTTCATATTTACTATAAGTGGAGAGCAGTTGCTTTGTGCAGCTGACAATGAAAGTACATGACAGATCACATATGCAAATCAAGCAAACAAAACAATATGACAACATTATTGGAAGTGATTCACCTCATAATTTAGGCCTGCCCTCTAAAAGCTTTAACACATCAGTTACGGAGGGGCACAGGTGTCATTAGTTTTGTTTGTTTTTGAATGCTGCATTGTTATATTGAGAGCAATGCAGGGACAACATCTGGAAGCCTGTCAACTTTGAAAACAAGTAAACAATTGCATACACTCATGTTTCACAATTGGCAAAGTCAAATTGCATATGTAAGTCTGGGTATATGAACTTACTGTGTAAAAAATGGTTTTGTTTTCTTTGGTTTAGCATTGGACAAAAAAGGTTGATTAGTTACACCTTCATTCTGACAGGTAGGTCTTTCTGGTAGCAACTTGACAATCACATGTGGCTGATCACTGAAGCACAGTTTCAATGTATCACCTTTAATGTTAAAAGGGATATAACTTACAAAATGAACATCATGTTGTATAAAAGAGTCTCGAACTACGCATTTTAGACCATAAACTCATTTCACTTTGTTTCTGGTTGATCTCAAAACAATTAAACTTTTTATTGCAAACAGGGCAGTTGCCACATCCCTGCCAGAAGAAAGAATACAGAAATACGGCACTTCAACATTCGCTCCATCTAACATTTTGGAGTCCCATGGCCACTCTTTATGCAGTCTATCAGTAAGACCTTAATCAAAATTCAGGGGCCAGAGACTCATGTTTTAATGTACAAAACATGAGGTACTCCACTATATGTCCAGACTACTCTTGTTCCTCCTATTTTGTTGAGTTTCTGTAATTCTACTACAATTTATTTAGCAGAGGTGGAAAAAAAGACATTTCAGATATTTCAGAACTACACAGTGGATGTATGACCTTATAGAGAGAGGGCCTAGCTCAGGGGTAGATGGGAACCAGGCAGAACTTGTCAGAGACTGTGGTGATTTCAGAGATTAGTACTGGGCTGACAGGTTAAACACAAACATGGTAAACATAAGGGAATCAGTCCTAGTGAGAGTATCAGAAAATTTAACATACAGGGAAAAGAACAATCAGGCAAAGAGTAAGCCTGGATTACTGATAAGGAGCAGCTGTGTACACCGGTGAGCTGATTGAGCTTATGAGGTGGAAGTGGCTGGCAGGCAGCATAGAGCGTGTGAGTGGAAAGATACTGAGAAGGGGAAGATAAGCAAACTTATGGCACGTACTATCTGTATAAAAGATTGTTTAACACATATTCAAGCCTGTAGGTCACATTCTTCTATCTCTCTTATCATTAGCTTGCCTCAATTCCTATTGCCTCTCAAACAGACCCACATGCACACACAATGTGCCACATAACACAAACAATGTACACAGCAGACTCATTACGTTAACTTCTGTGAAGTCTTGTGATCAGGGATTCTTCGCTTCAGTTCCCTGCAGATCATATAATGTCTCCAACAGCTCTTTGGAGGCGCCTTTGACTCACACACAGACACACACATGGGAAAATAGACAAAGAAATACGCACACACACTGGGTGGTATGTGCAGTCGCAATATTATTTGATGGACTCACATGATCCAAGTTAATCAGCTTTGCGTAAGTAGCTGCCAGGTCATCCATGAAGATTTTTTTCTTGTTTTTGATTAATCATATGATTATGACTTGCTTTTTTTAAGAGTCTGGAAACTTCTGTGGCTCTGAGCATTTTGCTATCGTCATCATCATTAGAAGCTTCATCATCGATAAAATGAGAAGCATCAGCAGCACTCTGTAATTTCCCACCATGTCCACTTAAGTATTATTGACAGTTCTTTATACCAGCCAAGCTATAATACTTACCTCAATATCGAAACATTAAAATCAAACACAGACCGCGTGTGTGCGTACACACACACACACACACACACACACACACACAACTTGAACATATTGACTGTGTAGTATCAATCCAAAACTAAAGGAATTATTTTAATGAGAAGCACATGACTGTACAATCCTAGTTAAGATGACAGGACCTCTTGTTGTAGCAGTGCACGCACACACAAGGACACACACACACACACACACACACACACACAGAGAGAGAGAGAGAGAGACACACTCCCACACACAAAGGCTACTTATCAAGGAAATTATCAAAAATTCTGACTGCTATAAGGAAGATGTCTTTGAGTTTATTTGCTCAGGAGAAGAAACAGAAGATCTCAAATGAACAATGGACATATTTCACTTTTAATATGAAAACAGGCGAATGACTTTAAACACAAACTGTGAACAAGGAGCTTTTTGGTTGACCACACAGTTGGCTGTATCTCTCTTTAGTTCACGATAAAAAATAAAAAAAAAGATAGCACAGAATCAGAGACAAAGTGAAGTTCAGAAGGGTGAGATAATGAATGTGGAGGGCAAAAGTGACAGGATTCAAACAAATAATAAAGCACATAAACTACTGCTTGAAATAAAAATAAGAAAAAAACATTTGCCCAATCTAAGGACAAAGTTTCCAGTAATCTCAACCACAAAAAGAGAAAAGGGAAAACATTGAGAAAAGTCTACTGAGACAAGGCAGAGCCAAGAAGAGAAGCCTGTTTTGACTGGAGGCTGCCAGGTTAGGCTGCAAACTCTCAAACTTTTTATTCTAAATCTCACGTAGCCAGGGAAGGGAATCAAGGACAGGTGTAATGTGGTCACTTCTCTTGGTACGTGTTAAAAGCTTGGCAGCTGCATTTTGAATTAAGTATGCTTGCGAATGCCTAAATAAAGAGCATTACAGTAATCAAGTCTGGCAGGGTATAAATGCATGGATGACTTTTTGTCACTAGGAGAATGGAATGACCTGATTATGGTTAGTTGTGTTAGTTGAGCAAAACTGGACTGCAGCACCTTGGTCACCTGGATATGAAATGTATCTCTGAGTCGAACCCCTAGTTTGTGTGCCTTTTTGCAAACATTATTGGATAGAGCACCCAGGCCGGAGCAGAGATTATCATTAAGTTTGAACTCTGTCAAGAGGGACTAATAATGAGCACATCAGATTTTATGTTGAGCTGCAGAATACTCATATTATGTTGAAGATCAGTGCCAGGTTTTAGCGGGACATACAAGTGTCAACGTTTGCGCCCCTCCTGGAATCACTGGTCTATGCCATGCCTAAGCAGCATTTATTTGGATTTGATTAAGAAAATGAAGTGAGGATGAGAAAAATGCAGGATGGATACAACTAGAGAAAAGGCTTCATCAGATTGTCTCCATAAAGACTTGTTTTTCCTATTGTCTGCCCATAAAGACAAAAATCCCAGCCCTCTGTTAAATGTTAAAACACACATGTTTTGAAACATCTCTGCTGCCCCTTTCTATTGTCGTGCAACATCCAAAGAGGTCATATGCTATTCCAACTGAAACCTAAGCCGACAGACAGTCTCTATTACTTGCCTGCCTAGGTTGGCCATGTCCCCTCTCCAAATATACACTATATATATTAGGGGTGGGACTTTAACGCGTTAATTACAATGAAAAAATTACAAGGAAATAACACATTAAATTTTTAAGGCATTTAAACACAGTTTGCCTCATAAACAGCACAGAACTGTTTGTCAGGGGTTAGAAAATGTGCTAATGATAGCAACGTGTGATCCAACTTTCCAACTGCTGTGCAGAAAAACTATTTCAAACAAGATCCAACAGCTTTGTGAAACTGAGAAGCAAGTAAAATTACATGCATTGCATTTATTCAGCCACCAAAATCCATTTAGATTAAGAAGTGCTGTTTTTTAGGGCAAATATTGTGATGCACCTAAAATGTGATTAATTAACTAGAAAGCCCTGAGTTAATTACATTTTTTTAATCAAGTCCCATCCCTTATATATATATATATATATATGTCTCTGTGTGTGTGTGTGTGTGTGTGTATACATGTATGTATGTATATATAAAGGAACATCTATGTTATTGCCATTCATTATAACCCTTGTTGAGAATGTATTTGTAAATCAAAGACGAGAACGCCCTCTATTATTTTTATTTATTATTTGCCACAATTCTGCAATTTATTTAGCAGACGCTTTTATCCAAAGTAATGTACATCAGTATGAAACGTCAGTCGAGGCTGATTTGATACAGTTGCTGTTAGGCAGTGTATTTTTTAGACTGTAATTAAAGTTAATATGTTGTCAACAACAGCTGTTCTTGAGAGTTCTAATAAGCATCGATAGTAGTACAATGAGTAAGGGGAAACCCGGGTAAAAGTCTTGACTTGAGGCTTGGAAAACTGTGATCTGGCACTTTCAATCCTTCAACTTTGACAACAAAATATAAAAAGAGGAGAGATGCAAGGAAGGAACGAAAACAGTAAAGGATGAACAGGAGGAGGTTTGAAAGCAGAAATCAAAGGGAAGGGGATTAAGCCAAGCTAAAAAAAAAAGGGGGATTTCTGCAGATGAAAGAGAAGGAGATGGAGGAACAAGCTCCTCTGTTCTTGTATGTTACAGTTGCACATATCAAATAAGAACAGACATTCAGCAAAACAGAATCATTATTAAGCTCTTAACACAGAAGAAAAGCACAGAGAGCATATTTGTATCATCCTAAAAGATGTTGCATACAAGGCAGAATGAAAATACATTCCAACATGGTTCAGTTATTCAAGCCAAATATTAAAATACTGTAGTGCTGGAAAAATGGTTTACTATAGCCTATAGGCCTAATATTTTTCAATGTCTTTTTATCTGTACCATTGCTGTGACTTGCTACACACTAAGCTATGTAACATGCTGGCTACCTAAACTACAGGCTGCAAATAGACTGACAGGAATGAGTCCTAAAACCCGGAAGTGAGTTAGCATTTTAGCACCATGTGTTCCTAACTTTAAAAGCCAATGTGGGGATTATGAATGGGTTTGTAGTTAGACGCTTGAAATAATGCTTGTGGTTAACGCAAGCTTAAGAGATGTTGACATTTTGTTCAACGAGATAAAGTATGTTACTTAAGACCCCCATTTGTGAATTTTAAAGTTTTTATGCAAACTTAAAATGGTGGTTGCTAACAAGTGGCTAAATAAGACTACAGTGTTTGTCGGGGAGATTAAAGGTCATCACGCCGGGAACTCTCTCACTAATCCGCTTTACAGCTTCTAGTCATGGTTTTCAGTGCTCTTGCAAATATTAGGTTAATAAACAACTTATTAAGCTACCATTTGGCTAGCTTGTCAAAACCGCTGATCAGATCAATGAAGCATAACTGTTGTGATGTCAAAATCTACTGACCACAGGTGTAGTCTGCTTGTAGCATAACGTTAGCTTGTTACTTCTCTCTGTTGCATTAACACTTCAAACTTCATAAAAGTGATGTTTATCTATAAAGATTATCCTGCTGAATAAAACAGCTACGCATCAGAAACGTGTTTGTCACAGAAGTTATTTTCTGCAACTATCCAAAATCCAATTCAAAAATCCCATTGACGAAATCTAGTTAGACCCCATGGTGAAGCAACTTCAGAAATAGGTCATCACTTTTCCAGTCTACATTAAATCAGTCCCTCTGGGAAGTCGCGATGTTGCGATCGCAACAATTCACGTAAATTCAACCAATCACCGAGATTTCTGGGCGACCTTGCAATTTTGTCCAATCACCTTAATTTTTCTGCAAATTTGAACAATTAAAATAGTTTTATTGCAAAAAAACCCCCAGCTAAAAACGTTGCAACAAGCATTGCAACTTTTTTGGAAAAGCTATCCCGAAATCAGGCATTTAAGGCCGCAACAATCCCCCAAAAAATCCGCAAAATCCTGGAGGGATTGTTAAATGGCGAAGCCTCAGTGACGTCAGCCATATATTACGTAAGGGAGTTCTAGAGGCTCAATGGCAGCTGCTACCGTGCTGAAAATGTTGTCATACTAACTTTCAGTCAACTGGCAGGGTAGGAATTGAAGCTGAGGTAGGGTTTAAGCCTCTTGACTAACCGTTACGGCGAGCCCACCTGTCAATCATGTCAGCTACGTGCCTAACCAATATTTACAGTCTATGGTGTCTAACTATGAGTAACACTTTTGTTGTTTTCAAAATCAAAACAAAAACATTATTAAAAAATTTATCCTATGTACACTGTGTGCCAGTGATGACAAAAAATAATCAGCCATGTTTTGTTTTTTTTGTACCAGGGAGCCCCAACATCCACACACCCAACAGATGGATGTCCCCTACCTCCCGTTTTAGTCCCCTTTTCAATTGACCAACCAAAACACAAACAACAAAACTTGAGAGACTGTAAACTTGTGCTGGCTGCTTGTGAGAAGCCTGACTGGAGCTAAAACCAGTAGAACACACAAAAGCCTGACTTAAGTACAACTGCCTTCACAAGGTTTTCACCTGTTATCATTCATCCAAATATTCTTAATAAATCACCCGCAAAATGCCCACAAACCAAACGTGCAATCTGGAGTGAACACGCAATGATGATAGATAGATAGATAGATAGATAGATAGATAGATAGATAGATAGATAGATAGATAGATAGATAGATAGATAGATAGATAGATAGATAGATAGATAGACAGACAGATAGATAGATAGATAGACAGACAGACAGACACTTTACTGATCCCGAGGGAAATTCAAGAATTAAGTACTCTTTAATTGGGATCTTAGTAAATCAGGCCCTTAGTGTAAAAAAGTTTAGACACTAAGACTGGATCCTATTTCCTCTAAAAATTAACAGGATTAAAGTCAAATTAAAGTCAATCAGCTTCTCACAAGATTATAAATAGAATCTTCTATCCACCCCTATTCAAAAACCACAACATTCTCCAGACACACACACACACACACACACACACACACACACACACACACACACACACACACACAGCTCTAGCTCCCACTGTGGCTACACTGGTATGGTTTGAGAGGAAATGAAAGCCATCATAGAAAGGGGAACTTGTGTGTGAGTGCAGTTCAGCTGTTGTTCCTTTTGTGGTCTCCAGTAGATAAAAGTCAACAAGTAAAGAGGTTTTGACAAAGCCAGACAAGGAGGACATCGCCAACAGGAGAGGGAATAATGAGAGTTCGGATTTTACTCCTTGTCTAGTGATTCTCTTAATATGTGTCTTTCTGTAAGATAACTGCACAAATCCCCTTTATGTCGAGACTAAAAAACTAACATGGTGATGAGAAAAAAAAGAAACTAGAGGATGAAGTCCCATTCCAGTGAATTTTGTTGATTATTATTTTTTACACTTTTGGGCCAACAGTTAAACATTGTTGTTGCTAAAATAGAATTTAAAAATATGACTTGAAGACAACTTTAAGGTCACATGTAGTCTTCTAAATACACAAAGTTGAACTGCCATGGCCTTAAGTAATAGGTTTAGATTTAGGTAATGGGATTTGTATATCTGTTTTGAGTGTATTAAGCCTATGAGTTATTCATAAATGTGCATGATAAGGGATGTGGCTAAGTTGATTCAGAGGTGGACGCTCACCTCATCCCCACCTCTTGTCTGTTTGCTTGATTGAAAGGTAGGTTATTTAGGTGGAATCCTGTGAAATCACTTTTGACTACAACCAGCCTGATACCCATTTTTTTAATGTTGGGTGCTTATCAGCATGGTGTTATAGAGTAACTCTATCAAGTCTTGAAGTTTCTCTCTTAGTAACTCCAAAAGGGCCTAAACTAACTTGTTGGTGTTACTGCTTTTGTATTTTTCTAAAATGTAACACAACA
Organism: Symphodus melops; assembly: GCF_947650265.1. NCBI lineage: Eukaryota > Metazoa > Chordata > Actinopteri > Labriformes > Labridae > Symphodus > Symphodus melops. The sequence goes on along the minus strand of NC_136692.1, from coordinate 13,957,675 downwards.
CTGGCTGTGCTTGAGGGATCAGCACAGATTACACAGCACAGACAAACTTCACATTATGAGAAGGAAAACATTCCTCGGATGGTTGGCTTGGCACATCTGTCTTTTGTGTCTGTGTTTGAATAAGTGTGTGTGAATGTGTGCCATTGGTTGGCAGCACTACAAACAGCCAGATGTCACGGTCATCTTTAACATCTGTCCTCTTTGAAACGGACCCACAGCCTCCTCAAAGACAAACTATGTTTCTTTCCATCTAGTAAATATTATGCTTTTAACTTTGAATCTTACAATACCTGCAATGTGTTAAAAAGTCCATCTTACTTTTTTCATGAATTGTCAGTTTCAAGAGTCCCCCTTTTTTTTTTCTTTTAAGAACTGTTTTCTGGGGTTTTGACTCCCCCATTAGAAGGCCTCAAAAAACTAAATGACACAAGCACACATACATGTGCTGACCAAGCAACATGGAAGAAACAATGAATTAAGCAGTTCATGCAACATACATAGCACTAAATGGTTAATCGTATTAAAATGATGAATATATGCCTGATCTGTGAAGCAAGTTCATGGGGAGCCTTCGCCGCCCCTGTTGGTTAACTCCGCCCACTAAGAGCATTAAAGACTGCCATAGGATGAATAAAACGCACCGTCCCGCCCACCGGTGGAGTTTCTAACTTCTCAGTTAAATAAAATAGTCAGTCACTCGGTAGTCAACTACTACTGTGCGTAAACCATGAAGATGCTTTAAATCCAAACCGATAGTTTCTTGGACTTTTTTTGGTCCATGAAGGAAGCTGTAAAGCCTCACAAACCGTCACAATGTGGAAACCCGCGTGCACATTCAGCTCCGCGGCAGAACCAAGCGCCGCGGCAGCCGCAGTCACCTGCCTGCTTGTGACCGGGATGCTGCTCTTCACTTTCGGACAGCCGGGGAGCGCTGACCCGGCGGAGCCCCCGGCAGCTGCAGTGGTGGCCGGCGGGAAAGTTTTCTCGGCTTATTTTAGAAAGTTGACCCGGGAGAGAAGAGGGACAAGGGAACCCTCAAGGAGAAACGCTCCCCCCCGGCCAATGGAGCCCCTGTGCCCGGAGGACGTGTTCATCGCGGTGAAAAGCACCCTGAGATATCACCGGCAGAGGCTGGAGCTGCTGCTGGACACCTGGATCTCCAGAAATATGCAACAGGTGAGCTCCTGCCTATAAAAGCCTACAGATGTTATGTTAGGCTCCATGTCAAAGTAAACTTAAGTTTAGTTTTTTTTTTTTTTAACCACAGAATTATAATTTTTTTAATTTATTTAAATATTAGAAATGTGACCTTAACTTTAAAAGTTTGAAACCTGGAGGGACATGAACTATTGCCTGCTTTTTTTTTTTTACAAGTCAGTATTGTTTCAAATCAAATTGTAATTTTAATGAGGTAATAATAAGGTAATAAGGTAATTTTACCTCTACCAGGTACCAAAGCTTTCAAATTATAATGCTGGGCACACTTCAGTTTTAAAACTGTGGAAGAGGCCAATCAAGCAGGCTGGAACTCACATTAACTTAAATCTCGTTGCTGATGTTGTTTTTAAAGTGATGAATTAGCTGATGAGTGGACACATGAAGTAAAATGTAAACCGGTAAAACCTGGACAGATAGTTTGAAGATCACAGCTGAAACATGCTTTGCCTTGGCTACTTTCTGTATCAGTGTGTGTCCCTCATCTCCTGCTGCAATTGCAATCAAGTCATAACACCCCCCCCCCCCCCCCAATGTTATGGCCTCTTTGATCTCTCTTGCCAGTCAATTGTAAAACAGAGATTGAGGCCTTTTGTCACGCATGAGAGGGAGATCTGAGGGGCTAACAGGCTGACCACACTGCCATACCAGCATGGGACATGTAGACAGGAAGGACGGTACTTCAGGAGTCAGATGGATAAATGAATTTCCTCAGACAGCCTCGATGAGATGCAGATTTCTCTGTGGTCTGCACAAAGAAAACAACTGTTTAGTGGGGGAGATATGACGGTGATTTTTTTTTAAAAACACCACTGTACATCATAAAAATTCTGAAATGTTAGAGGAGGAAAATACATTGGAAAGTTAAAAAAAAATAAAAAAATACCAGTGCAATATAAAAACTTTCTTTCTTGTAGTTCATCTTTCAACCACTGCTTCACATAATGTGGGGTAATTTTTCCACCACCATGTATAAGGGAGCAGTACTTAATACCTCCATGTTATTTCTGGGACATCTTCTATAGGTGCATTAAAATACCTCTCACAAAATAATGGCATTATGAACTAATTCATTTAAATAACAAAGGGCTCATTCTAAAGTCTCAGCACCTTCAATCCAGGTACATTATAGCTTATGTTACTGTTTTCAATTGGTGATTTACACAAGTGCTTTGTGTGTGTCTGACTTTTATGTGAAATAAAATGTTGAACCTTTGTGTCTCTTACACCAGTAAACAACCTGAATAGAGCTACGACCAATGATTATTTTTATTTTTTGCTTGATTAATTGCAAAGTGATGAAAAGGCCTATGAACAGTTCCTGTAGCCAAGTAACTTTCAAGGTGAAACTGACATTTTTGACAGCCTGCTCCTGAAATCTTTGAGAAGCTCATTTACACACATCAGGATGTTTTCCCTGTCATCAATTTATGCTATTATATCAATGCCAAGTTGTAGGACATAGTCAAGCTATCAACAAGAACAAAAAAGACATGCTGGCTAACTAAAAAGAGCATAAAGCAGCTTTTATAAGTGTAGGATGATCACACCAATCGCTGGTATAAAAATGTCATCAACTCCCTCCTGCTTATTTGCGGCGATGAATATCTCCTACTGTGTTCACACATCGGTTCCCCAGATGCGGAAACACGGTCAAGTGTGAAATTTGACTCTTTGTGTTTCCACGAGCAGCTCAGCCCAAATATTTCAGGACATTTTCAGGAGTTGCAGATGTGACTTGGCAATGTGTAAAAATTAGTAAAAATAAAATGTATGACCAATTAGAATCTTTCTTTTTTTTTTTTTCCTTCAATCATATTTGGTTAAAAAATTGTCATTAGATTAACAATGAAATAGTTTAAAAATGTTAGTTTCAACCTACGAATGCATCAGAAAACCTGGACTCTCCTCCTGCCACTGATCATCTTTTCCCAGTTAAATGTTAGGCACAGTCTCAATGATAAACATTTCACATCAAACCGTAGAGCAGACAACATTTTGGGTTTGATTCACTGTGGTGAGTGAGTCAAAGACGGATCTGTTGCTATAAAACAGATGGGCCTGTGGCAAGCTGCACCCAGCCGCTTCAAAGCTCCTAATCGAACACAGACATGTGGAGATGACAGTGGTTGCTCTGATTCCCATTTAAACCTCGGAGTTTAAAGGAATCGTTCATGTCTCATGTGCTGCAACACACTGACTCGCACACAAACACACTGTTGACGTGAAAATAGAGGTTATGTTGGGGGAATCAGCTGATGTGTGTGTGTGTGTGTTTGTGTGACGCATTCTTGCATCGGCTCTCACGGTCAGGTGTGTGTAACTCTACCTGTTTCCCAGGCACACCTTTATCCTATAAGACTGCTGAGTAATGGAAACACAGCGCGCACACACACACACACACACACACAAGTTCTCACAGTGTTACCTACATAAACACACATGCCCTGGGAACTCTGAGATTTCTCATTGGAAGTTTAAAATGCACACAGACGCACACACACACACACACACACACATGCACTCACAAACTTTCTCCTGCCCTGATTGTATTTGTAGGCGCCTTTTTCCTGGGCCGTAAAGCGCAACTTCTGGTGAGCTACTGAACTATTACCCCCCCCCCCTTTTCCCAGCCACACATTTTTTTCCTCACAGTAAGCCCCCCATCTTCTCTCACACACACACACACACACACACACACACACACACACACACACACACACACACACACACACACACACACACACACACACACACACCTCCTCCTCGTACAAAACACCGATACTAAACCAAGAAGCTGACTGGGGCTCAAGAGGCAGTAAGGAAAAAAGGCTGACAAAAAGTCACAGCTGTTTGGGCTCTCCCTCCCTCCTCCCCCCACCTCTCTCTCTCTCTCTCTCTCTCTCTCTCTCTCTCTCATGCCTTATCAATTGGAATACAACACTTGTATGTAATATGTTTTCACTGACTTGGTGCAGCTTGGCAGTGAAGCTGCAATGTGGAATCCTCACGGGACTGTGTTCAGTGTAGTTAGAAAATGCTGGGGCAAATTCTTCTCTAGCTCCTCAGATTCAATATTCACATTATAAATGTAGCAATGATTATCAGGTTGCAGTGCAAATCTTTATATCTAAAGGGACATTTTAAAAAGTGTAAGTAAAACGTTACATTGGGAAACGTTTTATTTTTATACTGTACCAAATTATAAAAAGGAGAGGATCGCTAATAAAATACCATATTTTTAGCTATGTCATTTAAAAAGACACTCATCTACTGTTAGTCTGTAAACGTAAATCCAACGTCTTTTGCAGCAAATGCCACATTACAGAAGCATAATCAGACTGTTGGCATCTTTCCCACTGATCTACAGCCAGGCTGCACTGCAGCAAACCATTAACTATTGATCAGTTGATTTGCAGGTTCAGAGTTCCGACCTGTGACCAATTCCGGCACGATGTGGTGGAGCATTATCGATCATGAACAGAAAGTTGGGGTTGTGCTGGCAGAATTGGGAGATGGTGATGGGTTCTGTGATGAAGTAAGAACGTGCAGTAACTGATCCATCTAAGATCACTAAATCTGTTTTGCACTGATTAGTGATGCCTGCCCAGACTGTTGCACCTCCTCCACCAAAGTGAACCCTGGAGACCATGTTGACCTCTGCGTATTGCTCACCTTACCCTCTCCAGCAACGCTGTGCAAGGTGACCCGACACTCATCAGTGAACAGATAGATAGATAGATAGATAGATAGATAGATAGATAGATAGATAGATAGATAGATAGATAGATAGATAGATAGATACAGTAGATAGATACTTTATTGATCCCGAGGGAAATTCAAGGCATCCAGTAGCAGTATACAGACAGGCAGGACACAAGACATGATGGTAGGATGGTAGGAACAGGATGGTAGACCACTGCTGCATTGTCCAGGTCACATGGTCTTGTGTCCAAATTGTCATGGTGGTGTCTTGGTGTGAGTGGAGTCGTCTGGCAACAAGCCAAAGCGGTGGAGTCGGTTGTGAATGGTTTGTTTGGAAACCTTAGCACCCCTCACTTCTCGTAAACAGGCCTGCAGCTGTGTGGCAGAAGCATAACTGAGTCTGAGTGTAAAGGTCTTTAGGTATTGGTCATCATTGCGGTCCATCACGTTTGGGTCTGTCACGAACACTGCCAGTAGTTCTGTGTCTTGCTGTCTGCTGATGACGCTTTGAGACACACCAAGTTCACGAGCAACATCTGACTGATAATGACTTGCTGACAATACCAGCTTTGCATACCCCCAGAATGTTGAGATTTATGTCATATTTAAAAGGGTTGTCTTTTTGTATTTTTTTTTTAATTGGCCCCAATATGTAAGTCTCACTATACACAGTGAAACTATCACATGGAAAACACAAAATGAGGTGCGTCTATCACCCTAATACAATTTCCTCCCTACCCCAAAAATTATCCATCCATTTTTCCACCGCTTATACGGGGCCGGGTCGCGGGGGCAGCAGTCTGAGCTGAGACGCCCAGACTTCCCTCGCCCCAGACACCTCCTCCAGCTCTTGTGGTGGGACCCAGAGGCGTTCCCAAGCCAGCCGAGAAACATAGTCTCTCCAGCGTGTCCTCGGCCTTGTCCCGGAGGGACATACCCAGAACACCTCCCTAGGGAGACATCCAGGGGGCATCTGGCACAGATCGGACATCTGATCAGCCACCTCAGCTGACTCCTCTCGATGTGGAGGAGCAGCAGCTCTACTTCGAGCTCCTCTCTGGTGACTGAGCTCCTCACCTCTAATCACTGAAGTGAAACAATGACCTTATTTATTAAACCCACTGAGAACCTCACAATTTCTCTACCTTATTGTGAGAAGTGTAAATGATTAAGTCTACAAAGTGTTCCAATAAAGCCATAATCGTTTCAAACCAGGGGGTTTTTTGGGTGCAAGTGATTTCGTGGGCTTTTGGGGCCTTGATGGACTGCAATTTTTGACTTCTACGTAGACTTAATTTTCACCACCGAAGGTTGTCTCTTAAATAATACTGCTCCTCTCTATCCCAGCCAGTCTTTTTAATCAACCATTGATCAGCTTCCAACTTGGACCAACTAAAATAATGACAGCAAACTTGGCTCCTTCTTCCAGGTCTACAATCCCTCCCACCCTCTATGTGTTGCCACTGAAAGGCGCCTGATCAAACCTTTAGAACCATGCCCAAAGTCTTCTCCTCAGTAGTCCCTCAGGGGTGTAATGAATTGCCAAAAATTCTTGTTTTTTAGGACTATTTGTGCAATGGAAAAACGTCCTTCACTGTTTCAACAATACCGATTTAGAAAGCCTCACATAATAAAACCTCATTGTCTTTGTTTCATTTCACATCATTGTCCTTGGAGCCAACACAATATTTACAGACACTTCTTTGTGTGCACCCGGGGTGTGTGTTCACTTCCTGTGGAAATTTGAGGGGTCTACATGGCTTCCTGAGTGCGCAGTGACCCTCAACCCCTTCACTCATCACATAAACACACTTACACACGTGCGCACACACAGCTGCTCGGTTGCTGATGAACATGAGCCTTACTTTTGTCTTGGCCTCCATCCAATTATCACTTGCTAGCTTGTGTGTCGTTGAACGTAAGCATGTGTGTGAGAGAGGGAATAGTGGAAGTCTCACCTGAGATTAAAAACAATCATTTACAATCAAAGATGGTGGAGCAATGAGTGCTTCTATGTGGCTGTGTTTTCATTTCCCTGCTGTTTCACTACGGGCTGCTGGAATAACATGAACTGTGTTTGTGTGCTTTTCCATAGACCTATGTTTTCACTGATGGAGAGGACGAGAAGCTAAGGAAAAGGATGGGTGAGCAACACGCAACACACACACACACACACACACACACACACACACACACACACACACACCCCATGGTTTTAGCTAAGTAGCTGCAGCGTTATCTGCAGTGTGCAGGAAAGCAGGAACCAGGCTGCTGACTGGGCAATACTGTGTTTCCATGAGGTGCAGGAAGTCACTTTAGTCTAATCAGTGGGTCAGTGGGCCTTTCCTTATTTCGCTTATACGTTGTTTTACTTTCAATGAGGTATTCTTCTTAAATGTCCACATTATAGATTACAAAATTCGATCTGTAACGTGCATATTTAATAGGGTATTATCAAGCATTCAGGCTTTAATGGGATCCTCATTTTCTGACCTGCTTGTGAAACAAACATTTATTCAAAGTTGCTTCATCAAATCCTTACAGTTCTTTTTTTTTAATTTAATTTAATTTTTTTAAAGAAAAATATTTCCAACCCCTCTGTTTGAGATACTGGTTCTTGATTTTGTATTTTATCGATTACTAGGAGCTCACCTTATCAACACCAACTGCTCAGCCACCCACAATCGTCAAGCCCTCTCCTGTAAAATGGCTCTGGAATATGATGCCTTTATAAACTCTGGAAAGAAGTAAGATACACTAAACACACGTAGTAACGCAAAGTCTTGTCCTAAACATACAAATGTTCTTTTACTAACTTTTACTTACCTGTGTTGCAGGTGGTTCTGTCATGTTGATGATGATAACTACCTGAACGTCGGCTCTCTCCTGAAACTCTTGTCTCAGTACAGTCACACTCAGGACATTTACATCGGCCGGCCCAGCCTTGAGAGACCAATTGAAGCCATGGAAAAGCTCAGCCCCACTGAAATGGTAAACTTTATTTTTCCCAAAACTTCACAATAAATACAGTCTTAACATCCATCTTATGGCCTAAGCACTGAACTGTCACAGACTTGAATGACTTTAGGTGTGCTTGGTTCACTGGAAGCAAAACATCTTCATACTTATGGTTTGTGCCCAAATCTGGGGGGGGGGGGGGGGGGGGTTGTTTGTTGCACGTTGTTTTATTTTCCTTTGGGTTCAGTTAAAAAGGACAGAATATGATGAAGAGATTGTATGTTGAATGGCATGTTTCAAAAATGTAATAAAAATATTTTACTTGGACATACTTTCACGACATCACAGGTTGCTTGGAAACAACATGCGCCATGATACGGTATAATGCAAGAAAATCCCATCTCCAGTTTATACTGTATTTGTATTTCTTTCATTGGAATGAAAAGCAGAATTTTGAAAATCGTTAATGCTGATCAAACTAGAAGCACATTTAAAGAGTGAGTCTGTTTGAAATCTGTGAATCTATGAGTGTGGAGTTTGGGATTTAGCCATAGACTTAAAAAAAAAGTGTACATTTTGGCTTTTTAGTCATCACTATTATTTATTTTTAAGTAAGACATGCTTCTGTTGAAAGGGCAGAGAGAATGAATTGTAAAGTAAGCACCACGTCATTTGTCAGAGTTTTAGTGTGATGCATTTAGCCTAACTTTTACACCAGCTAATTTGAAAACTTGCCATCAAAGCTAAAATGTTAGGTAAAGGACCGTCATTGATACTTAGTCATTAGTACTTAACACTTTGAGTTTTATAATGTAAAACATGGATTGATGTGCTGTTGAAACTAGCCCTAACTGGCCATTTGTGAAACTACAATAACAGGATCTTCAGTATTGGATCAATTTGTTATCCCAATGGTTTCCTATATTTCCTTTGTAAAGGAATATAATGTAAATATGTTCTTTTAAGTCATCATTTCCCTGCACCATAACCAAATCATGTTTTTGACCCCCTTGGGTAGTCTCTTCTGATGAAAGTTCTGATAAAATTGTTTATCTCCTGGGTTTGGCTAGTAAGCTCTTTACTGGTCCAAAAGGCAAACACAGAACATACAGCAAAACAAATGTTTACGGCAGCTAATTGTGTGTGTGTGTGTTTGTGTGTGTGTGTGTGTGTGTGTTTGTGTTTGTGTGTGTAGAAGCAGGTGCGTTTCTGGTTTGCCACAGGAGGAGCAGGATTTTGTCTCAGTCAAGGCCTCGCACTCAAGATGAAACCCTGGGCCAGGTTAATATTAACCTCGATGAGAGATGAGTTTGTTGGAGTGGTATTATATAATCCCGTCTAATGTAACTGTTTTATCTCTGTAGTGACGGCGTTTTCATGACAACAGCTGAGCACATTCACCTTCCAGATGATTGCACTGTAGGCTACATCGTTGAAGCTCAGCTTGGTGTGAGCCTCATCCGCTCAGCGTTGTTCCACTCCCACCTGGAAAACCTCGGACTGGTTTCAGACGCACACAGCCAGGTACACACTCATTCACACACTCGCACACAAACTGACTCACTTATCTGCCATCTGTTTAAACAGCTTGCGTATTTATTTGCCCGCCCTTTTTTAGGTGACACTCAGCTACAGCACTATTGAAAACAGCAGGAACACTGTGAACCTGAAAGGACCTCTGTCAATAAATGAAGATCCTACAAGGTACAAATATGTGTTATGGAGTTGTTTTTGCTTCACTCAAGTCAGAAAAAGAGCCTGCATAAAATGGTAACCACTAGGCATTGAAATTAACACAACAGTGAGAGGAAAGAACATAGACTGTAAAACAGATGTTATTAAAAAAAGATTGCCCAAGAGGACAATAACTAATAAGGCTAATATCATCTTTTTTTTTTACCATGCTTTAAACATGTTATTTATTTTAACTTTAAACATGTTAATTTCTGCTGTGAAGAACAGGCTTTTTGAATGTGGCGTCAATGTGACTTTTGGGGCTCTGCTGGGTTTTGCACTTCTTCATTGGATTCATTTTTCAACACCGTAGGTTGCTGCTTTGGAAAGACATAATCTTGACCACAAAGGGCAAACAAAAGCTGATCTTATCTTCAGGCTTCCTGAAATTAAGGGGTTTTTTTGGGTTTTTTTTTTATTAGTTCCCTTCTTTCTTCTGTTTTTTTTTGTCCTCTGTTCAGTCATTATGTTATAATTGTCATTATTTGTGTAACTTGACACTGATGACATTGTGCTACAGGGGATGATGAAAGGTGAGATGAGGTAATGAGATAAGCTTGTTGACATATCGGTATGTGGGGTTAATTGAAAAAGACAAAATCTTTAGTACAATCAATAGTAGACATGGTGTATTTTTTTGTTGTCAGTTTCAGGAAAAGCTTGAGCTGTGCAAACGTGTATGACAATCCTCCTTTATGTAAGAGCTTCTTGTTGTGAATGTTTTACTACTACGACAAGTTTCCTGGCTTTGTTTATTGTGCGTTTGTTGATGTATGCACAAGACTATTTGTTTTCAGGATATAATGTTTGAAATCCCCAGCGGGCAACTTCCAGGCATTGTGACACTCATTTCCCTCTTTTTTTCTCAGGTTTAGGTCGGTCCATTGTCTGCTGTACCCAGACACTCCTTGGTGCCCAAGATCCAAGAGACTTTAGCACCCATCAAGGGAGACACACAGACTGGTGGAGGGCAATTATTAAGTGTTTGCCTAAACTCAATATTCTCTTATTTTGGGGGAGTTAACTGGAGAATTTTAAAAAGAAAACAGGGAAAAAACACCAGTGGGATTTTGAAGGTCTTGTAGAGTCCGGACTCCATATCTGAAGATTTGTGTTGTCAGTGTTCAGTATTTTCCTTTCTCTGATGTCATAATGATTGAGCACTTTGATGTTTTATTTCTGCTGAATGAAATGTATTGCAATACGAAAACACATCAGAAAAAAACCTTTAGGGGAAAACACTGTTTTATTTTTTAAATAAATGTTGAGAACAAACATCTCAACATTTATGGCATTAGGCTAGCAGTTAGCTTTACTAACAGGAAGCAGTTGAATTTGTCCAACATAACTTGTAAAACCACCTATTGTTTGTTGTAATTGTGTGTAAAGCCAAACAAGGCAAAACGTTTTAATTAGTGTCTTAAATCTGTGCTGGATAAGACTTGATTATCTAGACCAGGGGTGTCCAAAGTGCGGCCCGGGGGCCATTTGTGGCCCTTGAGTGGATTGTTTGTGGCCCTTGACTTCGTTCGAAGAATCAGAAGATTTTGGCCCCAGGCCTCATCAGATGGCATATTTCGTTCTTTTTCTTTTTCATGTTAGCGAGGGAGACCTACAAAAGCCTGACTATTCTTTCCAAAAAATTAGAACACAACAGTTTCCCACTGCAATTAATTGTGTATTTACATTATTTTTTTGAAGTGGTCAAAATACAAAAAGTTCCTTCCAATATTTAAAAAAAAAACCCTGTGGCCCGTGAGCGATTCTAACGCGACAACTTTGGCCCGCAAGAAAAAAAGTTTGGACACCACTGATCTAGACAAACCAAAACTAGCCGTTAGCTGTTTTCTCCTGTTGCCAGTCTCAAGTGCTAAGCTAAGCAAATTTGCTCCTGGTGATTAAAAGCTTTGTCTGAAATCTTTAAGTTTTTAATTGACATTTCGTCTCATCTGGAATACGTGTTCAGTTGTAAACTTACTGATGGAAAAATAACTAAAAGTAGATTTGATTTGATTTGATTTGCTTGTCTTAGCCACCAGTACATTTACTGCAGAAGCCTCTTGGATGACAGAAATGTTTTTTAAGAACATTAACAGGGTCCACTTGCGTTTTGGATCAAGCTTTAAAGCTTTTAGTTTTGGAAAGAAGGCAAACATTTGTATTTTCCAAGAATGAAACTTTTTATCCCTGGTTTTTCACATTTTAAACCTTACCATTCGGCCTCTGTGGAAAAAACTGTATTTTGAAAGTTGAATTCCATCTTCCTTTATTAATTTAAATGGGTGGATTATGAATGTGTTATGCTGTTTGACGTTTAAAAAGTTATAAAGTAGTGCCATAACAGATATAAACTTTATTAAGGTTTATAAGAGAAATAACCCATGTTGGGTTGTCCTGAATCTTTTTGTGCTTTAAAAGCAGCTGTTACAACTGAACGCGAGACGTTAAGTTACATTCTGTACCTACATAATAAATAAATGTATATGAACATAAACAGTCTGAAATGTGCTTGATCTTTCCAGCATCTGGACTGTTATATATGTAGATATTACATTTTGAGTTAATAAAAATATGTTTTGGTCAAAAACTAGATTGTGTTTCTGAGATTGTGTTCTTGTTACGTTAAATTACATACAAAGAGAAGGTGTGTTGACCTTTTGTCTCTGACCTTGTTTATGAGCTACTGGGTTCCTGTCTGGGGACAGACCCACCACTGAACATAGCCTTACAAATTCCAAAACACACGCAAACACACACACTAAAACAGCAGTCCTCTTATCTGATCAAACCTATCACAGCCCAGTAAAGATAAAGGCAAAACACTAGCTAACAGCATGACTTTCTGTGTGTGGGTATGAAATTGCCTACTTCCAAGGATTTTTTTCAGAATAGAGACCAATCCTTGGGGGTTGGCCCTATCCCATCACAAACCAAAACACTAGTGGACTTGTTGGTGAACGTAAGGTTGGGTTTAAGGGTCATGGTTAGTTGCCAGAAAGAGAAAGAAAATCTTTGTTAAGTTGGGAAAGTGATCAGTGTGTTAATTTTGACTTGTTTTACTCACGCTATGGGGACTTAACTTCCTCTAAGGAACATATTAAGGTCCCCATGTGTACATGTTTGTGTAATGGGCTTGCTTACACTGTGCAGTGTGCAAACCAAATATGACATCTACTGGCTGCATGTGGTAGTGCAAAGACTTGCGACAAACGGTTGGTATGTTTGATACAGTAGAGTAAAAAGAAAAATGTATCTAAAACAAGCAATGGACAAAATGAATCCAAGGGTTTCTAACCTTTTCAAACTGTGACCTCATACTAACAGGCATCGTATTATTCAGGCACTTCATTATCTTTAAGAATGAATTTGTTTGGATTTGACACTACTTTCTACAGTTTCAGAGACGTAAAAAGAAGCCTAAAATATTAAGTAATTCTGAATAAAATTTTATTTAAAAATCCTTTTTTTGATTGTATACATTTATCCTATATTCCATATAAATATTCTTAGAAAGGTCTCTCTTTTTTGCAATTAAATCTGTGCCTCTGAACATGGGGTTCCTGTTTCACTGTCTAAGCTAAACCAGTGCCATGAGATGCTGATTTTAAAAAAACATATAGAGTGGAAACAACTCAAAACCTTATTTCAAGAAATTTGAGTTTCTATCTAAAACATTCTGTTTTTTAATAATGATTATAAACCGATTAGTTTGTATTTGTATAGGGCCAATTGATAACAAATGATCAGTATCTAAATATACTTTTCAAAAGGTATTGACAATACTCCATACTCTTTATTATATAATGCCTAAAAAGACAGAACATTAATCCACCATGAGCATAGCACTTGGCTGTTTAACATTTAGCAAAGTAACAATGGCAAAGTAAAGAAATGCCTTTTAACAGACAAAGATATCTGTCGAGACATGGAAAGTGGGACTTGTGACTTGGAAAGTGGGATAAAGAGATGCATAAAGAAAGGATGCATACAGTAGAGACAAACAGCGCCACAATAACTACTGCAACAATTAATACGATTTATAGCTACAATGCCAGTGATAATGTGTTGCATAAGCAGTAACGACAAAGTATGATAACAGACTGATAAATCCAATAACATTAGTAACTACAGTGAAATGACGAGGACTGATACTGTTAAATGGAGCAGTTAAAGTTGAGCAGCTCTAAGATTCATATTAACATTTGCGATGATGATAATAGAAGTGAGGCTGATATTAATAGTTGTATCACTTGGATTTGGGCAGATCAAAAAATCATTACATTAAAAACAAATAAATAATAGAACTAAAGAAAAACTTTTTTTTGCAGTGGTCGTTTATTTCTCGTCTGAGCTGAATGATCAGTGCAGATGAACTGTTTGTAGCTTTATATTTCTCTTGACATCTTTTTGACTTCTTTCGGGAAAAAACACACAGTTACATCAGTATGTTAAAGTTGCTTTAATTCCTTTTTTTTTTAAAACATTTATTCCAGAATGATATCATAACCACAGTTTTGACATGTACATCATTAATATCTTAGTTAATTCATCAGAAAATAAAAACAGCCATAGAAAACATTGTCTGACACATCTGGACCAAGGTGTATTGGAAGTCCTGTAAATACCACATATAGACGCAAAAACATTACTTACCCTTAAACTTGAGCGTTGTTGCTTTTTTAAGACACACTGTATCCGATTGGTTTCATCCCAGAATTCATTGCACAGGATTTAAAATACAACCTTTTAAGTCAGGTGTGCAGACGACACTGGAATAGTCTTATTAAAACGTTGCAAGACAGAGTCATTCACCATTAATAAGAGAGGAAAAACGCTGTCCTTGCCTTTATTCTCCTACAAAACAGCTAGCTATTATTTTATCTTTAAAGTTTGATTTTTACAAGACAGAATAAAATAAAAAAACATGTTGCGATATGAAGTGTTGTAAGAGTTTAAAAACATTATGAAAGGCCATTAGTCAGTGACTAGTCCCACAGATCTTAACATTGTTTTCATCAATGTTGCAAAAAAAAACAAAAAAAAAAACAAACTGTAAAGTTCTAGACCATAGGTAGCATTGTTACCATAACATGGACATTTTTCTTTCTAGTATAATCACACATGTAAGATTGTCTCGCTAATACGAGAAGTGGTCATTGATTAATAGTAACATATTAAAATGCTGTACAGGAATGGGTGTTTGAAACGTGTTTGAAAGATATGCTAATTTCTACATTCCAGGTTTTTCTGAAACAATGCCTCTACCTACATCACCCAGAATGCAAAAAGATATCAGTGTGATGTCACAGTTGAGTAAGGGATGTGTAGTTACTACTTCTCTAGAAGTGACTGTAAACAGGTAAAAAGTTGTAAAGGATGTATTTTGGATGAAATCATGTGTGTGTTTTAATGAAGATGCCTGTACAGCAGGTGTGTGCGTTTATTATATTATGCGTGTATGAGAGCATGCGTAACGTCTGTGTTGTATTGACTCGATAGGCTGGCCCTTGCTTACTGCCAGTCAGACACACTGACCACCGTACTTACACACAGTAACACTGAGATAGAGCAATAGCCAATCACGCTGCAATGATGTTACACACACATACAGGTTCACGGATACAGCTTTTTTACACTGTACAGAGAGTTTTATAGCGGGAGGAAAAAAAATCCACCGGCAGTGTCCCAGGCAGTGTGTTTTTACTTCTTCATCATGCAGAGTCACCTTGAGGAGAAATTGTGCTTGTGGGTTAAACAAATAAAAAAATGCTAGAAACAAAGTAAATAGTGGCTTAGGGTCAATCAGAGGCCACCATTTGAGGAAAAACACAGGAAGTAAATAAAAAAACAAAAACACTACAGTTTGTCACAGTTTCACATCCCGAATTCCAGCTTTTGATAAACATAAAAACCCACCTCTTAGTTGACTTTCCCTGTAACACTTTCATGTTACATTATACACCAGGGACATTTGCTTTTTTCTATAGTTTTCTGCACAAATTTTCCACTAAGGATTGGTTACGTCTTTTTCTTTATCTGCTAACATCCCTGAATTAAAACAAAACATTAAGGTAACAAAACAAAATCTGCTCCCCTCAGACCTGATCGTCTGAATGGACCTCAACTGGCTTATTTAGCACCTTGCAAGATGTGTAGTCGAAATATTTGTAGTGAGTCTTATTCCAATTCTGCCCATCGTTTTCCTGTTTCAAGTGTCTTTTCCCCTTACAGTCTTAGGGAAACATTCCAAGTCAGTATTTTTTTTCCCTTTTCTGTGACATTGGAGTAGGAGACGAGGATAGAATCAGGCATCTCACATCTTTTCAAGTTTTTTGGCACAGGTTGAGAATTCTTCTGTCCTTTATCTCTCACTCCCAAAGTTTATCACAGTCATTCCACTTCAGGATTCCTGGCTCTTGTTGGAAATGTGTTTATCTACTCATGTACTGCATGTGCACCTAAACAAATGTGAACAAACATGGACAACTTTTCAAGCTCACAATTCAAGTCTTAGTTAGACTAACAAGTTAGGCTATAGAGAATGTGTATGTGGTGGTACCTTTTTGATCTAAACATGGCTTTCTGATTCACTGGCTTATATTTTTTACAGATGTGTGCTCGCTTCTGTGTGTGTGTGTGTGTGTGTGTGTGTGTGTGTGTTGTATAAGAGATACAGCAAAGGTTTCCATGATAAACACACAGCTCACCACATTACCAGTAATGATTCAACAGTCTACTTTTTATGATATCAGAGTAAAGCACATGTTTACTATTTACAGCTCTGTACAGCATGTGTGTATGTGTGTGTGTGTGTGTGTGTGTGTGTGTAATCTTGTTTGTGTGTCAGTGTGTGGTGGTCTGAATAATACAGGGGATTGAGTGGTGGGAGTGGCTATCTGCATTTGAGGGCGGTTTGCGGATCCCAGTGGACGAGATGAGCATTGAGAAGGGGATATTCGAGACGGAGCCAAGGTGCTCTACCCGCAATGCATTGTGGGTAGGGCGAGGAGAAGAAATTGAATTACTTCTGTCCTTTTTTTTTCTCTGATAAATGTGGTTGAGAAGTAGAGTTGAATCATCAAAGTGCAGTCCCTCGCTGAGGTGTTAGGTTGATGAGTCTTGTGTTGGGTGTGTTGGTGAACTTCTGCAGAACTTGACAAACTGTGTGTTGCTTCGTACTCTCATCTCTGTTGAGTTGGACCTTGTGTATTGGCTTCAAGAACTTGATTTAGGCAGTACTGGGATGAACTGGTGCGACTCTGGTCTCTAGTGGACTGAGGACTGTGGACGGGCAGTGGGGTGAGGTCGGCTGGTAGGGTCCAGTTGGTCGTTGGGTACAGAGCGTCTGTTTTGGTCTGGTCGGTTGGTTGCCAGGTACTTTGCTCTCATACTTGAGGTGTACTGAGGAGAGGAAGGACAGTGAGGAAATAAAAGGTAGGAGAGGGTTTAACGAATGAGTGACGGAGGGGAAATATGACGGGTAAGAAGACAACAAGGGGGAGATATGAAAGTGGGAAACAATTAGAAGCAGAAAAACACCATTGAACAATTACGGATAATAGCCAAGCATTCTTTATACAGAAGAATAGGCAGAGTCATGTTTAAACAGTCTTAATAATGGACATCGGATCAGAAACTAAGATAGTGATAGAAATGAGAAAAGAGAGAGAAATGATGGATAAAGATATATAAAGAGATGGAGATAAAGAGAGAGGCATACAGAGATATAGTACATAATGGTAGACTCACGTGGAGAGGGATGAAGATAGATAGAGATACAGATCAATAGAAATGGAGAGAAATTTAAAGAAAGATAGAAAGAGAGAGAGAGAGAGAGAGAGAGAGAGAGAGAGAGAGAGAGAGAGAGAGAGAGAAAGAGAGCGAGAGAGGGATAGTTGTAGAGTGAGGTGATGTGAGAAAACACACACACAGGTACAGCAGAATTACTTTGACCAGTCATTTGGACAGCCGGGGGGGTTTGATTACAACAATCACTCAACAGCTGATTAGGTCTGGATGATGTTATTGTAAATTAGCAGGGATGGTCCAAAGTCAGTGGTTTGCAGTTAGTGCTCTAGTTCTGATGTAGTAGGTTAGCCTGGTATGAGTTAGTGGTCCCTCGTGAGCAGCTAGCTAGTTACTGTTGGAGGTTTCTTTAGTCCACATCACTGCAGACCCTGATGACGGCTGAGCACTGCAGCACAGGATGGAAGGCCAAGTCGACACTAGCAATGATGAATCGTGGCCATTTTACAGTTCATCAGTGGAAGTGGGAAACGTGTGCTCCTGTGACTGTTTAATGGTGAAGGGTGAAGGGGCAACAGAAACAGAGGAGACGTGACACCTTGACAAGAAAATGCAAACATAGACACATTGTGGGAACAAGGGAGGGAGCAGGAACTTTAGAGGTTTGGGCCCAAGATTACTCCGGGAAAGAAGATTTTTCAGCTGCACCGCAGGGGGGGGGGGCGGGGGGGGCACCGGGACAGCCATGTGACATGGAGCAAGAAATGTATCGCGAAAGGTGTCAACATATTAATTATCATTTCATTTCATCTTTGACGTTTACGCTATTTAAGTCCCACATAAATGCCGTTGATACTGCAATATATCCACAGCTTCAGGCACAGAAGCGCCTTCTCAAAGGTAGATTAATCAACCTGTTCGCGACACGTAGTTCAAACAAAAGGTGAAATACAGACACCTGCATAACTGGCAAACGTATGTAAATTGGTATTGAAGAAAAGTATCCAATGACATTTCTGAGCTGTTCCGTGGTGACATGTTCCTCTAAGCTCTACCCAACCAGACTTTTTACATCAGAAATAGAGGACAGCTTTGTGTCCAACATAACCAAACAATCCCACTTATAAGAAGAGGGGAGGCTCTCTTTTGATGCAAATGCATGTAACACTTACAAAAGGCTTCTTTTCAAGCTTCCCAGGCTGCCAAAATGACCCTCATAAAGGCGACCCTTGATCACAGTCTAGTATGAGCACAGAGTACACTTGCAGTGGTGTAGGGATAGGGGACTACCTTCCAATATCCATCCTAACTTGCTATAAAAGCAAAGAGTATAAGATACAAGCACATTTTTCAACACAATGCTTCTCTCATTACATTTTAAGATCATAATAAAGTCAACCCTGTGGGTTCTGCGTTTTGAGTACCAGATGCATTGTGGGTATTGGAAGGTAGCGGAGGGAGAGTGTGTTCTAGAAAGTGTGCACTTACAGAGGGTGGAGGGGACTCCCTGCCAATCAGGGGGGTGTTCTCACACCGAGGGTTCTGAAAGTTTGCGTTCTGGCTCCTGCATTATAGAATAAGAGGTTACTGCATGTGGTCACCCTGCCACTGGTGCCCAGTTGTAGCAGCTGTATATGATCTTTGGTCTGGTTGTGATACTGTCTTAATGCCTCTCTGATAAAATGACCTCAGTGTAAATAGAGATCAGAGAGCTTAAGCTCTGTGGTGCCTTGTGGCCTGGAGTCAAGCACCTCTGCCTCGGACTAACATGCTTAACATTCCTTTTTAACACTGTAGAAAAAACATTAACATTTCCTCACACAATGGGACACAGTCAGTAAAATAGTTCTCCTATTAGTATAGGCATCCACAGAAAACTGATATTGAGAATTGAATTTTATAACTTCCTATGAGTTATTTAGCTGCAAGGAAAATATAAGAAGATTTAACATGAAATGTTTGTGTTTATCATCAAATGTCTTTGAAAGGACAAGTTCACCAAAGTAAGATGTAATTTACTTTCATTTTGTTATTTTAACAACGTGCCTGATCACAAACCCTGGGTTCGTACCAATAACAGTGTGCCGTAAAAAAACGAAGGGAATGTTGCAAATGTACAATATCGATGTAAAGAGATACAGTATGACGTGTATACTGTTCCAGATATATATTATCTGTCAAATATGTTTAAATTAAATAATTTGTACATATAAAAATAACTATGACGAAGCTAACAATCCAATCAAATTCATCCCAATGTTATGTCCTCTGATTGGTTCTATGCCATTTCAGTAGGAAATATGTCAAGACATATCAATCAGACACTCTCTAAGTTCCATTTCATGGGAACTTTAGAGAGCAATTAGCAGGTTTCTACATTTGATCCAAGAATGTCATGTGTCAAGTTTATATTACAGCCAAGAAATGTTCGAAAGTAAAGATCGACTGTTAGTTATTTAGCTAATTTCTTAAGAGATTGCACATCTGATAATGTTGCTGCTAACAGCAAACTCTTGACAATTAGTTTCCATTAGTACTAATAAGACAAACATTTTCCTCACAACTATATAATCATAAATAAAAGCTAAACTTGGACTAAGAAGCTAAAATGACTTCAACTTTACTGTTAGGTATTACCTAACCAAAGAGACCAATTCTAACTACCAGGCCAAGGGAGGTCAATCTCTTTTAGACCTATTGTACCCTTTAGACTATAGACAATGTACTGTCAAGAATGCAGGAGTTGTTTCAGCCCTTCAAAATAAAAATTAAGTCCAAGAAGACAACAAATAAAATAAAATGCCACAAGACTTTTAAAATAAAGGCAAGATTTGATCTCCTTATTTCTTGCTGCAGAATTGTAGTTACTGGTATTCAGCAGCACTTTTCAGTTTATAAAGTAGTGCTCAAACAGAAGCAAACAGTGGCAGACCAGCTACATAGTTATAGATGACTGTTTCTTTTGCTTGTACTCAAGGTAAACAAGACTGTGTCAAACTGTAACGTACTGTGGCAAGCAGGGTGAACATTTCACCTTATGGTGTGGCGAGTGCAAACCTAAATCATCTTTAATATGGTTTTGGTTACAATTGTGGACTAAAACAGGCAGGCTAGCTGATACAGCAAGCAATATTGTTTTATCAGCATCAAAGGGACAGCTAGTGAAGGGCTCTGGCTCACTTTGTGAAAAAAAAGCTGACTGTGTCACACAGGACATGCGAGCCGAATACAGAAAAAAAAAACAACAACTAACTATTCTAACTAACAGTATCACAGGCAGTGGACGTTGCTATACTGCTGATCTGGGTCAAAGGGGCAAGCAGCTACCAATAGCAAGCAGTGTATTGATCCTGCTAGCCTCTAGCTAGCAGGGGATGCTAACTCACATGTATTCAGTGACGGGGGCATTGCTGACAGTGTGGGCTGTAGCGGGCAGGCTAGCTTCACTACCGTAGCTGGAGCCACAGCTGTAGAGACTGGGCATGTGAACACGGTACAGGTTATCGTGCACGCCGCCCCGTGAGGCACCCGACTCGTCCTCTCCGTCTTCCTCATCCGTCCTTCAATCGGTCAGGGTTAGGGCAGGGCACGAGAGGGCACCGTGAAGGGTAAGGGGGAAAGGTAGAGGGGAGTGAGATCCAAGAGAGACAAGAGAGTGTAAACAAGTGGCTGAAGAGCAGCTTAGAAGAGGGGAAGGTGCACTTGTGCTATTTGGAGTGCCTTGATGTAAAAGACTGTAAGGCCACACCTTCAGCCTCAAAGCAGCTAAACAGGAAGACAAAGGCTATGGAAGGCTTTCATTAAAAAAAAACAGGTCCTACTTTAATTCAGCAGAATCTCTAATATTACTACACAGCCCAGAGTAAACCCATGAAGCTGTATTTTATTGTTGTTTACAATTACGTGTTAAAAACTGTATAAAGATGCTATATTCTTGTATATAATTCTAAAGCTCTGCTGTAACGTATAAACATGCAATGCTTTTATTAACACAGAGATTTGCTCCGATTTATTCATCTGAATGTCCTTATCAAATAGTCCAAAGAGAATCAAAAGTCAAAGGTCCATTATCTTGGAAGTACTTCATGCATTACTGAGTGCTCCATGAAACTCAAAGCAAAAAATCAGAAAAGAAGGAGATAACATGGCTTGTTTAAGAACCATTTTCAGGCATAAAATGGTTAAAAAATATAAAAAAAATAAAAATAAAAACGGCCAGCAACGTAAGAGAATGAGGCATCAAATAAGATATGTGCTGATTTGGAAGGTGAATCTCTGGCTACAGAAATGTTTTGGCTTCTTAAATGCATGAATAAATCATAAAATACATTACATGTGCATATATGCAGTTCTTATTGAGTACTTTATGACTACTTTTCTTCTTTGTTGTTTTTTTGGAGGTCTAAACCAGCTGTTCATATTTTAACAAAGTCCCAACAAGCTGGTCATCGTTCTTAGAAGTAAAGAATTGATCAGGGTGTATGAAGAACACTTGAACAGAGCCCCTATGTTTACAGAGACAAAAGACACAAAGAAGTTATTGAATTGACTGTCCACTAGATGGAGATGTTTCACTCAGGCAACCAAAGAGGAGCATAGCTGTGCAGCCCATTAGACTCAGCTATTGCAGCACAGTCAGACTTATAGGCAAGGCAACTAACCCGCATGAACAGTTACACTGGCTAATCTCAGGGACTTTATTTGCTGACTACGTGCTTGGATATACATAAACATCAGTGGTCATGCACACACAACAAACCAGTGTACAACACGTACCATTATGGCACCTTGTATGGCACAGCCAGCCTGGTTTCATTACTCAAATATTTCACCCAACGATTAATTTAAAAAAATAAAGGGTTGTTTGAATGGGCGGTTGAATAGGCCATAGGGTCCTTTAGCTTCCGATATTCACCATCATTCGCTGAAGCCCAAAGCATTTTCCAAATCAGGACAGGGAGAGAGGAGGAAGGGACGGAACAGAAGGAGGAAGTGGGGCACACAAAAAAAAAAATAGAAAAATGGGGTGATACAAAATCTAACACAAGGCTTGTTCTTCAAGTCCACAACAGAGATAAGAAAATAGGAGATATGTACAAACATAGAATCAGCCAGACTGGCAGTGCTGACGGAAAATAATAAAAGAAACAAAAAAGTTGCTGAGAAAACCGGATGGATGCAAAGATAAGCAGGAAGACTATAGAAGGATACAAAGAGCTCAGAGGCAAATACATTCAGTGAGTGACATGCATGGACACAGAGGAGATTCTTGATTGTCTCTTTCCGATGTTCTCGGGCCACAAAATGGATTAATTTAATCATCAAGGAAGTGGAATTAGCATCATGTTAGCTGTTAGTGTACAGATTAGCTAATCAGATAAGGGAATGTATCAACTGTCTGAGTCGTTTTTGTCATTGTGAAGGAAACTGTGTGTGCGTGCGTGTGTGTGTGTGTGTGTGTGTGTGTGTGTGTTGTGTGTGTGTGTGCTACCTCTTGCCAGGCCAGGTGTGTGGCACGCTGCACACAATGGAGGAGAACATCAGAGCAGTGACAAAGGAGAAGAGAACCAGGTAGATGAGACCTTCCACACCATCATAACAGAGCCCGGTCAGAGCCTGCACGTAGTCCTACACGTCAAGAAAAAGCAGTGTGAGAGGAGTGTGTTGTGTAAGAAAGTGTTCGATGTTAGTTGTTTTTTTTTTTTGTTTTTTTTACCACAACACTCAAAGTGACTCACCATGTGTAGGCTGCGACAGTCCACCAAAGCGGTCAGCTGGTGAAGGCCGACCTCAGTGGAATTGAGCACAGCCTGGATTTGCTCAAGATTCCCCTGCAAACAAAATGCAAAGCTTGACTGTATATGCTCACACACCATCACACACACTTCATAAATGCGTGTGTTTCGAACCGCCACATTCATCTCTCTCCATCGGATGCGGATCCACTCATCCTTGAAAATAAAGACCTAAAGATCATTGCGCGCACGAGCAGCACACGAACCTTGGTGTTGGCATAATCACGTGTTGCTGATCTCAGTAGCTCTGCCACGTCATCCTGCATCTCTACCAATGCCTTGTGACTCCCTGACAGCCTCTACAAAAGATACAGAGACACAAGTGAAACAGCACACTAACACACACACCAACTCAAATGCAACTGCTGGTAATTCAATTTAAAGAGAGGTTTCACTTTACCTGCTGGAATGGGTTAATTTGGCCAGAGCTGCACCTCAGGTAATACTGCAGGATATCTAAGAATACACAAAAGAATACTCATCACAATAATAATAATAATGCAATAATAATGGAGCATTGACTTTATGTATAACTTTCTAAGTTCATGGAGCGGTGTGAAAAAAGGGATACTCGTGTATGTGTGTTTTGATGTGTAAATGTGAGGTAATAGCTGCGTTCTATTGAGTGGAAACAACTGACAGACAGCAGAACTCATTAGAGAAGGACAAAGAGGGAAGTGAAGGAGGCAGAAGAAGAACTGGAGAAGTAAAGAGGGATTTAAAAGGATGAAGAGAGAGAGAGAGAGAGAACAAATCAGATAATGATCCTAAGTGAAAAGCAAAAATGAGCCCTGAATATTTCATTGATGTCTTTATTTTTTACATCTGGGAATGACAAGGAGGAAGAGAAAGGGAGAGGGAGGGGGGCGGGTGGGAGGTGGGGGGGCACTTGCAGGATTGCTGGTGCATTGCAGTCAGCAGAGACAGAGTAAAAGCTTTTGGAAACTAAAGTGTCAGTCAAACCCAATCCCCTCGGATTCACACTCGCACACAAACACTCTGGTTTCTTAAAATAGAAGCAACACGTCAGGGTAAAATGCAACTGTTAGTGGGAAAAAAAAGACTCATTGAAGACGTTTGTGCTTGTTTATAAACCTAAAGTACGTGACTAGTCCACTGACTAATCATGTCTAACTTCTTTAGTTCCCATTACATGTTATCATATTTGTTGTAATACTCGTGCTTGTAAGTTTAAAAAAAAGTGTGTGAAAAATACAATTAGAAATATTAAGATAAGAATCATGTGTGTGTTTGCAGGTAGAGTCTGCTTTGTTTTTACGCTTTCAAGTTCTTAAGGTTTGGAAACACTGGATTCCACACCCCCAACCAAAACATACAATTAAAGGCAGCCAGTAGTTCTTGTGCCGTTCTTTACATCCTTTATACCTTGGTTGATGACAGCGTTTTCCTTGGTTACCCTGGTGATGTAGGTATCCGGGGAAACACAGAAGTCGCTGGCTGACTGTAAGAGGGTAAGCACATATGACACATCAAGCTAGAGCAACATTTGTGCTGCATACACTCACTCCTTTGCAGCAGTGGGAAAAAAAAAGATTACATCATTGCAGAGAGAGCCAGAGAGCCTTGGCGATGTTGCCATGGTTATACTTACAGCAGCGACAGCCAGTTCCAGGCCCAGAGACCCCCAGCTGATTATCAGAGTCAAAACCCCGAGCAGACACACTCTGAAGGACAAAAAACAACAAGTCCACATTCTGCAGAAAAACATGACACGCAACAGAGTCCATAAAAGATTTGACTCATCCAATAGGAGCAATTTTTAGTGTGTGATGGAGAGCACCTTACCCAATCAGAGTGCCTCTAGAGTTGCGTATCAGGCCAAACAGCACCAGAAGGCAAATAAGGACATCAAACAGCAGTAGGCTAAGATACCCCAACCACCTGTGAAAGGACACATTCACCATGGTGTTTATACAAATACAGAATATTTCATGATGGTTTTAATGGAACAAACACTTCAGCTAACAACAAGCATTGCCTTGATGGGACAGTGCTAAAGAATCCTTTTACATAAAACGTAAAGGATGCTTAAAATATACCAAACTCTTCATCATTTTGTAATCACTCATTAAAATGTAAGGTAATAAAGCAAAAACGGAAGCTATCAGAGTTTATTTACTTAAAATTATGTTGTTTCAGTGTTTTTCATGCTTAGTTAAAACATTATGTTCAGACTAAGGTAGGTGATTATGTAACAGATAATGTACAGTGAGTGGGTTAATGTACAGCCAAGGTACATGCATCATCCTTTAAGGGATTACTTCAGCTATGATGACCTGCTCACTTTATAAAAACCTGTTTAATAGAACATTAAACAGGAATGGATTATAATGATTTAAGAGGATGTTATTTCTTCTGCTAGAATATCTTGTTAGATTCTACTTTCATTTTACTATATCCAATGCAATAATACATATGAAGCCTTCTTAAAATAAAAATTGTTACAGCTCACATTCAACTCGAAGGTGATGTGAATCAAGGTTAACAGGACCTCATGCACGTCTGTGACCGTGAATTTTTGAATGAAAGTCTTTTATTCCAGCTTGTGTGTATTTCATCCCTGGCTTTTCAACGCTTTTCAAACAAAAATGGTGTTCTATTTTTATTTGCACAAACGAAAAAGTATTTTAGATTGGTATGATCAGACCTAGTTCTTCAGAGCTGTGAGTCTGTGCTCACAGCTTTGTCCATAGCAGATTTAAAATATTCATAGCAACAGTATACTAAACAGAGTTAACACAAAATAAAGAATTGAGTAGCCAATTCAGCCACATTCCTAGAGTTCTTAGACCATCCTCCATATCATATAAGACCTACTGTACATGAATATGTATAATACAGTAAAACAATCAAACACATTTAGAATAAAGTTACATTATTTTGTTACGTCTCTTTGTTAAACTTGGTTTAGGCTTGAGAGCTGTTCTGTAAACTGTTCTTGGAGTAATGTATAGCACTGAAGGACATTTGAAACTTGGTTTCAGATTCTATGTAGATACTCACCTGTAAAAATCAAAAGTCTCCGTCTTCCGTGCCAGGTCCTCCAGAGAGATGTCAGTATTGGACCAGAAGGGTACATCCCTCATCAGCCTCACCAGCTCGTCCAGCTGTCCCTGCAGCTTCTGGACTATAGACACGTAATCTGTCTGCTCCTGGAAGGCTGTCTCTAACTCGACAAGGTTCTCCTCCACTGTCTGGTTTAAGGCTAGGGCATTATCTGTCACCTGACATTCACAGGAGAGGGAAATAATGAAATAAATTGGTAAAAAAAAAAGCCATTTGACAAGCCATTTGTTTTTCTTTAGGTGTAACTTTAAGGAAAGTAACCTACCAGTTTCTCAACCCCAGATACTGTGCGGTTGGCATGACGGAGGGAGTACGCCAAACGATTGGCTCCATCACTTGACTCCCCGTTTCCATAGAATCCCACAGCAATACCAGCACTTCAAGGAAGAAAACATGAAGTACCAAATGTTAACACACTAAATTCAACATGTTCAACACAAAGATTCAGAATAACTCAACTTGCAGAGTCCGTCTCTCCCTTTGATTATTTCTACTCAAGACATTCTTTTACAAAAAAAAAAAGTGTTTACTCTGTAAATTTTATCAATGGTTTTAATTCTATGTGTCTGATTGTTTTTATTACTTGCTTGATTTTATTGTCTGCTGTGGAGCACTTTAACTGCATTGAAAAGTACTATAAAAATAAAAAATTTGCATTCACGTTATTTATGCAGTTACACTGTTAACCAGCAACAGGCAGCACTGAGTGCTTTGTTCTTTGCATTGGTGTCACCCTGGGGCCTCAGGCAAGCACAGGACAACCAGGAGTGATTCACACACACACACACACATTCACACACAGGCAGAGGCTACAAAATAATTGGGTCACCAGACTGCACATAATATGATCCTTCTGCAGCTCTGCTTCCACATTCACTCATGACACATAATATCTGAGGTTCATGGCCCTTTCACCCTTTTGTCAGAATGTTCACACAGGGACTAATACTAAACTCATCCAAATCAAACACAAAACCATTTATTAAAAAGATCTCATCTGCTACTCCCCCCCGCCCCCCACAGCCCCTCCCATCAATGCTTTTATTTTCTCACTCACTCTGCAAAGCTCTTGTATCCCCCTCCTTCCTCTCTTTGTACTGTATGTGTGTGCGTCTGTGACTGCACTCTTTGTATTGATGATGTCTCCGTCTGCACAGAAGCACCAGACGGGTTTGTAGAGGGAAATTTATGGCCATTGTTAGGGCAATTCATTCTAGCCCATTAGATCTTGAGTACCCCCGTGTTACAGTGGATTTACACACACACACACACAGTTCATTGTGTGAGCGTGTTGGAGCTCTAAAGTGGACTTTATGTGCCCATTTCTCGTGAAATAATAAATACAAAGAGAAACAACTTTGACAAGAGGAGCAGAATAAAGATGAACACACACACACGGTGGAGGTTGCCCTTGGTAGATTTCGCTTTTCTCTCTCCATTTGTCATGCCCATCCTCGCCTCTTTACATCTCCGTGCATCCTCCATGTCATCTCAGGTTTTCCAGTAAATCATCTCGCTCCTCATCCTCCTCCTCTTTCCCTCCACCCATTACTTCTCCCGTTCCCCCCTCTCTCCAATGCCCTTCATCTATCATCCTCTTCATGTGTTTATTCCTAGTGATTTAACACTTGCTGATACAATCAGTATGTTGGTACAGGAGAACGTGTAGAAGTCGAAAAATACTCTGACACAGGAAAATAAAGATGAACATGTAAAGCTGCTGCGAACTGCTGCTTCAGTCTGTTTTCAGCACGGGTGCCAGAGGTCCAGAGGTTAATCTGCACACCCCATGTATGTGGAGGCGGCCCGGGTTTAAATCTGACCTGTGGCTCCTTTCTCTTAAGTCATACCCCACTCTCTCTTTCTCTTATTTCCAAATCTATCCACTGTCCTGTCTCTACAAAAAAAGGCACAAACAAGTATTTTAAGAACAGTAATGCTGGTATCATTCGATGAATATACATTCCTTCTAGCTCCATCTAATAGATTTGTTTACTGCTGGAGATGGCTGGCTCAGGAGGAAGAGCTGATCGCCCACTAATCACAACAATAGATCCCTGGCTCATCCAGTCTCCATGTTGAATTTTCTTGCGTTGGTCTGCCAAAACTTTAATCGTGACATTTCCTACCTGCACCCCAAGTAATCTTTGGTGCGGCAAAATTAAGTGGGATTTTAAAAACAAAACAAATGAATTGTTGGAGTCAGTTCATTTTGAGTTGATCACTACCTGCAGCAGAACAAGTCTTTGTTGCAACAGAATCTGATTCATCATGTCAACTCACATCAAATGTAATGAAATGAATGCCAAGCAGTGTCACAAAGAGTGTATACATTTGTTCAAAACAGTTATTTGGGTCTTGGATTAATGTATCCCCAATTATTTATATTTGGAAAATATTTTCATTTGTAAAATGTTGTTAAAATGTAAAACATTTGAAAACATGTTCTTTTAAGTTTAAATGAACAGGTCTGCTCTCAAAAGTATATGCATATACTCATTAAAGGCTAAAACTAGAAAAATGATTTGGTCGTTCTTGACTTATGTACAAATGGAACACCAAACATTTTTGCTGAATTACGTTTTGTATGGACTCTATAACCACATTCACAACCACTGCTGCTTCTATTCTTTACACTCTGCACCTGCACACAAATGGAGGATGTCCACATGTGGTCGGTGTTGTGCCAAAAATAAGAAATGATGTCATATCTGACTGTGAACAAAGAATCGCACCAGCAAGCCTGCGTTCACATTTACACAAACACAAACACACCCTCTGATTCATATCAAATATTCAAGAAGAAATATTATAGCTAATCATAAAATATTCAAACCTGCAAAAAACACTCTTCAGTACTGAGTCACGCACACACACACACACACGCAGCTCCCCCTGACTGTATAATTCATTTCTCGTCTCTGCATCAAATCTGCTTCTGTCTCCATGGCAACCTTTCTAGGCCAGGGAGAAGGACAGAGGGAAATGATAAATAACAAGAGGGGAACTCACAAAGATGGAGAAAGGGGGAAAGGAGAAGAACATGTCTAGAGATAGGGGGCAGAAAAGTGTGGGGTTTTTTTCTCTGTTTATGTGTTTGTGTTCCCGAAAGGAGCAGAGTCCAAGTTGCCTCGATATCAAATCCCCTGCTGCTGGGTCATTTGGGTGAAAGATCTCAGCTTGTACACATACTGTAGCCCTGAGCGTCTCGTAAACACAAACAGAGAAGTGTAACCACCTGACTGGCTGTCAGCTAATGGACATGGGCTCTCCTGCTCTAACCCAACTGAGTGAAGTGAATATAGATAAGATTTTACAGTGTGAAGGGAAAACCTTGAATCTGCCAAATGATTTTGCTGTGAGAAACGCAATAGAGAAAGGCCTTGTACCTGAGCTCCTGTTTACCGAACCAAAAAACATACACAACACCTTGCCTCACAGATTGTCAGAAGGATCATTTATACCTGACATTTCTTCAAAGACTGCAGAATTAACTGAACACTAGAGGAAGCAAAAGGAAGTACGATGACATCAGGGCTTTTTCCTTCAGCCATGAAGTTCAAATCCAACCCAAACGCACAAAAGTAATGGTATAGGCAAGGAAGTTCTGTGTTCTGCAACTCCTTTAAAAGGACTGTCATTGTCAATGGTTTGAGGTTGCTTTGAGGAAGGCAGGTAGTGTCCGATTTAAAAAGGATATAACTTGGCTCATGAGACAATGACACAAATAATGATACAGCTTAACATGTCATGAATGTAATATCTGCTGGAGACCTGCGGCCTGCTGTGACACTTACACAGTGTTTTAAGCAGGTAACAGGGCGAACGGTGCAAATGGGAGCGACGCTTTACTCAATTTTGAGAGTACCCAGTTGTTGTCGTACCCAAAGGGTTGAACGCGTAATCACATATTCATTTAATACAAGGGGTATCGAGCTGTCACTCTGGTTGGAAAAACCTCTCACCTGCAGACGAGCGTGGCAATGATAACACACCAGGCGGTGCAGCAGCAGTCAGCGCTGGGCTGCTGGGAGTGCGAGTGGGAATGCGAAGAATCGTCGCTCTTGCGTCGCCGGCAGCAAAGCCAGAAAGAGTAAAAGAGGAGGAAGAGAAGGTCCAGGCCCAGACACAGCACAGCCACAGAAGCCAGCAGCAAAATGGACTGAGGACAAGAGAGATGGAGGGAAAAAATAAACAAGTTAGTGGCAGCAAGACATTTAAGCTTTCTGTCTAATTGATGCTCTACTTTCACTTTTGGCTTCACCATTCCGCAAACAAGTGTATTATCTAGGAGCGAGTTGGCCTTATCCAAGGGATGGGGGCAATTTAGGAAGCAGGATAGACATACAGGAAGTGAATTAGCTGATATGAGCAGAAACCAGATACACAAACCACATGATGTAGCTTTTCCTGTATAGACAGAAACTTACACAAAAAACTGCAATCCTCTCTTTAGCTATTTGAGGCCAGAGTATAGTAGCTATTAAACTGGTGTCTGATGGATACCATGAAAAACACATTTGCACACCATTAAACACACACACCGCCATGGAGCGAGCGGAAGCAATGCTGTTGGGGAGCAGTGTGCGTTAGAGACCCACCACACAGATCACACACCCTGTTAAAGCTTTGAAGTGTAAAAGAAGGGAAGGAAGGGTGGATGCAGACAAAAAAGGGGGGGAGGAGATGAAGATACATTTTGGAACAACAACAAAAAAAAAAAGAGGCTGGAGAGACAGAAAAGGAAGAAAATGTAAAAGAAGATGAGTGAAGGGAAAGTTTGAAGGGGGAAAATGGAAGAGAAAAGACAGAGATGAGGGCTGTTTCAGCAAATGCCAAGAACAGATTCAGTCTGTTTTATGATGCACAGACGAGCCAGCGTTGTTGTTTCTTCCCTCTGTGGAATTGTCTGGAGAAGTCATTGTGCTGCAGGACCACGGAGATGCAAAGGCATGTTTCAGGATCACCCAAATCTCCACCTGCTAGACTACTTGCAATAGACAAAAGGACTTCTACAGCTCTTTCACACAGGCAGAAACAGCACCGCCGGGATTCTGGGGACTCCTCCGTAGATGATAACAAAATGTGGCTGAACCTCTAGGATCCTCACAGACTTCCTGCCTTCCCAGGCCTTTAAAGCTGACCTAAATTTTTCCTTGCTGCCAGCCAGCATTTTCCTCACCCTGCAGCAATCCGTGCACCTCCACTGTAAATGCATATGAATTCTAAGAGTGTATGTGGGCCAAAACTGACATCACATTTAAAATGCAATACATGATGGTGATGTTTGGTTTTTTTTTTGGTTCTTAAAATGTGCAGTGGTTTCCTATTTTACTGAATGATATCCAGGGCGGCTGGCGAAGAAAAGTCACATTTGTTTCTTTGTAGCAATGCTCTGCATATTTTACTGTACTGTATTTAACCCTGAAGAAACACAGGAATCTTTGACTTGAGCTGAGGAAACTTGGTAACATGATAACATGCTAAAAAAAAACAAGTCTCATAACATGTGAACACTCAGGCTTAGCTGTATGTGTGTATGCAAACAGCCAATTTTTAAACCCCATGTGGTTCTCAAGTTTATTTCGAGCGTGTAAGTAGCACATAAAAGTAAAGTGAAAAGCAAACAATACCGCAAATCAACAAGAATAATTACATCAACAAATCCCAACAAATCTTAAACTGTAACTTTCCCTGCTGCCTAGTAAGCCCTGGCCCAGCTGATGTGTTGGCGATAGCTTGTCTTCCAAAGCACAAATCTCTTCTCACATTGTGAGAACAATGCAGCCCAATAAGGTCAGCATTAGTAAATGGCTCTTTTTCAAATCTGAAGTGCTACAGCCAATTCAGCCAGGACAGTGGGTCACTGGAGCACTACAGTGAAGTAAAAGTGGTTAGATGGGTTAAACAACAGGATTTGACCGGCGGTGGTGTAAATGAGACATCTGAGGGAAGAAAAGAGGGCTCATTTTCGAACAGAAGTCGAAACCAGAATCCTCAGTCTCAGCTGGGGAATCAATGTTCTTCTATTGTCTGAGGTCGAGGAGTACAAGCATGGAGATATGAAGTACAAGCATTTCATTTCACTTTGATAAATCCACACTGCCCAGGTAGAACTGACTGGCTCTAGGGTTTAAACTTTTACAACAATCAGAGCGAAATGACAGTATTCATGTGTTTCTATCCCAGTTTCACAGGAGGAAACAGTTGGTAAAGCAGTGCTGAGAGAGAGGAGGTCAGTTGATTGCTTTTCTCCAACAGGCTAAAGAAGAAGGGCAGAAGCGAGAGGAGAGAATCCTGAAGGGAGAGGAGGGGGGCGATAAGCTCTGTCAATGGTCCGGCATTATCCTGTGTTATTATCTGTGGACTTAGTGCTAGAGACGTCGTGCTATGGTTCAGGAGGACTGCGCCTCACTAATGCATTGTTTGATCTTTCCTGCTCTAACTCAACATGAGGGCTTAAAGGATGCAGAGTGAAATGCTTTAAGCTTTGTGTTATGAAAGTGAAACCTCTTTCACCTTTCACCCTATATGAACAGAGAGGTCAGTTCTGGTTTTTTTTCATTTTAATCTCTGTACATGTAGATTTAACTGTTGGTTAAATGCATTAAACCAAATAACATTTGACTTGTAGTATGAAGACATCAAAAAGTTACAATTGTCTTTTTTTTCTTGATCTAAAAAAATGGATTGTGTATAATTAGTGGATCAGAAATAGTTAAGATAACTGTTGAAGTTGTATAAACTAGTTGTAGTTCACTGATTCAAAAATGATTTATGAATAAAGAAGAAAAGGCTCATCATGTTTTTGAAGTCAAATTTTATGCCAGTGACAGCTGGTCGAGTTGCATTTCACATCCATCAGTGTTTCCTATAGGATGAGTGTGTGGCTGTGGACTGGATGAGAGATATTCTTTTACATTTAAAATGTCTGAGAGAATAAGTTCAGCTTGAAACTAGAAAGTGCTACTAGTAGGCCTGTACAGGAGAGAGGAGGATGCACCATAATCATTCACAAGAGGAAACATCACTCGAAGGAAGGGGGGGGGGAAAAAGGTCAGCTGGGGGTTTAAAGCTAGAGAGATTGTCCACTGCTTGAATGCAGATCGACTTGATTTCTTGGACTGAAATATTGAGGTCATTAGGTCACATTGACCTTGACTTTTGATCAAGTGAAAACACCCAATTTGAGGAAATTCCTTCAGATGGTTCCTGATTTCTCATGTTCACAATAATTGGACTGAGCAACAGATGGAATCAAAAAACATAATGCCTCCAGCTTTGAGAAATAATGAACTGGGAAGACTATTTTGCATAATTCATAAATAAAACAAAGACGAGCAGAAAATGCTTTTCAAAAGCAGATTTGTATTTTACAATTGATTTTAACTTAACTGGTTGACACTACAACTATACCGTAGCTATGCCTATGTGCATATAAAAGAAAAAGAAAAAGATCCTGGACTGTTGATGTTCGGTGTATGATCTTTACAATAAATGTATCATCTGACAGAGGACCAGCAGGTTTCTACAGCCGCTCCCCTCTCCTTCCAATGACTATGATGGCCGCAAGATTAGCTGTTAGGCTGACAAACCATCAGTGCAGATTACGTGTGGATCAATTAGCTACTTATAAGCATAGTGAGCTTGGCTCTGGAGTTGTTTGAGTGTGTGAGTGTGTACTTAGTAGTAAATGAGTTTGTGTGTGCACATCTACACTACTGGAGATCAGCTTGCAGGCTTGGAGGAGGGGCTAAACGTTAAAAACCCAGGCACAGTGATCTACTTTCAATCTGTCTATTTCAGTGTGTGTATGTGCGTGTCTGTGAATGCGTGTGCATGTGGTAGATCTGACAGGATCAATCACTTCCACTTCAGCGGGTTGTCCTTGCACTCTCCCTGCCTGTGTGTTACTCGTCTGGCCTTGCCCACAACGCTCTGAACTTCTTTCCCGAGGCGCTGACTGACCTGAAGTTCATTCTACTGGTATTTATCTGTATCACAGGGTCAAAGAGCAACCAAAACATAAATAACAAAATCACTGTTTTGACAAGAGATAGCATGTAGTCGTTTTGGATACTGTATAAAGTAACTGCATTGCAACGGTCCCATTAAAAAAGACAACGTTTAATCCAAAACCACCAGAACTTTCATCATTCTCAATCAGACATTACTTGATCCAACTTGACAGGCAGACTGAAGGATAACAGAGAGGAGTGTGGAAGGAATTTCTTTCACAAAGAACATAGTTTTAGTGCGAGACCAGTTTGATACTCAATTATTTAAACGTTGCCAATCTGGTTTAGACAGAAAGGGTAAATAAACACTTTGTATTCGTGTGAATGTGTGTGATCATAACACTTCAGGCCACCAATGCAGAAGTCAGTCGCCCGGTTCAGCCGTCCGAGCCACTGATGCTCACCAACTGAAAAACAAGTTATCACAACACTACTTTGAAAATAAATTCTTTATTAATTAAGAGCACATACAGCGGAGAAAGAAAATGGCAACTTCTTACTTATCCCTGGCTACGAAACCATTTTGACTGAAGATGTTTTTCTATGAAGCTTTATAGAAAGAAAAGCACGGGTAAACGTCAAATCACATAGCGCTAAAGTTGCGGTGAGAGGATAACACCTCTGGAGTTAAAAAACAAAGTGCCAAACCCCGCTGTTCGTGCACCTGAGGTTAGCTCCAAGAGCCCCAGAAGTCACACACGCTACTTTCAAAATAGCCTGTTTATACTGCAAAATTACAATTTTTACAGCCAGTTACAGGAAAAGGATACTGGTCTGACTATTTATTGTCCTCACTGGCACACACAGTACAGGGTAAGCTGTACACATCTGTTTGATTTTATGAACAATACACGTTAGTCTGGCTCGTAACTGAAACAAAAGTTAATGTATAGACTTTCAATTTTACTGTCAAATCCCACAACAAAATACAAATACATGTTTTAAAATACTCAAATGTCTTCTTATAGACTGGCACAGGAAGGAGTCCTAAAACCCAGAAGTGAGTTAGCATTTTAGCGCCATGGGTTCCTAACTCTAAAAGTCAATGGGGATTTTGAATGGGTTTGTGGTTAACACAAGCTTAAGAGATGTTGACGTTTTGTTCGATGAGATAAACTACGTTAGCTAAAACCCCCACTTATGAATTTTAAAGTTTTTACACATACTTAAAACGGTGGTTGCTAACGAGTAGCTAAATGTCACTACAGTGGTTGTCAGAGACATTAAACATCATCACGCCGGGAACGCTCTCACTAATCCGCTTTACAGCTTCTAGTCATGGTTTTCAGTGCTCTTGCAAATATTAGGTTAATAAACAACTTATTAAGCTACCATTTGGCTAGCTTGTCAAAACCGCTGATCAGATCAATGAAGCATAACTGTTGTGATGTCAAAATCTACTGACCGCGGGTGTAGTTCGCTTGTAGCATAACATTATCTTTTTACTTCTCTCTGTTGCATTAACACTTCAAACTTCATAAAAGTGATATTCATCTATAAAGATTATCCTGCTCAACAAAACAGCTACGCATCAAAAACATGTTTGCCACAGAGGTTATTTTCTGCAATGATCCAAAATCCATTGCAAAAATCCCAATAGACGAATTCTCGTTAGAATGGCAAAGCTACTTCCGGGTTTGCCTACTAAAAAACGTCATCACTATTCCAGTCTATTGGTACTGCAAAATTATATATATAAAAAAAATTGCCTAAAACTTCAAATAATGAAAATAAAACTCCAACAGCTATGAGTTGCTGGGCAAACATTTCAACTTTTTAAAAAAAGGAAGAAAAAGAAGAGCTCCTTAATTAATCCCTTAAGGGGGAATTTATTTAAATGTTGTTGTAGAGACATGCGACACACATGTGCACAGACAGGATCCTATGTCCAAGAGAGGGGTTACACATGAAAGAAACTTCAAAGGAACTAAAACGTAGCATCTTTTCTATTTCATCCTTTTCAAAATGAGTGCATCATCTTCCATTGTGCAAACTGTAGCAAAGCATCCGAAATAGCAATTACAGACTTACTTTCCACAGCTCAGAATATATGTGTGTGTTATTATAGGTCACATGATTCCTCTGTAATGTTCTGCAGCTGTTTTAACTGTGGCTGGACGCTGACTCTGCAATTCTGGTATAATACAAACACATGAATGCAAACACACACACACACACACACACACACACACACACACACACACATGCATGCAGAAGCTACTTCATTGCCTTCAGACCCTCAGGATAAGAGCCCCAGTTTCGGCTCCCCAGGAAAAAAAAACAAGGCAGTTTTCTTGAACAAAGCCACAGAGTCAGCATCCCCAGTAAAGTCAAAGTCATCAGAGACCAGCTGCTCTCATGAATGAATGCTGAACAGTTTTTCCTCATAGTTAGTTTGTTGAAGAGAAAAGCTGTGTACAAGTGAGTGACAGTGTGTGAGCAGAAAGTTTTGAGCACCATCAGAGCTCCAGAGCTGAATACAAATGAATCTGTGCGAAATCACATCAGAAAGAAAAACACTACACAGAAGAAATGTCTCTCTATTGTGTGGGAGTGTGTGAGAGAGTGTGTGTGTGTGTGTGTGTGTGTGTGTGTGTGTGTGTGTGTGTGTGTGTGTGTGTTGCAGTGACGGACTTAGTGCACTGAAGGACTCTGTGTAGGACCTTGTTTGTGTGTGCATGTGTGTGTGTTTCTCAGCTGGATGAGTGGATGCATGAAAGCCTTTGAGACAGATATACTGAGCCAATCTAAAGACGGGCTCCAGTGAAAGAGTGAAAGAAAGAAAGAGAGCATTCTTTCACAACAGACTACAGAACCCCCCCCCCACACACACACACACACACACACACACACCATACACACACACTCCTTCCAACTCTCTCTCTCTCAACCCCTCCCCCTTCTCTCACTCCTCCCTAGTTCCTCCCTCCCTGCCTCAATCCAATTCAACCTTCTTCTTCTTCTTCTTCTCACCCCCCCCCGCCCCTCCCTCGTCTAGCCAGAATTAATGATTTCACCCTGAATAGAACCCCTATATTCACTCTCACACAAACATCCCCTGAGGGAGATCTGTGACCTCACCTCAACAAACAACGCTATGTGCTAAATACGCACTGACACAGAAAGTGAACCTGCTGTATGTGGCATATATGCATGCAGCTTATAGCACAACTACTGATCTACAAACAGATCGAGTTCAAACAAACATATGATCATAGAGCTGAATGCTCAGTGACATAGAAACAGTCACATCTGCTAAAACATGTCAGGATGTAATTAGTCCTAAATGGGGGTCCTTAAAATTCCAGTGGTCACACACATTGACACACACACATACAAAGGCCCTTAGTTAAACATTGAATAGCTTGCAGGAAGTGGCTATTTGGCAATTTAAAAGCACCTCCCATGGCTCATGGAGCCTTCTCTCTCTCCTCTCGCCTCCAATCATTCCCTTTTTATCTTTCTCACTCGTCTTCCTCCTCTCTCCCTGCTTCTCTCCCGGGTTCCCATCTCCCTCCCTTGTTCATGGCCGTGGGTGCCTTCCCACGCTCAGCTCTTGAACTCGCACGTCCTCCCTCCTCTCCCCCATACATGTCAGCAGACTGCATTGACGGCTGAAAGCATGAATGCTGAGTTCTAACCGTTCTAAATGTGTATTGGCTACATGTGTGTTCATGAGGCTGTGTTATATTTTTTTTCTGGTGCAGAGACCTGAAAGTCACCTTGTTTGAGGATTCAAATGAAATGCAGCAAAACTCGGCCAAAGCCTGTCTTTTAGACGGAGCCAGTACTGCCGACTCAGCCAGTGTTTTATCACACAACGACTGCAATGACTTTTGTGCTTTTCTTTTTATTTTCTAAATCTGCATTCAATCTTTTCAAATAATAATCTATCTAATGACACCTAGGTCATGAGTCTTACATTTACATAGATTAATATGGAGTCTTTAAATTACTTACTTTATCCATTCAACACTTCAGAGAACATTAACATTGATAAACAAGTGGAAAACCTTCACAATCAATGGCTAAAACCAGAGAATGTTGAATGTCGAATGTATTAATAATCAAATCTTTTGACTCTTGGCATACATTTATCCCTTCACTTACAGGTTGTGACATTTTCCCAAGATGACACATTCCTTATGTCCAGAGAACACAAGCAGTACATCCAAAGACTGCTCTCTCCCCCACCCCAGATTGTAGTGTTTGACTTATAGAGTCCTGTTAAGATATCCCTATCCTATTTTTTAAATCCAAAGTCTTCTGCAACATTAAATTATGTAGTAAAAAAGTTATGTCTCTTAACTCATTTTCCCCTTCGTGGTACGGCTCGACGTTGGCAAAAGTTGTGAATGCACCTTCCCAGATCTTCCAAGAGAGCTCAGTTGATACTTTGAGATAATGTAGTCACACTGCAGACCACTGATTGGTCGAACAGAACAGTCACTAGTACAGCGACGTAAAACAAGCGCATTAACGAATCACAACACTCCTGAAATTGTTTAAGCAGTTTGCACAACAAAACTTTGCAAGAAGTGAAATTGACATACTCAGCGTAAACATACGTTACTGCTGTTCATTGAGTTTATGAAGTTCCTGCCTTTTTGGGGGCAGGTTGGAGAGACAATCATGGGTGACACTTTTTGACACCTTTTCTCAGTGTTGCTCTGGAGCTACCATAAGAAAATGCATCCAGCAAGGATGTTCTATGTGCGTAGGAAAAGAAAAAAGAGCAAGTAAAAGCACCACTTCCAAGTGAGTAGTGTCAAGCAAAGACAACAACTTGCTGTGTTGGAAAGCAGCTTTTTTCTTATCTCTTAAAAAAATGTTTCCTTAAGATTTATACAACCATGAAGGATCAAGGTTGCAAACAACATAACTAATTCATAAATTCACAAACAGTTTATTTAACCCCTGGACGCCTAAATTTGTTTCCAAATATTAAGACGTTTTTTTTTTTCATGTGTTTCTGCTTTCAAGTAGATGCTAAATTAAGTTGAGAATGTTTATTTGAAAACAGCACATAAAATAGATATTCCATAAAAATAGCACATACATAGCACATCAAACAGATGTTGTTCTGTCTCCGACTGGTCCTATGAAAATCTAATGCTTGCAAAAGGTTCCTAGGTATGTATTGAAAGTGAATCAACCGGCAGTGGAGGAACACGGACGCATTTAGAGCGGAAGTGGTTTGATGCTAATTCGTGACAATAGCCGTCAAGGGGTTAACTACTGTTCACCTATACCAATAATGGAGCAGGCAAGGGGTCAGTCACTTGATTCAAGGACACTCTCTCTCTCTCTCTCTCTCTCTCTCTCTCACACACATACACACACACACTCATAGTATTGATCGATGCACAGAAGGAACCCACAACTCTGTGGTCTACTTGGCCACTCTGCTGTGAAATTACAGTGTGGGCAGGAGGCAGAAGGTGGGATGATAAGGTGACTCTACATGATGAAGAAGATGAAGAATCCTGAGTGGGATGCAATTACTCCCCTGCACTTGTCTTACCTTCTGATACTCAGAGTCTTCCGGTCTGAAATCACTGCTCACGAGCTGGAATTCAATGTTGAAATGAGGTAACCGGTGGAGCAGATTCACCCACCAAGGCGGGGAGTAGTTCACTACGGCCGCCATCCTGAGCCGGCTGTCACTTCACTCCCTAACCAGTTTCCTGACACAGACACTGTGGGGAAATATGAGAGCATTGTTGATTAACAGGGCAAAGAAACTACTTGGAGAACAACAACACAACAGTAAGTTCGGACAAGAGATTTCATGAAGACTCATACAGAGTATAACAGTGCTTGTTGTCAGAGTCACACATGCAGCAAAGCAACTGTCACAGGATAAAAACTAACATGTCGATATATAAACATTGCACAAAAAAGCTAGTTTCAAGTTAAATAATAATTTATGTTGTTGGCAAATTATCAATTCAAGTTTTACTATTTTAAATTAAAAAAAATGGATTCTTGATAAATCGTTGTTGAGGTTTACAACCTTGA
Organism: Symphodus melops; assembly: GCF_947650265.1. NCBI lineage: Eukaryota > Metazoa > Chordata > Actinopteri > Labriformes > Labridae > Symphodus > Symphodus melops. The sequence goes on along the minus strand of NC_136692.1, from coordinate 13,917,396 downwards.
ACTGTTTTATGAGAGCAATATCACATCAAGGTCGTGCTGTTGCAGCCGACAGAAAATCAGTCTGACTGTTGTGTTTTTTTGCAAGTATTACAGCAACTGTCCAGTTAAAAGTATTAGAATTTGCTGAAAAATAAGAATGTAAAATCAGATATTGTTTATAAAGGATTACTAATCACCCTGAGCCACAGATCTGCTTTATAAATACAATACCGCACTCAAAGTTTCTAAATGGGTTTTGTGCTTTTTTTTGATGACAACACCTGGCAAGGTCAAAACATTTGATATTGAAGTCATTTCAATGTATGTTTTATACTACAAGAGTTTCTGCAGGGATTGCTACTGATACTGTTTGCAAGCACAATGTGGACTGAAGGAATTACTGAGGACTGATAATCTGAAAAATATCAGGTTTTATAAATCAGAGACAGGGCCTGAACAAACTACAATCATAAACATCAACTTGCCAATATAGGCTGCTTTGGCACAATTCACGTCGGACTTTGTTTTTAAAGATTGTGTACAATACATTTTACTCAGCCTATGAATAGTCCTAATTAATCCACTGGGTTTTTTGTCTTTCAAAGAAACTCATGAACAGCTATTGGTTGTGGTTAAACAAGATGTAAAACTGCAGTATGACAGCCCACAAATTCTATAAAATACAGATCGACAATGAAATAAAGATATTTTTTCCCTTATTAAACCAGTTTTCCATAACAATTAATCGTGAATTGAAATTATTATCTTGTTCCATATGTGGCGTTAATGTGCTGCTGGCAAAATATATTTAGTAAACAGCTCACCACTGCCTCCAATATGAATTCAATGACATGTAAAATAGCCCATTTAGTAAACACATTTGAAAACGTGCGAGATGAGGATACTGATTAAGAATGATATTATGACAATAGCAGGGGCTGATAGCGACCCCGCATCACCCCACATCCGCCCATATACCGCAAAACAGACTTCATGGGATAAGCGTATTGTTGGGGGTGACATGGCCGTTATACCAAAACCTACACGCAGGCACGACTTTACTGTACCATCACATGTAGGTCAACCAAATCGAGCGTATCATCGGAAATGTAGGTTCTTATTATTCTCACACATTGAGCACATAAACTGTAAACAAAACCCAGGTTAGCTACCATTAACCTGCTTTGTCCGTTAAAAACTACCGCAGTCTCGCACAGTCGTCAAGGCAACAAGGAGGAGATAAGGCGAGAATTTGCTTCAGGTCTGATCAAAGCCTCCCTGTTAGGTTGGTAAAATGAAAAGTGTCGCAACCTACCGAGCGCGAAGCCGAATCGGATTCAGACCCTTGTATAGTGCAGTCTTGGGAGTCCGGGCTGCCGTATATTTTCACCTATTGTCTTTCGGGATCCGGTGGTGGATGTTAACCCCTCAGTCCTGCGCTGCTGCATCCACGTACCGAGCAAGCTGCAACGACCGATCGGCTGCAGTCCCAACCACATTGAAGATGTCACGGAATGACGGTCACATTTCACCGACGCTTGTTCAGGTTACCGTCTCCGTGAGCGACAATACTAAAGCAGATTAGGCGTCAGGCTCGATGACCCCCCCTCCCAAAACCAGTATATTTCTATCGCTGTTTTAACAATGGCAGAGTTATTTGTGTCCTATACCATAAGGGTTGGTGCTCCTAGGCGCTGTTCCCACGATGACCGTCGGTTCAGTGCGCTTAACGCTGCGGCTCTTCGGTTGGATCGGATGATATTGTTGGAGCGTCAAGCAAACACGGTGCTTAACAAGCCTTGGAGGACGGGGCTTTGCGGCAGCTCCTCCAGCTCTGCTTGTGTGTGTGTGTGTGTGTGTGTGTGTGTGTGTGTGTGTGTGTGGTGTGTGTGTGTGTGTGTGTGTGTGTGTGTGTGTGTCAGAGAAAGAGAGAGAGATTGGGTTGTTGGAGTAGAGCACATTGTGCACAGAGGACGCCCCCTAATGTAACAATAATGAAAGTGCATGTTGCAGTCGGCAGCTTTATTGCAATGAGCATTTAGACCCCTAGTTTGAGCCAATATATCATTTTAACACTGTTAAACTCCTGCAGTTCAAGTCCTCCATAAAGAGGGGTTATAAAGTATAGATCACTCGTAATGGACTCTGGAAAGTTTCCCTTCAAATGGTTACTATACTATCTACCTACCCTTTTAAAACAGGTCATTATTATTATTTTCAAAACTTTATTTATCCCCGTGCAGCAATTCTCGCACCAAGCGGTCGACCACAGGGGCAACGACCAGCAAATGTCCTGATGGAGCAGGGGGAGCAATTCAGGGTTAAGGGTCTTGCCCAAGGACACATCAAACTGGGGATCGAAACCTCAACCTTCTGGTTTGAAATGTAACATTTTAAGATGTAAGAAATGTAATATTTGGTTATTGGTTTATAATAGTGATAAACTATATTTAATATACTATATTCAACACTTTTCTTGGCAAAGTTACAAAATGTTCCACAAATACTACAGTAATTAAAAAGGAAAGTAGATTTGGTTCAGGAGGTCGTATCATCTTTTCCTACATAACCAAAGATACATTTATGATGTATAAAATCTTTAAAAACTCACCTCTCTAACATCACCTACAATCATTAAGTCCCATCCTTCCCCCTACATTGACAGTTTATGGGGTTTTTTTTACTGATTGTTTTGTTTTTTGTCAAAGTGAGAGTATTTAGAAAGGCACTATATAAAACAAATGTATTATTTTTATTATCAAATCAAAGGAAAAAGGAAAGTAAAAAATATTACTGACATAAACTAATCACAACTTAAAAAGACAATATAATCTGAATCATTATTTATAAAGTAAACAGCTGCTTGTTGCAGCTGGTAGAGACAGAGTTATTAGGAAATACTGGAGTAAGTTTGACAAAGCATTTGATTTCAAACTCATCGTAATGTTTTGCCTGTAAACCCTTCATCTTGTGGTGCCCAAGGAAATCAGTTGGACAAATGTTGTTAAATTACTTCCAGCATTACATTTCAGGAAAAAAAAACTCTATGACAGAAGAGGTTTCGTTATAAAACAGCATGTTTTATTGATGCCTCGTGTATTAAGTAACACACATGTGGGAAACTTTGTTACCATATGCCTGTTTACACATTGTCATTAGACATGCCCCCTGTGTATCGTCCACTGTACTGACTGCGTGTTCTGTATTGCTGCAGACTGATCTATAATTTATTCACAGTTTGACTTAAAAGTGCATCAGTTGAGAATCAGCCCTTGATCATACCATAAATCAGATATAGTTTACTAAGCACATGTGAAGGATTAGTGATGTGACTGTGATGTATAACAAATCAGGCACGTGAAAATATCATTCATTAAATATTTCAAAGCCGTAAAATTCAGAGCAATTTGCGGTGACTGTTCATTCAGTTTAAGATTATGGTTGTCTGAATATCCATGCAGAAGGCACTTTGATAAACACCAAAATTATTGGGGCTACACAAGAATCATTGAAAAGGGTTATTTGGCTCAAATTATGAATCACAAAAAAATGGCTTTAAATGAAAGGGGATTTCAATATTATGAGAGTGTGAGAAAAAAATCAAAGGCAAATCCGAGCAGTTTCTTCAATCAGATTTTTAAGACAGAGCGTCCACACTGGATTTGTGTAATGTAATAAAGTGAGGTGTTTAAGCGCCTCTTAACTTCAACTCTGTCTGAAATGTGTTTAACGACCCTGAAAAGACCTTCCGTGAAAAAAATGGGCTTGCAAGTGCAAAAAGACAAACAGCAAATATTGTGTATGTTTAATGTCATCCTGGCTACTATGGAAACATCCTAGCGGTCGTATGCAGCTTCAGTAAGAACCCAATTTATTATTAATCAATACACACTGACTCTCAAACACACACACACACACACACACACACACACACACACACACACACACACACACACACACACACACACACACACACACACACACACACACACACACACACACACACACACACACACACACACACACACACACACACACACACACACACACACACACACACACACACACACACACACACACACACACACACACACACGTAAACACACACAGCCTAGACAGTCTATGAGAGAAGGACTTCTCTGCTCCTCACAGGCCGAGACGGAGACACAATGATGTCGTCAGAGTCGTCAGAGTCAACTGCAGCGGCTCCACCAGACTCAGTTGTGCAATGAAGCTCTGTTTGGACTGCAGGAGATACACAAGTACACACAGCTTAATCATCATTTTAAGCTACAGCTGGCAACCTTTTTTTTCATTACAGCATTGGTTAAAATAACTGCCACATCATCACCATCATCATCATCAAATACACTACTCACAATAAGTTAGGGATATTGTTATTTACATTTTCCTATATAGGCAGAATTTTAAAGAAATAAATAATAGTTCCCTTTGATATTACCATTAATGAATGAGAAAAAGCACCATTTTCATTAGTGCAATATTTATTACCCCAACAATTTAGAATAAATCTGTACAGTCCATCAACAGTGTGTTGATGGACTGTTGGGTGTTTCCGTCCACTGAGAACAGATTGTCACAGTGAAAACAGTTTGCTTGTATCTGACGTGAGTGGGGCTAAGCTTAGCTTTTCCATTGTAATGTTCAATTTGCCACTTTCATATTTTTCTTATATTCAACCTTAAGTTAACCAGGGTTGAGATCAAACATCTTTCCAATGAAGACCTGGTTAAGAGTAGCAGCGACACACAATTTCAACAATGATGAAGCAAACACATACAGCAGATTTATAAACCATTAAAGTGAATGACAGATTGGATGTAGAAGATTTCATTTTCATGGTTTGAAATTAAGAAAGATTTGTTTTCCCCCCCCCAGATTTTCTTTCCTTTAACTAGCAAACATCAGATATCGATGAAACCAACCAGAGAACTTGTGTTCTTTGTCTTACCTGTTTCGGGTGCCTTCTTAGAGGAGTCCACCAAGGGGTCTTCTACCTCATCATGTTCTTCCTCACCTTTATTTAGCAATGGAACAACACAACACACAAATTCAGTCATTATCTATTACTAAATTGAGACACACATCATCAATGTTATATGTTTTAAAGATCCTTTGCCTGATTATATTCTGTTTAGTATTCTGAATTCAAGCTACACGTACACCACCGCGCTATGGGAAGGATTGAGTATTTTAACCAAAACTACAGCAAAACTGAATATTGTCTTGTAAAAAACCTTTTAAAAAAAGATAAGGAATTCCACCTCAAAATTCTGCCGCCTGAAAAGTATTTGTGAAGCTCTGTGCACTTTAAATGCAGAGCCAGTCTTGTAAGCATTCTCTCAAAAATAACACTGACATTGCTGATCCGCTCCATGAACCCATCTGCTGTCAGCTTGTTAGAGAGGCAGGAAGATGGAGGAGAAAGTTACTGGGGAGGAGGCGGGGTCTAACAGGGTCATTTAAGCTAAAGGCAGAAGTTCAGGATAGAGCTCCTGAAAAGCAGAAACTTCAGATGTTTGAGGGTCGTGTGAGGTGGTGAGTGACATTATTGTTCCGCAGAGAGGCTGAGTGGCCTCATGATTGGACTCTGATTCAACTTTGTCACAGCTCTGTCTGCTGCAGAGCAGGAGAGCACCCAGGAATGGGATCAGTTTGACTGCAAAAATCCATCACCACTCATAAAGGTGTCAGGAGGGGGGGGGAACGATGAGTGATTTGGTCATTGAAAACAGGGTGATGCCAACGTGTTGGATAGCCAACAGACATCAAGCCTGAACCTCGACAGATTGGCACACTAAGTCACCTTACTTAGGCCTTTGTAAAATCTAAAGGGCAAAGAAGTCCCTATGTCACAAGCTCTGGGACTCTGACAATCAGGTTGTAGTTTACCCCCATATCTGCATATTAAGTAAAGACTTTCTGAAGAATGTAATCAAGTGTATTATTTTTCAGAAAACAGAGGTCGACTATGTCAGGATTTCAGTGAATCATTTCCAGTGAGAAACATGTTGCCTATGTTCAAGGACGCAGACCAGCAACAGAGACGGATGCTATGACTCTGTATCAATGCTAAGAATAGGATATAATCACAGTAAAATGTAAGAGCAAACACGAACATATTGGATAGCAGGGTGAAAAAACCCCAAAACATTTTCATTACATGCACAAAGATTACACTGCTTTCACGCGAGTCGTAGGATATAAACCCAATCAAGTGAATGAATTTCGAAATGCATCTTCCTACATATTCCCTGTTGCTTTCACTTCCCTCTTGCGGAAACGTTTTCAGGAGGCTGGCTGGAAACATTAGCGATAAAGTAGGTGTGGAAAAAAAACCTGTTGTCCATTTTTTGTTTTCGTACACACATCCAGCTTTTGTGCCCGAGTTAAAAAGGGCCTGAGAGACAGATTCTCCGCTGAGACACAGCATTTAGAAGAAGTGAGATAAACATGAAGTCCATGTGTGCTTTGATCGGTTTTTGTCGTGTTTGTTCTCAGTGAATAAATATACCAAGAAATTACGCTAGCCTCACCTGCTGTGCTTGGTTTGTGTGCTGATCGAGCTCTTCTCGGAACCAGTATGGGCAAATCTCTGCTCGGCAGAGAAGGCACAGAGAACTCGGAGCTAAAGAACATGCACAATCACACACACACACACACACAGAGAATTAGACACGACATGGTACATGGAAAACAGGATTGGATATTTCTCACATTTATCTTATCTGTCATCACCTCTCTTTTGCAAATTCACAGCGTGCTAGGTGTCCCCTGAATGCTGACTGTATCTTTGTTAAGGCAACCACATCCAGCTCTCCTTCTGCGGGGGAAGCGGCGCGGTTTATTGCTTCTTCAGCCTAAGAAGAGGACATGAGTGAGAGAGAGGGGGGGTCACAGGGTTAAAGGGGGGAAATCTTCAGGAGACATAGGGGATGTTCAGAGACAGAAAAACAAATGAAGAGTGTGTATTTGTAAAGCATGTTACACTGCAGTGTCTTATTGTAGACATCAGGAAACAAGGCTTGGAAGTACCCAGAAAGTGCTTAATGTCTTCACAGGTTCATAGTTGTCGTCCTGTTCATCCGTACAACTATTTCAAAAATGAAATTAACCCCATTGAAGTATTTTTGGTTGTTATTTTTCAATGCAAATCAAGTGTCTGGAGGAACCTCATCTTTTACTTTAAGAATAATTTGTCAACCTTTAAAGAAGGAACTGAGTAAAAAGCCCAAAAGAAATTCTCATACAGGCCCTAGTAAGGAAAAAACCTCAAAGAACCTGTGATCTTGATGCCCAATGATTAGCACAGCTGAACAGGATGATTCTGTAACAGGATTGATGCTGATTTTTAAATTGAACAAAGAGTGACTGAGTCTGTGTGGAAGTGTTTGTGTGTGGGTGAAACCTTTTTCTTCCCGTCTTTCTGCAGGTCCTTGAGGTGTGACTCTCTAAAGATGTGGCCTCTTAACGCTGACTGCAACATCACAATGTCCTTAAGATAGAAGCAGAGGGATGCAGATATATATAAGGAGACATCTGGGTTTTATGTAACTTTTCTCTCTCACACATCAATAACTTCTTTACATAATTGTCCCGTTACACACCCTTCTCCTGTGCTCCCTCCAGCAAGTCTGGATTACCAGCGCCGCTCTCTCTCTCGCTCTCTTTGCTTCATCTGTAGTTGATGCTCCATCTTCTCCCGTCTTTGTCTCGTCTTTACCTCCAGTGTCCCTCTCTTCTTCAGAAACCAGACGTGAAACAGCATGAGTGTCCTCGTTGTCCTTATTGTCCTCTGGCGATGTGGCGGAAAGAGGCAAGAGCTCAGCCTGTGCAGCTTTACTTCTGTCCTCCAGAGTTCGGATCCTCGCCCACAACTGGTCCAGCTGCTCTCTGTAAAGCCAAATGCAGATTTTAAAAGATGAATGCAGAAAAAAAGGGACTGTCTTTTAACAAGCTGTAGCTTTCTTAACCCGGGGAAATGATTTGATTTGATAAATTAAGTTGAAACTTTTGGAGAGTGGGATCTGATTTGGGTTAGGCAACAAAAGATAATACCATGAGAAACATTTCATTATATCTATTAAATAAGGAAGCATGGCTACATATTATCAACTGTATGTTAATATCCAGATGAATATCAGCATATTTGCTAATTTTCTGTACAGAAGTTGGCTAGTTTGTTTGTCTCAAAACTGAAAACGTGCCTATTTTTTTAAGCTTAAACTTAATGTGAAACTTACGTCTGTATACAACTCCCCTTTATGACTTTAGTCATTCTGATTTGACTCTGCAGCTTCAGTGTGAACATATATATAACTACAAAGAACCGTTGTTGGCTGTTTCTTACATGCACTCCTGAAAATTGTTAACAGCCTGCCCCGAAACAATCCTGAGTTGCTTCTTCACAAATACTGTATCTTAAGTGGGTTTTCCCTGTCAAACTGGGGGCGGGTCTCAGGAGGCAAGACATGATTTAAAATCAATGCTGATTTGGGGAACTTTCAGGAGTTTTGTTTATGTGGGATAACAGCTTATGACGGAGGCATCACATTGGTACAGGTTAACCTTAAACATGTTCAGTTGTAAATCAATCGCTGAAAGAATTTGTCTTTAGAAGTCCTTTTGATTAAAAAAAATGAATCTGAATGTTATGTGCAGTTACATTTTAATCTCATAAACAGCAGATCTTACGCACATACTTTGGTGTGTTGAAAATTAAAATCAAAGATATGTCACAACTTCAACATACTTGTGCTGCTGGCTCTCTTTGTCCCGTTCTTTTGTCTGCTCAGCTTTCCATAGCTCGGTCTCTTTCTCCAGTTCTTCTCTTCCTGTCCTCAGTTGTTTTAAATCATCACTGAAAACAGAGCACAACACAGATTCAAGAAAAAAATCCCCCCCAAATTCAATGGTTTTGTGTCTACTCTATATCCTCTGTCACACAGATGACAGATGTGCAGCTCCACTTGTGGTCCAGGAAACCATCTTTCTTTTTTGTCTTTAATGTATATCATGAATACAAATCAAACATATTTACATGGCTTGATAAAAGGATAAAGACGTATGTCATGTATATTACTGACTCACTCACTCTTTACTTGACAGCCTCTCCTGAAGCTCCACCTTCTCCTTCTCTAACTGGCTGACAGCTTCTCTCAGATGAGAAACCTCCTCCCATTCCTCAGTCATCACTCCCGCTGAGACCACTGCCTCTGTTGCCATGGTAAACCCCAGAATCTCTGTGGGCGAGGTCTGCACCTCCTGGTCCAATTGGCTGCTGCTCTTAGGCGAATGGGCATGTCTTTTACTGTCCTCCAGCCTCTGATTGGAGGAGAGAGTCAGTCTGTGATGAAGCTGTGCTGTCTGTGATGACCCGACACACATGGCCACACGCGTTTAACACAGACAACTAGTTACAGTTTCCTGCTCACCTTCTCCACTTCCAACAGCCGTCTCAACAGTCTCTGTTTACTCCACTCTCTGTAACCTAAGATACACACACACGCACACAGATTTCATCATCACAACAGTACAGAGTAGAAACCGCAATGAGTATTTTTAACTCAAGGGATGATAGAAGAGAATGAGATAACTGATAAATAAAATAACTGATAAATAAATGATACATAACTTACAATTTATCTACCTATAATAATTTTTGAAAGCTCTATCTTTAATTTAGACTATTTCCGGTAGGTTGCACTGCTTATGATTTACATCTCTTCCACTAAAACTTGAAATATTTCAGTATTTGTTAATGCAGCAAAAAAAAATACAAAATCTTCTAAATTCTTAAAATGGGGTAATATAATGTTTATATAAAAACATACATTTGTCAAGAAAGAAGGTGCATCTGTTGGAAGATATGATGAGCAATATTCACAAATACTCTTTTATGTATGTTTAATTATCCTCAGGAAAAAAAAGCAGAGTTGAGCGTTTTTAGCATTAGCACAGAGCAGAAGAAGAAAGCCAACGCAGCGGAGGTTATCTCAGTAAAAGGCAACAAGTGCATTTATTTTCATTTGCAGGAGAACAGTGCGAGTGTGGATGTGTCGTGTGATTAAAGACCTTTGATTCCACCTGCAGGACTGTCCGTGTTGAGCTCCTCTTTCAGCACCGTGTTCTCCTGCCGCAGCTGCTTCAGGTCCTCAGACAGACGGTGAACCATGGAGCTCAAAACCTTCTGCTGCCTCTGTGAGCATTTACTCTCTGCTCGACTACTGTGGGCAGAAAGAGAGGGACGGACTTCAGTATTTTGTGGGGAAGATGGAGAAATTAATGCACAGATGAGAATATTTCTTAAACATTTATTCCAAAACCTGAAATACTATACTTATTATCCTCTAACAAATTGTTTTATAACCTTGTGAAAAGTTAGGGAAATCATCAAAGTCTAAGGTTTTCTTCAGGATCAGCAGTTCGTCACCTTTTCTCTGTAGCTTCCAGACGAATCTTCAGCCTCTTGATCTGAAAGGTGAGACATACAAATCAAAACACTTTACAAGTTGTGTAAGAATTCTTACTGCTAATGTTTCCAAAGTTAGCATGGCAACCACAGAGTTTATAACAGCAAGGAAACACAGAGATAACGAGAAAAACTGCAAAACCTCCCTCCAAACTCTTAAGTGGTAGATTCTTTCTCTTGTTCCAGTTTTTTCACTCTGGAAAATCTGTGCACACCAACATGCCAAAAACAAAACAAAAAAACACTCAAAGACCAATCTGACTTTAGAATCCAGAAGGGAAGATGTTACCTCTTCAGAGTACATAGCTACTGAGATCTTTAGCTCCTCTAGGTTGGTGGTCCTCAGCTCACTTTGCAGGTTACTGTGGAAAAAAGGCAAACCACATGGGAACTATGCTGATAAACACACCAAACAATAGGGGGTTTATAAAATATGTGAACTATCTCTTACCTCAGGGCCTTTTCCTTCTCTCGACACTGCTGCTCCAGCTTCAGGTTTTTCTGTCTCAGCCCATTGAAAACCTTGATAGATAGAAAAAAAATTGGCTTTAATCCTGCTGAATATTCAATCAAAAACAAAAAAAACTTTATTCAAACTTGATTTGTCAACAGTGTGGTCATACTCACCACGCTGCCTTCTATTCCCTGATCCACAAAACTACGAGTATAATGTGATCCCTAGAAAAAAAAAGGAGGATGTTCTGTAAGTGTGTTGTGTGACACAAAAAAAAAAACAAGAAAACTTCAGTCATCATACTTTAGTAGGATCCAAAAGTTCTTCTATCTGTTTCTCTCTTCTTGCATTATCTTCCTCTAAGCGCCGTAGTTTGGCTTTCGTCAGCTGGTTGTCAGACTTCTGTGCGTGGAGATTCTGCAGAAGGAAGCAATAGCGATTATTTACGCATCAAAGAACATTCCTGAGGTGATCATATTTTATAAAATGCAACTCTATGCCTGAAACATACAATAAGTCTATAATCCTCTTTTTTCATCTAAAGGAAGAATAAAAATCGGTTCAGAGTCAGTTTAGCACAGCAAATTAAAAACGGTGTACATTTGGTACTTTTCTCAAGGTCTTTGCAGCAGAGATGCACATGTCTTTTTTTTTTTAATTTCTCATTACACTTCATTCATTTTGTAACTCTTCTACCTTCTTGAGGCGAATAATCTCTTCAATCATGTCCTCCTTATCTCTGTGGACACCTGTATAGGTGGTAATGCCTGAAACATAGAAGGACACACGTGGAGACGGTACATTATCAAACAAAGTCATCTACACACTCATCTTAGAGTGAGGAATTGTCTGATGGGGTTTGCTATCGTACTCTAATTATCCAGCGTGTTTTGTGATAGCGCCTCCTAATAAAAGCTCTCTCTCTCTCTCTCTCTCTCTCTCTCTGCTCAGCACAAACTCTGCCTGTCTCTGCTCTACCACACTTCACTTCTCAGCCCCGTAAACCTACACGTTCTGTTACCATTGAATCCAGGGGTCAGATGTTTCTGTTTCTTCATGCTAAGAAAACCGGGTGTGACTTCATACTCTGATCTCAGTTTCTGGGATGCAGCTGAAAAAAGAGCGAGAGGTGATGTTACAAGACAGTTAGAAAACAAAGTCAACACTATTTGAGGGATAACTGTGTAGTTTGTGCACTGCCTGGATGTATATTTTTTGAAAGTATCAAATTAAAGAATACTTAATGTAGAGAGGTAATGCATCGAGGACTTTTCTGAACTGCTCCATTGGTTATTCGGTCGATTAAGTCACCAGAATATGAGACATGTCATTCAGTGTTTGTTGCAGGGGGCTAGTGGCCTAGTGGTTGGTGCTTGGGCGGACCTGATTCGAGCCAGACTCTCCCACTTGTCATTCCCTACTATCTCTCTGCCTGATTTCTGACTATATACTATCTCTTCAATAATGGAATAAAAAGCCCCAAAATAAACCTTTAATAAATTAATTTCAATGATATGTGTTACCTGAAAACACAGATGACTCCCTCAAATGTCTTGTTTTGTATTATACTTAAAAATATTCAGTGGACTGTCACATAGGAGTGAAGAAAAGAAATTATTTCCATTGAGGAAGCTGTAATTACATTGTTTTGACTTATTTGCTGTATTGTATTATCAAAATCGTTGGATTTTAATGTAAAAATTGATCAAATATCCAAAAATTCGTCATGACGGGTCAGAAACAGCAAGTGACTGTTTTTTCATAAACTCTGTTGGCGTTTGAATCAAAGAGGTAGGAAGTTAATCTGTATCACAAACTCCTAAAGTAATCATCAAAACTAAATCAACATCTCAATAAAAATGGAAACATTAGCTTCCTAAAGGGAGAAACAGTGACAGGATTTCTGTTGCTAGGCTGAATACGTTATAGCTACATATACAGAAAATGGTGTTTTTACAAACATGAGAGATATTATAATTTTGGAAAGGGAAACTGTTGGATTAAGTTTGACTTTTATTATGCCTCCACAAATATCTATTTCAGTCACCTACATGTTTCGAACCCATGTTCTCCCATAAAGATTGAGCCTAATGGAATATTGCTCTAATTACTAAAGAAGTCCGCATTGATTAGAACACCCACAGAATCAGTAAACTAGTTATGTCAGCAGAAAATCTGAGTCTGTGATTTCTCTCTCCCTCTCTCTTTCTACCTGACCCTCTGCAGCCACTCCCCCCCTCCCGAGCAAAGACTATGACCATGGAGCGTCAGCTGTGTTTGCAAGTTTCCTGCCTACCATGGCCGTTGCTGAGTGATGTGTGGCGAGCTGAGACACCCTCCCCTGTGGCGTCCACAAGGGAAGGCCTCCAGGCCGCCACCGCCGCTGTTCTGGTATTCACATTCAGACGTGAGAGGTATGGAGACCCTAGAAATGTACACGCTGTTAATAAACAATCATTGCACATGGACTGTGGGTTTGTCACAGTATCTGCAAAAGGCCGAGAAGGTCTTACTTGGAGAGGACGGAGGCTTGGAAGTGGTGATCTTCCTCCTTGTTTTCTGATTGTAAACAAAGACAAGGGAGGTATTTTATCAAACTAAGTCAGTGAGGCAAAACATACGTAGGTGAAACGCAAAAAATAAAGCATCAAAAGATTAACTTCATCAATGAATTTCTTTACCTTTTCAAATATATCAGCGGAGAACATGAAGCCCTCATCAAGCTGTGGACAGATGAGAGTGTGTCAGTCAGAGAGAGATTATGTTATACTATTATTAATGTTATATTAGGAGGACAAGATTCTGTAATTTCAAGAAAATACAAGTTTGTGACAAAGGTTTACACGGTTACATTCATATCAGATCATTGATCCTCATAAATCATTGGTTTCCAAATACAGTCATCGATCACTAAGTATATCCATTTGGTTTTAAAGGAATATTTATTCAAAGGGATCAAACTTCTACTGTTACACAAAAATGTGTTTTTACACGTTTTGTCTTTGTGACTGGCTTTTGTGTGTCAGAATCTGAGACAGATTTATTGTTAAATTATTGTTTTGGTCTGTGCAAACAGCAAACCCAGGGAAGCGCAAAAAAAACTGCACTTAAAAATGACAATATGAAAAATGACAATATAGGTTATAAAAGTTAGAATATATGAGCCTAACTTATGCACTTTTTTTTTAATGCAGTTTTCCCTTCCTCACCTAAAATGTATTAAAATATGACAACTAAAAATCAAACAAAAAAGGATTTCCTTGAAATGCTTGAACATCTTTTAATTTTGTTATGTAAAACTGTTAATTATCTCCGTTTAAGTTTCTATGTTTTATATTGTTTGTTTTTACCCCTGCTTGTAAGGTTTCCCTGAGTCTTTTGAAAGGCCCCCTTAAATGACATGTATTATATTACCTATATCTAAACGCACGCATTTCAAGCAGACGTCATAAGATGTGTTTCATTTAAGCTTTAAATAGTTTGAAGTGTTCGGGACAACCGTTATAAACTATTGTGTTAGCTGCGGTTTAAGTTTACATGCTCCATCCGGAACATAAGAGAAAAACATAAAACAAATAAAAGGAATAAAACATCAACTATCATGACTTAAGGACAGATGTCAGTCGTGTATTTAAAGACTCACCAGCACCTCACAGTCTTCATCTGTTTGGAGATCACTTGCCTCTTCACATATCTTGGTGGTTTCACTGGACATAGCTGGTTAAGTCACAATCATTGACTATGACCGGGTGTGATCTCAACATGTTCTTCCAGTCAGAGGGAGAACTTCAGGTACAACCTATTGTTAGTAACCTAGAAGTACTAACGTGGGGAAACGAAAACGACGTTAGCAATGCAACAACTCCAAACGTCCCCGGCAGAACACCATTTCCACAATAAAAGCCGTCGATGCGTTTAAAGCTTCCTGAGATCCGTTGAACTCTTGTTTTGTTTCGAAGCAGAGGAGCTGTTTTCGCATCAGTGTTGCAGATTGAGTCGTCTAGCAACCAGGCAGCTGTTAATGAGCCGTTTAAAACAAGCAATAAAAAGTCAGGAATCCACCGGAAACTATATGATAAGACCTTCAACATAAAATGAACGATAAAGGATAGGAAGAGTAAAGTGAAGTGTGAAAATGTGTTTAGCATTAGCAGTAATATAATTTACCATAATTTAACTTCACATGAAAAATAGTTGACATTATACCTTAATATATTCAAGTATTAGTATGGGCTACGTTACATTAAATGTTCATACAACAGGTTTGAATTTTTTATTTTATTTTGAAACACAAAGCCGGATGTAGATTTTTCTTAGCACAGTTTAGCTCGTCAAAGCTAATATCCAAGCCGAAGGTTGAGTGTCAATAGTTATCTATCGATTGGTTTAGAGCAGCTTTAAGGAGGGGTTTGAAATATTTTCCTCCAGTAGCATTAGAGTAGGAGACTAGTCTGTTCTGTTCAGCTCGAATCTGGGAGCATACTACACTTAACATATAAAGAATATAGCTGTAATTTTACACGTACATGTACTTTTTCACCTCTGTCTAACACATGACTTCCCTTGTTTGCCATCTGATATGATATGAAAGGGAAAAAAACAATGGTTAAGAAAGCCAACGTGAAGTAGAAGAAACATGGTTATGAAATGTTTTAGAAAACATAAATTAAAAAATAAACATGTAATGTGAACTTTCTCCTTTATAATGGCAAGTGGTCTTGTCTCCTTTGGCTTTTTTCGTCACTCTCCTTTTCTTCCAGTCTCTGTAGGAAACACAAAGACCTTGTGTTTTTGTATCATATTCTCCTCCACACTGACACTATTTTATTTATACAGGTGCTGGACCCTCAGAGCTGCACAGCCAGAAACAACAGCATACTTTTCTTCAGGGTACACAAACCCAATGCAGGGTACACAAACCTCATCAGAAACTTACAGTTGTCCATTTTCTAATAAGTCAACACTACTTTCTTAGTAGGTACTTAAAAGTAACACAATCATCACATATTTTTCATGAAAAAGTACATGTATGTGAGTTTATAAATCCGCCTTTTAGAGCTGAGTTGTGTTGTATGTGTGATAATAACATCATCTTAGAGAACAGCAGTTTTTCTACAGTTGCCAAATATGTTTTGGACAATGTTCTTTTGTAAGAAAGTAATTGATTGCAATCAGAGGAAGTGAAGCTATATCTCTGGGTCATCTTGAAACATTCATGGCAGCACACTGACCATCTTCAGTCAGGGACAGTGCCTTTCTGTTTTAGGCTGCACACACAATAAAACACACATTTCAGTTTACATTCAAGGTTGATAATAATAAAAATGTGTGGTCATATAAAATGTAGATCCGTGTCCTTGCTGTTGTAATCCGAATGCCCAGAAGGGGGCAATGTGAGCTGAGTGATATCAATCATCAGGCCGTCAAGGCTCAGGTCATACATTCTTGAAACTCCCCACCTTCTCTTTTCCTTCAGGCTATCTATCTATCTATCTATCTATCTATCTATCTATCTATCTATCTCGACCCTCCATGTCTCTGTAATTTCTCTGGCAATTTATCGGTTACAAAATGTTTTGTATGAGTTCATGTCTCTTCTTTGGACATGTCTACTGACTGATACACAGAACAGAACAATACACAGAACTTTTTTGTTCATGCTTTTTAATTAACATATAATATCAGCAAAACCAATCCTTCAGAAATTGAAAAAAAATCAAACAAGACAACTTTTTATTCTAATAGAGTAAACTAAACTGACATAATTCAACTATATAATTTGATGGAAACCAAAAGAGAAGAAATAGGATGCTAACAGCTCTTCAACAGTGTCTGCACTGAAATGAACATATACATACTTTTTCCCTCCTACTTGATGAGGCGTTAACATTGCAGGGGAAGGACTGCAGATGACGTAGCTGTCAAAAACTGGCAAAGAATTCCATTTACACTGATTTGAAAGAAAAGCAAACATTATTAAACTTTTAAAGAGAATATATATATATATATATATATATATATATATATATATATATATATATATATATATATATATTCTCTTGTGTATATATTTACACACACACACACACACACATATATATATATATATATACATATATATTTACATAATTTTGGCTTCGAATTTTTATTTTCACTCTGCACTCCACACATAGCCCAGCAGCATTGTTTGCAAAAACGAGAGTGCGAGAAAAACGTACACATGCAAATCGAAGCAAATTAGCTGTTGACCTCATGAACTTAGACTCTCACCCCGTGGTGTAAAAGTGCACATGCTTCTCAGATTACATTTAACTTGAAAGTGCAGTGTTCATTTTCCAAATGATTTCCAAGCAAACCCAGTTTCTTCTTTGGAGGTGGACATGCTGGTCATTATTGGAAACAACAATGTGACTGTTAGCAGCACTGCAGTGACGAAGATAACCTTTAATAGAGGCTGCCGTATAAATAACTCTTATCATATTAACATAATCAGATTCTTATTAAAGGCCGCTGCAGGGGGAGAAACAAACTACAGGTTAAAATGCTTAATTGGATAAACTTTGGGGTTTATCATAATACCTTGATTTTATTACTACATTAGTGTTGACGGAATTATCAGTGCCTGTATTTCAGTGCCTCTTTCCCCTGTATAAATAAAGGTGAATATGCAGGAAGGAGTCATAATAGAACTTAGGGGAGGTGGAGGAGGAAGAAAGAGACTGACCAGACAAGTGGGAGGAAGCAGGTGAAATCACAAGGAAGCCAACAAGGTCAGGAAACAAGAATTACAGAAGCCCACATTTTTGATTCTGCTGTTGATGATTCAGAAACAGTTTTGAATTACTGTTACAGATCGATCGATGTGAGATCATTTTGGGCCTTGTTTAAGTGGAATATTTAATAGGGAGTTTAATGCAGTATATAGTTTGGTGATGCGTTTCCATAGTTATCATACACTGGAGAGTAAAGCTGAAGAGAGGAGGGAGGGGGTGGGGAAGAGAACGTTATAACAGACATACCCTTTCACCCTACAGCATAAATATGTTACCATGACAAGACTTAACCTGGGGGGATTAAATGCACTGAGAGAGGAGAGAGAGAAAGAACAACGAGGTCTATTTCCTGCATCAGGCAGACTTTCAGGACTCAAACTTAGATCCTTGTGGACTTTACTTTTTTGAATAGCCTATAATGTACACAGATATATTCAGATGTCAGCTTTTCTTGTCCAATACTAATTCCAATACCTTAACATAGTTTTAGGAGATACCGGTAATCTCTCCAATATACCGGTGAGTTAATTTTGGCAGTAAACCACTGATGCCTGCATTTCATAAACAGTAGCTCTCCCTTAGCAAAACTGTTGTTTTGTAATTTTCTTTAATATATTAGCTTTAGGAGGCTTAAGGGTTCTGGTGTGGTATTAATGCATTGACAGTGATGCCCAATACTGCATTTTAGGAAGTGCCAGAGGCTGATACAGGTATACTTGTATCATTATTGAGACAACAAGTAAAGGAAAGAAAACAATCTTTCTTAATCTCTTGGGAGACAAAAAGACGTGATGCATCAATTTGTCCAGATCAGGAAGAACATAACAAATAGCAGCAAAGCGACATCTTTTGGCCATGTAAAGATTGTTGCCCTCTGATGAACTGAAGCTCAATTTCATCATAACCAGCCCATCGAGTGCTTACACACACAGTCCTGCAAACAAACAGTGTTCTGTCACTTGATGAATGGCTCTAGCCATGTGGAATTGTGGATGAACAGATCTCAATTAGAGGGAAAGTAGGACAAAATTGCATGAGAGGGGTATGAGTTATTAAGAACATTGGGATTACACTATTCTGGTATTATATGACAATGTAAATCTGTGTGTGTGAGTGTGTGTGTGTGTGTGTGTGTGTGCGTGTGTGTGTGTGTGTGTGTGTGTGTGTGTGTGTGTGTGTGCATACAAGGGTGAGGTGCTTTGCCAAATTGAAGCCTTCTCCCTGCAGCTCTTCTGCATGTATGAGGGGCGTGTTCTGCTGTTATAAAACCAAACTCACAGTCCTGCAACTCCAAAGAGAGGCGGCCTGGATATACAGTGGGGGCATTCACCATCATCATTATCATCAGTCAGAGCATCTCTCTCTCTCTCTCTCTCTCTCTCCTTCTGTCTCAATACTTCCCTCAGACACCCCCACACTCCGTCAATTCATCTCTCTGTCAGTCTGTCCTTCTCTGTGAACACCTTCATCGTCTCTTTTTCTTTCCTCTTCTTGACGCCCAGCAGAATTATGTCCGCAAACGGCGCAGACGGGGACTTGCTGCGGATCCCTCTGGGGCTCATCAACAGCGCAGGCAAGTATCTCACTGCGGAGACGTTCGGCTTCAAAATCAACGCCTCTGCCAGCAGCCTGAAGAAGAAGCAGACATGGACTCTGGAGCAGACCGGGGAGGACGGCAGCGCGGTTTTCCTACTGTCCCACCTGGGCCGCTATTTAGCCACAGACAAAGACGGAAACGTTACCGCAGAGAGCGAGACGCGCGGTAAGGACTGCCGCTTCGTAATAACCGCGCACGAGGACGGGCGGTGGTCCCTGCAGTCCGAACCTTACGGCCGATTCCTCGGCGGCAGTGAGGACCGAATCACGTGCTTTGCGCAAACCGCCTCACCTGCAGAAAAGTGGAGCGTGCACCTAGCTGTGCACCCCCAGGTTAATCTGTACAGCTTCGCGCGAAAACGCTTCGCCCACCTGAGCGCACAAGGGCATGAGGTGTCAATAAACCGGGATGTGCCATGGGGGGTCGACTCGCTCGTCACTCTGGTCTACAGAGACGAGCGCTATCACCTCGAGACCTGTGATAACCGCTTTCTCCGCAATGATGGCAGTCTGGCCACTAAAACAGACAAGGATACTGGCTACATGCTGGAGTTCCGCTCTGGAAAAGTGGCATTCCACGACTGCAACGGCCGCTACCTGGCGCCTGCGGGTCCCACCGGTACTATGAAATCTGGGAAAAGCACACGAGTGGGGAAGGATGAACTGTTTGGCCTGGAGCGCAGCCACGCGCAGGTCGTGCTGACTGCAGGCAATGAGAGAAACGTGTCCACGCGTCAAGGTGAGGATTTGCAGACACTCAAAGCCAAAAAGAGTGAGAGGGGGGAAGAAAAAAGAAATCACATTTTATCTTTATGTCACTGCAAAACTGGGCTCACACAGCATGCATCTGTTGCATGATTTTCTTGTTTCAGAACAGAGTTGGAGATTCTAGTTGCTTCATTTCAAACACCATGTGTTTTTCATTACCACGCTCTTACTTTCTCCTCCTCCCACATCCCTTACTCTCCCTCCCCTCCCGTTGGCCACACTCTGCCTTGCTCAACATTTTTCTGCAGTAATTCTACCCCTGCATTGTGGCTGCTTGCTCAGGGTCAGCTCCAGCCTACAGTCAGCTGTCATTCTCGGTCTCAGAATAGACAGAAAACGAAGGAGAGGAGAGTAAAGGAGACAAAAGAAGCAGAGGAAAACGGTGTACAAAGAGGGAGGTGTGCCTCAAGAAAGTCCTGCTGAATGTAGATCTTTATTCCACATGGCATGCAACCTCTTTGTCTAGATGCCACTCAGTCTGACTCTGTGCTGCCATGCACTTGGGACCGATCATTTAACCATGCAGTCGATATGCTTTAATGCTGGAGGAAATGGCTGTGTTTCTGTGGTGATGGATTGTGAGAGGATAATATGTAGGTATGAGGTCAGTGTAGGTCAGTGACACGTGACCTGGTCGTTCACTGAAGTTATTGCCAGTGAAGGATGGAGAGGCATTGCTGGACATTCATTCAATACATTGCTATCGAAGGCCCAGCCTTTCTTTTCTGCTTCATCTGTAGCCATTTACACATTGCTGTTGCAGCAGGATCAGTGTGGGTGTGCAGCATGGTGGTAAAAAAAAATAGATTTTTGTGTCAGCCTCCAAATGAAGAGAGACAGGGTTTTTTCGCAGAACTGCTATTTGGTGGAACAATTACACTACAATTTAGGTCAAGATGGTATAAGTGTCACCATTTTTTATTGGAACTGAAGCATAAAACCATTTTTTGTGTCACAGTGGGTCAGATGCTAACTGGTAATGAAAAAGGTGTGGCATCAATAACTTCAGGCTCTGCAGTTCCCTTGTTTCAAAGTGCGTAAGCATAATGTAGCTTCTTGTTTTGGTTTTAAGACCTGCAACTTTTAATTATTTGATTCAGTTGCACTATATTCATCAGTGGGTTCATTGGCAACATTTTTTTAATTAAAGGTTGGTTTTTGGTCTCTGGATAGGAAATAAGAAATGTGGGGAGGAGAAAGTAGGATGGCAGTCATCTAATGGTTGCAAGTTGGGAGTTGAACCAATCAGGACTTTACCTCTGAATGGTGTCTGCTCTACCAATTGAAACTTTTGTAAAGGAGCAATACGTAACTCTAAGAAATAGAGATTTTAAAACATTGGAAAGAGCTGTCTTCCCTTTGTCTAGCACTTAATGGCACTGTAACTTAGCGACTATCAGCAAGAATCAGATAGCAAGAAGAGCAAGGAGAAAAAGATCTACGAGCAGAGTATTTTGACTGATAACTGCAAATTACTTGATATTTTTTTGCCATTTTAGCAATCAAACAACTCCTTTTACTCTATGTAGTTCTTTTCTGGACTTGGATCACCCTGCAAATTGGTGTTGCAACACTGAGCGTCCTGCCTCTTTAAGTGTCTATTTGGGAAACTTGTTGAATTATGACAAATGAAAACTGACGGCTGACTGCCCCACTTTTCCAGGCATGGACCTGTCAGCCAATCAAGACGAGGAAGGGGACCAGGAAGTTTTCCAGTTGGAAATGAGCCGTGAGGACAGGAAGTGTGCCTTCAGGACAGCGGCTGGAAAATACTGGACTCTGACAGCAGGCGGTGGACTGCAGTGCACAGCCTCCACCAAGTAACCACACACTCACACAAATATTGCATCCCATTGAATATAACATACCTAAGTTTAAACGGATCCATCCTTAACGGCCTGCTCATTGAGCTTCTTAATGTGTGTCACAGGTCTGGCAATAGTTTCTTTGAGCTGGAATGGCGTGATGGTCGTGTGTGTGTACGTGCAGCTAATGGCAAATATGTGGTTGCAAAGAAGAACGGGCAGCTAGCTGCTACTGTTGACAACACAGGTCAGTGACGTTTCAGATTATTCTGAACAGGACTGAACTCATGAATAAGGAGCAGGAGTGAAAAGATCTGCTCTGTGATGACAATTTAAATGCATGTTCACATGTTTTTTTTTTTAATTAAGCGTCTGTATTCCTGCAATTTATGTAAAAAAAGTCAAATGAGCTGGCCAGAGTTTGGTATATCTCAGATTAAACACTGAAGTCTGCCATGTAAATGGCAGTGACGAGGCACCTCGCCCTTAATGGGGATGAGTGCAAACACTACGATTGGTTTGATAATGTGACATGCACAACACATCTATTTATATTCAATTGACTGAAACCAACCTTTTTTTGCCCTCCACCTCACTTCGCGCCCTGAGTGTGCACCTTTGCAACAAGCAAAATGTAGTCCGACATGTCCAAATCACTTTGCACCACAAACTTTTTAGAAGCTCGCCTCAAAGTAGGGCCCTAAGTGTGCCTGGTGACAAGGTTTAAAAATTGAGAGTAAACATCGAACGTTTTCTCTGCAGGGGAGGCTGAACAGTTCCTGATGAAGCTGATCAACCGTCCCCTCATCGTCCTTCGTGGAGAGCATGGTTTCATCGGGACTCGTAAGGCCGGAATTGCAACCCTGGACTCCAACCGTGCATCTTATGATGTATTCCAGCTGGAGTTCCACAATGGAGCTTATTCCCTGAAAGGTGGGTGATAATGTGTAAAAAAAAATACAACACTGTTCTGTGTGGGTGTTCAGGCATGTTTAAGGTACTTAATACAAGTCACAGAGTTTACATGACAGCAGGCCAATCTAGCTAGTTAAGTTTGATGCATTATTCTGTAGAGAACAAGGCAGTATGTCAGATCGGCAGTTCAAAGCCCACACAGTGTTACTACATAATGCATATTTTCCACTTTGGGGCAGCAGAAACAATACAAAAAAAATCTGAAGAACATGAAGTAGGTGTCGCTTTTATTTATAATTAGGTTTCTGGCCATGTGTCAAACACTCTTTTTTTGGTCTTCACCAAGTCCAGTATGAAATATTATTTTCAGAAGATCCTTAGCAGAAGGCTACTTGGTTTAGACTATTGCTGAAGTCGAGGTATTGGAAAACAAATGGGTACCCAATCATATTTAAATGAATTCAGGTTTACATTGCCCTCTTCAAATAGGGCGAGTTTTCTCTTGTCTTTAAGTACGATGCTTAACCTTAGCCTGTTAAACTCTACATTGCAGTAGAAAAAATTCAAATTAAACCGAAATATGTGTAATAAATATCACTAATATATTATCACTACATGTATAAACACGTCTCCAACTTTTATCATTTCAACCAGCACAGCTGCCTCGCCCTGAACAATGCCCCAGTATGGCCTCTTATCTTTATATGTCTGTAATATTTACAGAAAAGTTATATATATAAAGTATTTTGCTTTTTAATAACCTTTTTAATACCTTGTCAACAGTGACATAACAGTATCAACATGCTAATATACCCATCACTTTGTATATATAAACATACCACCTTGAGGTGTTTGTGTGTGTGTGTGTGTGTGTGTGAGAGAGAGAGAGAGAGAGAGATGCCTCATTAAGTGTGTGCTGTATGTCCAGACTCCCTGGGGAAGTACTGGTGTGTTGGAGACGACACAGCAGTGGTGTGCAGCAGCTCCACACCTGTCCAGTTCCTGTTTGAGTTCTGTGACCTCAACAAGATGGCCATACGTGCTCTGGGGGGGAAATACCTTAAAGGAGACCACGCTGGAGGGCTAAAGGCGAGCGTCGACTCTCTGGACAACGCCACCCTCTGGGAATATTAAAAAAAAAGCACAGTCCGACTTCTCTGCTGTCCAACACAATACTTCAAACTATTCATAGATGCTTTAGGTTGCTGTTTTTTATTTGCATATGTGTGTGCGTGCGTGTGTAATTGTGAACGTGTCTGGATGGATGTGTGGTGGATATTGATGCTAATTAACTGGAAGTCATGGCACCAAAGCACTACAGGTGTTTCTTATGTTCTCAATGATCTCTTCTTACTGGAAATGTGTATGTATGTTGTTGCTTGATGAACGAATCAAAGTGTGACTCAATTAAAAGGTTCACTTCTAGTCGCATTTACACAAACTGTACCTGATATCTATCAGGATGATTATTGTTATTGGTTGTGCCTATCTCTATTTAGAAAGATATATATCTCACAACGTACAATATCTAACTTTCTCCTGCTAATTGCTGACTTCATTGTGCTGCATTCATATTTTGCTTTCAGACTATAACACATACGATACATCAGATAGTGTTGTTTCTGCTGTAAATAAAGCTTTTCTGTAACAAAATGCTTCAAAAACACACAAGACAAAGTAAATAATTGTGCGAGACTTCAAGGGATGGGGATGTGATTGGCAGATGTAATGTGCTTTGCCTGTATAACTCGAATTGCACCTTTCCTGTTTCCTTTCCCTCTCTGAGATGTGCAGGCAGACACGTCTGTATTTATACAAAGGCATCTACACACAATAGTTAGCATTGAAAGGTTTCCATTGAAATGTATAATTCACTCAATAATAATAATAATAACGTTTTTAAATAATACTTTAAGAGGATATAAATGAAAGGAGATGTCAAGTGAAAGGAACTGTCTTTGTAAAAATGATCCTTTTTGATCAAAGGAGGGAAATGGGCAGGGCTGCTTGTATGTACTACATACTCAAATGCATGTAAAAATACAAATACGCAGGCGTATACAAAATTCGCACTGTGACTTAGAATCTGCACAAAAAGGTAATGTTGAACTGCTAGCGATGAAAAGCACATTTTTGTAGTGTAAAAGTCTGCCTTAGTTTGGGTGCTGCTATGTGTAAACATTTGGAGAGAGTCAGTCATTTCTCCGGCTGTTACTTTGTCTGTGCCTTCCTTGAAATGTTCAGTCTTTTTTTTTTCCAAGGTCCTACCATTGATGACAAACCGCAATAAAGTGTGAAAATTTGACAGATCTCGAGTTTGATCAATTTATCGGTAACAGATTTTTTTCTCTCCCTAATATGACTATTATTATTGGCTCCAAAAATCCCACATCGGTAAGGCCCTACATTAGAAGAGGGCAAGGTTAGTTGCAAAAGTTTACTGTGGGATAAGAAAATAAGTTGAATACAGAGGGATAATGTAAAGAAAGTTACTGCAATGAAAAGAAGTTGTAACACATGTTAGGAAGTGAAACTTAATGCAGTAGTTTAATACATTAAGGGGGAAACACATATTGGAGCATTTTGTGTTGTTCAGTTGATTCTCTTTTTGTTTGTAATGGCCCAGAAAAAGATGACTTGATGGATAAAATGAAGGCAAAAGAGCTTTAATATGGTATTGGGTTACATTTTTCTGGTCTTTGGTGGTTTCATCTTAGCTTTTCTGGGCTTATCAAACACAGACACCATCTTGTTCTGATAAGAAAATCATTGTCATGATTGCAAACACTGGTGTGTGTGTGTGTGGGAGAAGGAACAGAAGTACTGCATCATGTTCCCTTGGGATTTCTCTGGGCCAAAATTGTACAAAAGGAAGGAAGACGAGGGTGGAGATAGTAACCTGCTCCACTTTCTCTGTCCCTCCGCAGAGAAAACTCAGCTCTCCTTCTTTTTATAACCCCCCCCCCCCCCCCCCCCCCCCCCCCCCACACACACACACACACACACACACACACACACACACAATCACCATTCTTATCTGTGCTAAACTTAAAAAGACAGAGACAGGAACAAGCCAATACACCTTCATCATTCTGCACAACAGGATTTCAGCTTGTTGCCATGGTAACGGGCAATGGCAGCGACGGCTGGAGAAGCATGAATGTTCAAAGATGTAACAGACACACGGATTAATTGTTTTATTAAACCTTAACTGTAAAATTCAATATCTACAGATGCAGTTTCACAGGCATTCAGACACTCGGTGACAGGAAAAGGACTCTCAAGTAAAAGCTCAAGATCAGACATGACAATTGTACAGCTTCTTCTGCACTTAAGTAGTGTGCAAAACTTGTCATCGACATGAAATGTGGAGCTTTGATGCCAAAACTTAAACTTCTCATACTATACTATTTTTCAACAAATTTATATATATATATAAAAAAGTCTCAGAGCTCCCACTGAACATGTTTGAGGACTCTTAAAAATCCACCCTGATCCTTATATTAGCCTTTTTTGAGAACAGGCTGTTTATTTGTCTGATGCTTTAACTGCAAGTGAGCTGTTTTCAGCCCTGCCTTTAAGGAAGGGGATGTACCTCAGGCTTTCTGACACTATGCCAAATTTTCTACAGTGAAAAACTGGATTGAGAGGGCAGAACAAACATCTAACTGTGTTTGTGTGCAAAATGTCACAAAGGGAAAATCTACTATAGCCCATTTGAGCACAGATTAACTGAAAAATGAAAATGAAAAGAAATCAGTCAAGTCTACAAGTCTCTGACCTACAACAGATACAGAGGGATTATCCTTTTCAAACTTGTCTCTGTGATGCACAGTCTGTCACAGAAATGCCTGAAGACTATTGTGACTCCACCACAGACAAAAATCGGACTGGTCTAACGTATCATTCTACTCAGCATTTGCATACTCATCCGATCTCTTTATTTGAAGCCTCTTGTCCATAAATCGTGACTTCTAGTACCAAGAAAATGAAACAAACGTAAGATTATGTCAAAATGTGAGCTATATTATTGAAATGCTAACACTAACATGCTTGGGATCATAACAGAGTGACATTAAGAATAAAAAGGCCTTATTTGTTGTACTTATTACCTTAGTTTGGAACTATAGCATAATAACATTTGCTGATGAACACTAAACTTCAAAGACAAATGAGACTAATGGGAAGCTATTTCCTAATCATAAACCAAAGACTTTGAACTGCCAGTTGGGCAACTACCAACATTGCCAAACCCCATTCCCACTCCATTGCGACATTTAATCAGTCATGATGACGATTCAGTGATCATCATTAGGCCATTTCTCCCATCATTCTTGGTGATGGAATTTTCTCAGAATAAAAGTGGCTTCAGCTCCTGCGTGTTTTGTTTGTTTGTTCCTAAGGTTAAGTAAAACTTTTCAATAAAGAATCTGTGTGATCACTTTTCTCAATAAGTTAGGCTTGATAATTTTCTAAAATTGTAGGTTCACTGGTTATTTGGGCTTTTTCCCTCTTCATGCATTACATATTTCAACAGTTAAAACATGCAATTTTATACTTAACTAATTACAGCAATAGTTTTAAACATATTGCCAAATATCATAGTCCTAAAGAGTCCACTTAGACTTAGACTTAGACTTAGACTGAACTTTATTGATCCTTTTGGGATGACTCCCTCAAGGAAATTTAGGTTCCAGCAGCATATACAATAAAAATAAAAATAAAAATGTAGCAGGTAACAAAAAGTAACAATATAAAGAATAATATAGCATAAATAATAGAACACTCTTCCGTTGGAAAAAATATACAAAAAATATGCATGGAAGAAGCAGAAAAAAAAAACATACAAAAAATATGCATGGAAGAAGCAAAATATACAACAAAAAAAAGGCTGATTATTATTGCAATTATTGCACTTGGTTGAGATTATTATTGCACATACAAGTGAAAGTGTCCATGTGTTATTGCACAGTGAGGGTAGAAGGAAAGACGCTCCAACTCCTACCCCTCTGTCCCGTGTGCTCTAGTCCTCCTCCCCCCAAGTGAAGAGTTGTAGAGCGTGATGGCATGATGGACAAAGGAGTTCTTGAGTCTGTTGGTTCTGCACTTGGGCCACTGCTGCCATCTAGTGTTGTTTCACAGCACTTTGTTCACTATATGCTATAAAGGGGACAGACACCATTGTTTTGATTAATAGCAATCTTGACCTTAAAAAGCAATCTTTTTTTCCAGCTCAACAAATCCAGCTACATAGATTACATATTTCTTCTGTTGGTTTGAAAGACAGCCTTTATCTCAACCTTCATCCGAACATTTACGATGAACTTGAATGCTGACAGTGAACCAAACTTCATCATCAGAAATCTTTGGCCAAACTCAGTTTGCCTTAAAGGCACGTTTGGTAATTTGTCCATAAACTTTTAAGATGTTGGTTGAAATTGAGCCAGAAATCAACAAGACAACAACAGTGCCACCGAACAAGTACCCATAGTTTAAAAACACAGCATTTACTAATCCTCAATTGAGAAAGATTCCTGCAAATTCAAAAAGCAAATTCCCCCCAAATAATCTACATCCAAAAATTATACAGCAAAAAAATGTAATATCAAAGGTTTACCGACAGTAAGCTATACAATAAATGTGCAGTTGAAATCATTTGCTATGATTAGCTTTTAGGTAGTTTTCCAGTTCACTTTCAAACTGGAACAGTTGATGTTCTTCAAGGGTAGAGATAAGAAGTAGAACTAATTCCACAGACACAGACACAGACACACACACAGACACACACACACACACACACACACACACACACACACACACAGACAGGTATATTACCACAGTGTCTGTTTGCATACTGATAGCCGCACATCCAGCCAAACAGTGTGACACAAAGACATTCTGTATCATGGGACAATTGATTGACCATGACAACATAACGACAGATCACAACATGACCGACTGGAGAAACAAACTTGGAAGTTCTGTTTTCATGTTATTAAACATTTCCACCTTGTTTCTCACAACCGTTCTTTTTCTACCAATCTGTTTGACTTTACACCACCAAGGAGTACTTCCCAAGAATTTTTTGTGGCTGTTGTGTCAATCAGGCTTTAGAAATAATCAATGACGAACAATACTTTAATGTGTTTCCAGTGCTTTCAATAAGAGGAAGTGTGCAGATGTGCATACAGTGTTCAATGTGTTCATGTTTGTATTAAAGTATTTGTGGAAGATCAGTGAAGATAAACCTTCCATGACTCACAGCCGGGGTAAACATGACTGCACGTGTCTGTATCTTGTTGTGTGTGCATGAATGACCGGATCCTTACGGCTACAAGACCTGAGCCAACAAGTTCACATCAATACAATAAAAAGCACATGGAGATAATGGACCAAGAGCTAAACCAATCAGGGAAATGAGCCAAAATTAAAAGTATGGTCACGAGACATCATGTATGGCATATCAGGTCATCTTTAAGGTAGGGTTGAACTATGACACACAGTAATGCAACTTTGCCACATCGTGAATTGTATCCAGAAGGTCACTAATGATTACATGGGGTAGGACTGCAAAATCACAGTTTTGATTTTATCACAAACTAATCATTCACAATAAACACATTGCAAAGGTTTACATAGTTTGAAAGAAATCTAAATTATTTCATGTCAACAAGAAGTTCTCTCTCACTCCCCATCCATGCATTTAATTGGATGGAGACCGAGGTGTTTTGAAAATTCTCACAAACCATTTGGTTGCAGTCAGATGACATACACGCTATACCTGCAACCCTCAGATCAAGTGGTGAAAAAAATAGCCTTTTAATGTCAAGAGAGATCTGTTTAAGGTATTGTCTTGACTTGAACAAGAAGCCATTGACTTTAAAGACTGCAGCCTTTTTACGTGTGTTCATGCAACCTAACTACTTATCAGTTGCCATGTATTCATTAAAAATGACCCAAAGATGTATTTAAAATAAGTGTTTTTACAAACACTTTTGATACTCTGTGTCAACACTCTGTTGATACTTATTTCATAATTCTGAATTACTTGTACTTATAGCCTAAATAATCTTTCATCATTCACACTAGCAGGCTGTAGTATTGTGGTTAGTGTGAATGACCTCACGAAATTATGCCCTATCTAATTTCAGTGCATTGATAAATTGATAGGTGGAGAAATGGAGCCATGTTTACTTGTGATACTAATGATGCTTTCTGTATCTGGTTGAAGTGACTCATATTTACTGTAAACATGAACATGTGCCTCTGCAGTCCCTCTGCTGATTGTTTACATACAGTAAAACAGACAGGACATTCATCTATGTTTCCATGCTGCCAAATGTCAAGAGTGATGTGTCGTATTGTTATGAATCCTTTCTCTCCTCGTGCAACAGGAGGTGACTAACAGAAGGAGGGAATCTGATTGGATGAGAACGTCGGTGGTCAGTCAGCCTTTAAGTGCAACTGTTTAGATCTCATCATCATCGAAGGAAGTAAGACTCAGTGAAGTCAAATATTGTCGGACTGTTCACCCACTAAGCTCCAGGTCACATGAGCATGTCTCCTTCAGGGCGTCCAAACACGGTCCGACTGGTATTCCTCGGGGCAGCTGGAGTTGGCAAGAGCGCGCTCATCCGCCGTTTTCTCCACGATCGCTTCGAGTACAAGTACACGCGCACAGTGGAGGAGCTTCACGTGCTCGAGTATAACATGCCCGGGTCTGGAAAGATGCGTCTGGAAATACTGGACACAACCGGGAGCTATTCGTTCCCGGCCATGCGCGAGCTATGCATCCGGCACAGTGACGCGTTCGCCCTCGTGTACGCCGTGGACGACCCCTGGTCCCTCGACGAGGTGAAACGGCTCCGTCGTGAGATTCTGGATCTGCGGCAGGGCAAGAAAGCGCCTATCACTGTGGTTGGCTGCAAGTCGGATCTGACCGAGACGCAGGGTCGTGTGCTCCTAACAGCCGATGTCATGGCCACAGTGGAGGGCGAGTGGGATGCAGACTTCGTGGAAGCGTCCGCGCGCACAGGTGGAAACACTATAGGACTGTTTAGCTCGTTGCTGCAACAGGTGCAGGTGCCGCACCGACTGAGCCCAGAGGTGTGGAGGCGCAGAGACACGGATCCCAAAGTGGCAGTGAAGAGAAGGCCTCCACTGAAGAAGATCCAAAGCTGTGTCCTGTCATAGAACATTTCATGTGATTAAAATGAACTCTGCAGCATGGACTGCTGTCTCCACATTTTGCTGGTCATCACTGATTTGGAAATTAAGAGCCTTATCAGCTTGTGAGATAAAGCCTAAACTTCAGCTTCACTTATAATTTAGCCTGTATTATGTCAATAAATATGTTGTGATTGTATCTGTCTCCTTTGGTATTTTAATTCACTTTTACCCACTGCGGTCAGCAGTTTTCAACATAGGTTATTACCTTCAACTGACCTTTTCGTTGAAAAATACTTAGGCTATAGGATGGTTATAAAAATTGTATTCAAGAGAGAGCCTACAATGAAAAAAAGGACATTTCTGCTTTTACAATTTCGATGAGTTTAGGGTACTACAAATAGCCTATCAGCTATGTCAAAAGCAAAACTAGTCTAGTCTTGTAAATATTACTCTTTAATTATCTGTTTATATTTTTATTATTATGTAATGTTTACATTGTACAGAGAGAGCGCTGAAGTTTAATTTGTTGTGTGTTAAACATAGCTGGCCAATAAAGCTGATTCTGACTCTGAAACGGTCTTCTAAAACAGCCAGGTCAGTTTGACAAACTTAGGCCTATTAAACATCTGAAAGAGTAAAAGTTGTGTCAACAGGTAAGCCATCTCCGACATCTCTCCTATTTTATAGCCGGCACCAGTCATGAGGGAAATCTTTAAATTAACACACAGAACAGGAACAAACACGATCCAATAATCTTCAGCTTCAGCTGTGAACAGAAAGGCTGTATCACTGACGCGAGCTGCTCGAAAATTTAGCTTATGGTTTTTATGCAGCTCTTCCAGACATTTTCATCGTCCTGGTTGGCTTCTGTTGTCCTCCTACACCAGCACACAACCAGACTGCACACAGCAATGTTTCAAACCAGCCAATCAAAAGGTGAAAGGTCAACATCTGAAACTTCACTAAGTGATTTATACAGGGCGTAAGTTCTCCTTATACTAGCTGGGGCAAGCCTTCTTGTTGTCAAGGATTTTTAACAACATTCAATTTTATTTATTTATTTTTGTGAGTTATAGGAGATAAGCTATATTAGCCCCTTAATACTTTGGCCTAATAGTGACCTGAAATGACTTTATATTAATGACACACAAATTCACACCAACACAAAAATATACATTTTTAGATGGCATTCTATGTCAATATATAAATCCAAAAAGCCTTTTTCAAATTATTCTTCCTTCCTTATGATATTAGTAATGGTGGAGGTCTTCTGCCATTGTTAGCTTTAGTTGGTATATAGGAATTATACAAATCAGTCAGTGCTTTAGATTTTTTTGTCTGCTTTGTATAGAGCCAAATCGTGCAGTTTAGGATGGTAAACAAACATACACACACACAAGCACATAAACAAAAACTCTGAAAGTGGAACGTAATGGAACAAAGGAGATCAACAAACCCACAGACCTCATGGTCAATTCATCAGTCCTCTCCTCATCCACTCATTCCCCCTTTTGTCTTTCTCCACTTATCGTCATGTTAGGTCTGCTAAACACAGTCACTGTACTGTGTTTAGCAGACCTAACATGAGTGTTTTCTGAGCACACAATACCTAGAGGAGGCTAGTTAGATGAGGCCTTGGTTTTATAATATAATTCTAATATGATACTAATGAATATGCAACTGTTTTAAAAATTGATTTTAAGTCCTTTTGTGCAAAATTAAACAAACACACTTTTTGTTGCAACAACATGTGCTGTCTTTTATCAAAGAAATGGCCAGGACATTGTAAAATAATCTTAATCTCAAGGAGATTGTTTCTGAATATATGACATTAAAGAAAAAACTGTACGTATTGGTTCACAGCAGTTTTCAGGAACAGGTTTCCCTTTCACTGGAAAGAAGGTTTTTAGCACCTTATTTGTAAATGTGTTTGTGGTTAGTGGAGGATTGGAAATGTTACAGGATGTTGATTGGAAATGTTATACTAATAACTTAATAATGGAAGCTTTATGGAAGCTTATTGTTTTTTTTTGTTTTTTTTAAATTTAATTGTCATGTTTATTGTGATTCTTTAGTGCTTTTTTTAATGCACTGCAGGTTTGCACTGTGGGTTGAGGGGATTGCAATTTCATCTGTGCTGTATGTTTAACATGGAGCATATTTGACAATAAAGCCTACCTACCTACCTTCATTGTTTTCCCTTCACTGTTTATTTTGGAAAATACTGCCATTTTGTAACAAGAAAACAAACCAAAACATTAGTTTCTTGTTCATCTCTGGGTATTTCAAAATAGCTCAGGCTATAAATAATGTAGTATGGAAACAGTATACTGGTATCATTGTCCTTATCACAAATAAAAATGAATTAAATTATAACATTACAAAATATTCACTGTATTTGACAAGCCATAGTTATTAAAATATGTATTCATGTTATGTAATCTATTTCACCTTATAAGGCCCAAAACTCTCCTTTCTAAGTAGAAGGATGGCATTCACTTAAAGAAAAACAAGTTATTGTAGTTACTGAGCCTAACAGGCTATATGATGTATTTTCAAGGCTGTGTGTGAATCATACTTGAGAAATAAAATACAAGCAGCAGCTCAAACTTTTTCTGGTTGCAGTCCATACCCTTTACATAACAACTTTATCAGCTGCCTTTCTATTGATCAACATTTCATAAAGTTATAGAGCTGTCTTTTCAACTCTGTAGTATACCTGAAAAGCATTTAGAGACTAGCTTATGGCTTTTAGAATTAGTAAACAAATAAATATAGAATAACAGTAAAGAACAGTAGTAGATAACATACAGAGTTATGTATTATAGAGACTTGTTAATCCAAACCACATTTCAAAATATCTTAATGTCACTTAATGTAGTTTATCATTAAGTAGACTACATTTTATGACTGTGTGTTATATTTCGTATAACGCGTAATTTTAGTGAGATTTACAACGAACATAAAACACGTTTCTCACGGACTTTTATTGAATTTCAACAAAGTTTCTTATTTAACCAAGAAACCCACAACATAATGTGCTTACCAACTTTTTAAATACCATTCGGACTACATTTCCCTTCAGTATTGTCTTTCAGGAAAGGCAGCGACACGAAACCGTAATTCATCCAATCACACCGCAGGATACTCCGTTCTCGCTCAGTGATTGGCCTCTTTTTGCACTGGGCTTCCCAGGATGCTTTGCGGCACCGCCTTGGATTTCAAATCGAGCGGACCAATCACAGCTCGCCGCAACAAACGAGGCAGCATTTTAAACTTGTTCTGAAGACTGTTGTCAAAAGGCAGAAGAAGGGGTAACGCTGCAACCACCCAGGGACGGTATCGGCGAACAATTTCATGTCTGCCTCAGGTTTTTATTCGTTTCGAGATTCGCATGATCTGTTTTTTTAAATGTTAGTGTAAAGCTCTGAAAGTCGTTCATGTTCAAAGGTGGTTTACGTTCGTTTTGATTTGAATTATCCCGTTTACGCGAGGAAACTAGAGCCAGTGCTAAACTAACGTCGGTTACAATAGTTTGACTCGTTCATTCAAGTTAAAGTTTTTTTGAAGTTTGTTTTAAAGGCGAACATCACTTTCATCCAAAATGAGCGCAGGTGTAGCAAAACCGACGAATCCGTCGACACATGTCGACCCAAAATCGGTTCCTCTTAAAGAAATCCCAGATGTTCTGGTTGACCCTCGCACCATGAGGAGATACGCGAGGGGAAGATTCCTCGGAAAAGGTGGTTTTGCCAAATGCTACGAGATAACAGATTTGGAGACGAAGCAGGTTTTTGCCGGAAAGGTCGTGCCCAAGTCTCTGATACTGAAGCAGCACCAGAGGGAAAAAATGACGTCGGAAATCGCCATTCACAAGAGTCTGAACCATGCCAACGTCGTCGGCTTTCATGGGTTCTTCGAAGACGACGACTTTGTCTTTGTCGTCCTGGAAATCTGCAGGAGAAGGGTGAGTGGGTTGATATCATGCATGATTATTCTCAAAGTGAAGCCACATTACAGGAGCAACGGTTAGCATGACGGCCTCTCCCCTTGTCCTCACTATCCTAGTGGAGGCAATCTAAACTGCAAGAAAAGCGAAGGCAGTTTCTAAATTGAGTTTCTTGAAACATTATAAAAGTAATTATTTTTCAGTTCTTAATATTCCCAACCCCCTCCCCCTATTTTGTCTTGCTACTATAACCCCATTCCAAATATTAGCTTATTATCTTAGATTTGATCTCCAGGCCACCCAACTCAACTTACAAAGTATTTGCAGATCACACCCCATTCGAAGCTGCATTGTCCTTTTCAAACTCTAAAAGTAAAAAAGCTGAGTTAATGTCCTGAAGTTGTAATGTTCACCTCCTCCTTTTTTTTTTTTTTTTTTTTTTTTTTTTAAATTTCTATTTCAGTCCTTGTTGGAGCTGCACAAGCGGCGTAAGGCCGTGACTGAGCCTGAGGCCCGCTACTACATGTCAAAGCTGCTTAAAGGTGTCCAGTACTTGCACAACAACAGAGTCATCCACAGAGATCTGAAACTGGGCAACATCTTCCTCAATGATGACATGGAGGTCAAGATAGGTAACTTGCTTTATTTTATTCTCCAAATGATTTCATTTACCTCTGACTGTCTCTTGTCACGTTGCAGAAAGGGATTATCAATACCTTCATTAAACTCTTGCATAAACAAACCTAAGGCCCCAGTAATAAAAGATGGAACACACCTCACAGCTGACATAAGTCGTACTTCCTGGATGATGGATTATCCTCTGGTAAATTTTTTTTTTCAACCTTGACGATTGTAAACACGTGTCCTCCTTTCTCCTGCAGGTGACTTTGGTTTGGCCACTAAGATAGAGTTTGATGGCGAGAGGAAAAAAACTTTATGTGGAACGCCCAACTACATTGCACCTGAAGTGCTTTGTAAGAAAGGCCACAGCTACGAGGTGGACATCTGGTCACTTGGATGCATTCTGTACGTTTAACACCAGCATTGAAAGACACCTGAATATTTATATGCAGAATTTTCTGAAGCAGCACTAGTCCATTGAGACAAACCTCCTCTATTTTATGTGTTCTCTCAGGTACACTTTGTTGGTGGGTAAGCCCCCATTTGAGACCTCCTGCCTGAAGGAGACTTACAACCGCATTAAGAAAAACAACTACACCATCCCTTGGGTAAGCCTTACAGCTGTGGTGCGCTTCATTCTGTTGATAGTACCTGCTCATGTTTTTTTTTTTGTCCCCCACTCATCTAGTAACTTGTCATTTAAAACCCTCACAGCACATCAACCCAGCCGCATCTACCCTAATCAAGCGGATGCTGCATGCTGATCCTGCCCAAAGGCCAACCGTCGCCGAGCTGCAAACAGACGAGTTCTTCACATCGGGTTACATCCCCTTACGTCTGCCGACTACCTGCCTCACAGTGCCCCCGCGCTTCTCCATCGCACCCTCCACGGCTATGGAGCTCAACCAGAGACGCCCATTGTCTGTTATTAATAACAAAGGTAACAATCCCAGCAAGAGATGAAAGAAAGTTGTTCATCCTAAAATGATTAAAACATCATGCTGTAATAATTCTGTTACAGGATGTAGATAGATAATGAATTCTGTCAAGATAAATATCTTGGTTTGAACAAAGTGTAAAGATTGTTGTTTTTTTTCCAGCAGGGACAGAGAAGGGGGATATGAAAGACGAGCAAGTGCAAAGGTGAGATATTAGTTTATTGTTGTCTAAGGAGCTCACTTAAAATATTTCAATTTTTTGATCAGCCAAAAAATATTGAATGTATTGGCTTTGATAATGTTGAGCATGTGGCATATACACACAGCTCATGTAAAAGGTGTCTGTCTTTGCCTACCACGCAAATGAGACTTCATCTTAAATAGTTTGGGCCAAGCACAGTGCTCTTAAACAGTTTGTTTTGCTAAAATGTCGTTGTTTTTTTAAGGGAGCCTGAACCGTCAGAAAACCACCTGAAAGATATGCTGATGCAGCTCAACAGCATCATTGCTGCCAAACCCTCAGAGAAGGTCGTCATCTGCCAAGGTGAGTGAGTGCAGACTCTTCAGTGAAGCCAATGAATCATTTTAGTTTGAATGTCTCGTTTAAAGGTTTGGATCATTGCAGTGCTTGTGTCAGCCATAAACTGTATAAAGCATGGGTGGTAGTCTCAGTGTTGTCCACCTTTTTTTTGGAATGCTTACTCCACCACACTTTCAGTCGACCACAGCCTGCTAACAAACGACTACAACAAGCTTGTTGGTCAATCATATCAGTAACTCCAAACCATTCAAAACTCTAATCCTTCATTAAATAAAAACGGAAGCCTTTGCAGCATGTGCCAATAAAGACCTGAGCTATTCAGACCAAAAGAGGGTTTTTTTTGTAGACAATGAATCAACATTGCCTTTAAAGATGTTGTGGTTTTGTATTTCTAGGAGAGGCTGAGGATCCTGCATGTATTCCCATCTTTTGGATCAGCAAATGGGTGGACTACTCGGACAAATATGGATTAGGTAAGCAACAGACTGATTTCACATCCAGCTCGACTTCAACTAGGAGTAAGATTCAACAACTGTTGTGACAATGGACTGTATATCAGAGTATTCCTTTATTTAGTGTACAGTTGAAGCTGTAAAGGCTTGCCTAAATGTGATGACACATTTTAAGTTGATACTTTACATAAGTTAGTTATCTATAAGTTAGATAACTTTAACTGCTACTTACAAGATATTTTAAATATGCCTCCCTTTAAAAAAAAAAAAAATACTGCATATGTTGCAAGGACATGTCATTTGTTTGATGTGGATGCAGAAGATGTCGCAGTGGAAATCGATCAGCCTATGGTCTTGGTTCCTCCGTGGTATCATTAATGAGGGCCGCATTTCACCCGTGGGATTGTCTATGTCAATTTTATTTATATAGCACATTTAAAACAGCGAGTAGCCAACTAAAGTGCTTTACAGTGAAAGACGAAGATGGTTACAAAGGACCCTAACATTAACCCCCCCACGTACAGCAAAAACATGGATTGACCGTGTATGCATTCATCATCATGTTCATGAGTGCTTGTCCTTTTATAAATCCCTCCTAAAGTAACAGACTGCTTTGTTTGTTTATTTGGTACAATAAGTAATAACAGTGCTGTGACACAGACTGTCCACTAGATAGAGCCAAGAGCAAAACATTCAGTTGAATGACCCTTAAACAAGATTGATCTGAATTTTTTTATTTATTTTTTTCCCCTTCAGGCTACCAGCTGTGTGACAACAGTGTTGGTGTGCTGT
Organism: Symphodus melops; assembly: GCF_947650265.1. NCBI lineage: Eukaryota > Metazoa > Chordata > Actinopteri > Labriformes > Labridae > Symphodus > Symphodus melops. The sequence goes on along the minus strand of NC_136692.1, from coordinate 13,879,152 downwards.
TCAACGACTACACCCGTCTGATCATGTACGCTGATGGAGACAGTCTGCAGTACATCGACAAAACAGCTGCTGAATCCTACCTCAGCGTTCGCTCGTTTCCTGCCACGCTCAACAAGAAGGTATCGTTAAATGAAGTCCATCATAGGTTAAATCCTTGGGCTGTGAATTTCTCCTTTTTTGAAGACCATCGGATTCAAATCCCTAATGTTGGGCTACCATCACATTGGTTAACCATACAATAAAATATAACCGCACTAATGGAGAACTACAGATTTATTTATTTTTTAGGTGATTTCAGTTATGTTCTAGTCCTTGTGTGATCTCTAGCTGGCTATCCACCAGTAATGTTCTCTTGCAAAGGTCATCGTAATAGTGTTAAAAGACTAAAGATGCAGACACGGTGTCAGAACAAGTCTCTTTATTTTGCCCATTATCATAGTGCTGATACTTATGTCCCTGTTCTCTGTCCCCTACAGATAACTTTGCTTAAATATTTCCGTAACTACATGAGCGAGCACCTGCTGAAGGCTGGTGCAAACATTGCACGGCGGGAAGGCGACGAGCTGGCGCGGCTGCCTTACCTCTCTTTGTGGTTCAGAACAAAGAGCGCCATTGTGCTGCACCTCACCAATGGCACTGTTCAGATTAACTTCTTCCAGGTAAGACATTCACCACATCTTCTCCCCATTTAAAGTTCTGCAGGAATAAGGAAAAAGGTCCGTTTATTTAAGCCAGCAGGATTTTAAGGTGAGGTGCCTGAAATAAGGTGTGTGCTCTGTACATCAGTAACTACCTTATTCATGTCGTTTGCACTCTTAAGCCCCGTTTCCACCAAGCAGTTCGGTTCGTCTCGGTATGGCACGCATTTTGTGACGTTTCCACAGACTAAAGCCGTGAAAGCTTCCCAAATTACCAACTTGTACCGTGCTACTTTTTTTTGTACCCTTCTGTTGGGGTGCCAAGTATATCGATCCGACCCTAAAAGGTGGAGCTAAACATTGCAGTCCGTTGACTGGTCCTGCATGACAGCGGCATTAAAAGACAAACAACCCCGCCATGTTTAGATACCCAGTCTATTGTTTTTTTTTTCGGTTGTATTTCTCCTCGTGGCACACAGCCTTCTCTGAAACATAGCTGGATTGTGTTTGTAATAAAGACATCCACATGCTAATGTACAGTTTCTCACTCAGGTGTTAATCGTCCTGATGTGAAGTGTCAGTAGCGCAAAATACTCAGAAGTTATTTCTCTGCTCCTTTCCCCGTTCCTCTCTCATTAAAAAAAGGCGGCAGCAGCAGCGGTGGTCATATCTGAGCCCTTAACGGAAATGATTTGATGTTAGTTTCTAAAGAGATAAGCTGGAGCTCTGTCCTTTCTTTTCCTCTTCTTTCATTTCCTTCCCTTTCCATACCAGAGAGCTTGGTAGAAACTGGGCTTCAGCTGTGAAATTGAATTTATTTCTGCTTCATCATGCCTTCTTCACACACCCTGTACCATTTTTTATTTGATCAAAAATGTTTCCACTATCTCAGGACCACACCAAGCTGATCCTTTGCCCTCTGATGGGTGCTGTGACCTACATCGACGAGAAGCGAGAATTCCGCACCTACAGGCTCTCTCTGCTCGAGGAGTTCGGCTGCAGTAAAGAGCTGGCGAGCCGCATTCGCTACGCCAAGTTGATGGTGGAGAAACTGCTGGACAGCAAACCTTCCCTTGCCGCTGCACAATAGACCACGTCTTAAACTCCTCTTTATCCACTTGCCACTTCTCTCTGTCCCCCTGTCATCTACTCATTTTTAGCGTTTTCCCTGCTGTCGGTCAAATCTCTTAATTTCTTGATGAAGCTTGACTTGAACATGTTCTCGTTCAAACAATCATTAATGGCTAACTCTCCAGCCACTCAGCAGGCGAGCTTACCCCATCAGTCTAAGTCTTGAAGGAAAAATATGAATGTTTAAGGCTTTTGGTGTTCAGAATCCTCTTCTTAAAGTTTCACCATGATCTTCTTGGCTTGTTTGTATTTGTTTACGCAGCAGTTATGTATTTGAAGCTGAGTGAACATGTGTACGTGTGTTGGGCATTGACAATTCAGACTGGCTGTATGGATGGGTAAAACGAGCCTTCCTGGTCACTTCTCTAGTTTGTCAGTTTTATCTGTTGTCCGTAGAGAGATGGACCATGTTAATACGTCTACATCATGTACATTATTTTTCCTCCTGTAGCCACTTTTTTCTTTTTTTACACTTTTTAAGTCTATTTTAGATTTCTTGTCTTTTTCAACATGTACAGACCTGTAAATATCGCTGAATATGCATACATGTTGTGAAGATGGTTAAATTTTATTCAAGTCTAAATAAAGATTCTCTTGAACAAAAAAAAAAAAAAACTGTTTCATAAATTTCTGCTGGCAATGTGTTGATTTAAGACAGACGCCTTGGCAAAATGAGCGGAAACTTGAACATCTAAACTTGTGAAAGCCCTTATCAGTACAGGTATTTATCTTGCTATTTCTGGGAGAACAAAGCATGTTGGATGAATTTTATGTAATTTAAGATTTAAAAAGTACTTTCTCCAGGTAACAGGTGGTTGGGAAACAAACTAGGCAAGTCATTGTTATAGACCAGACATTCATTGCCCTTTGGATTTTCTAGCAGTCGTTCATCCTGAAACATTTAAAAACTTTTTTTTTTTTTTTTTTTTTTTTGTCCCTCATACCCTGCATTAGCGTGTCTGTCTAACTCTGGACAGGAAAGTTGTTATGCATCATAAAAGAATAGTTTCTTTTCTTCAGTTACTATCACGTCGAGAAGGCTAATTTGTGATCAATAAGCGCCCCCTTGTGGACAAGGAGACTGGAGGCGGAACAGTTTGAATGACTTGTGGTTCAGTGTCATGCTCAAACAAAACTGCCAGACACTTCTAAAGGATCTGCATAATATTCAAAAAACGTTATTAACCCAGATTAATCTATGACATCTCGGATCGTGGACTGAACAAGTTCTCCCGCACATCATTACAGATCGCAGGAAGAGCCGTTGACTCTGTCCCAGCTGTCCTTTGTCTCTTGACAAAGCTGAACTGTATCAGGTCTGACTGACATCATCCACAGTGAATTAACAGTGCACATAAATAGGCAATTACAGAAATTCCATCACACACAACTTAACATGAATCATTTTAGGCAATTCTATTTTCAATGTGTTTTGTTTCATTCCTTCTTAGCCATACAATGTAGAGAAATATTTGAGGAAGACAACTTAAACATGCCCTTTGTACAAGAAATAAAGATACATAGTTAGAACTGATAGTTCTTCTTTCTTTTTTAACAATAAAATTATAAACTGTGGCCAAAACATGTTTATGGAGCAAAAGACTGAAATGTTCTGAGGAGTCCTCTGAATTACATTTAGTAATGTAGGTCCTTTTTTAATCTATTCACCTTTTAATAATCATCTTGTTAATTTAAAATATATCCTGTTTATCTTTATATCCAAACAATACTGTAGTTTACTGTACTGTAGATTCTGTAGTCATGTACATTTAACTTAATATATCTGATAAAATGTATTTTGTGGCAATTATTTAAGTAACTTTCAAACAAGAATGTTTGAGATAGTATCTGATTATTTTTGTTACTTTAAATATAATCTTTATATATTATATAAAGATATAAACCATTTATATAATGGAGGACATGTGTTACACACCAACGAGACCTGCTTTGTCAACATGTACTGGATTTTCAAACTAAAAATTAGACGGTCTTATTGAGATTTTATTTTATTTTTTAATATTTCATTGATATTGCAGAAGATTTATGTGGGAAGACAGGATGGCTGAAAGTAAATTTTCCAACATGTATCCATACAGGGAAATATGCATTATATATAATCCTATTTGCTGCACTATTAGTGCAAACTAGTAAAATAAAAGGACTGAATGAAGGCAACAGATTGCACACATTATGATGAATTAAATAGCCGAAGAGAGGAAGAGAGGAGTGATGCGGGGTCAGGAGAGGTCCCGCAAAAAAAAAAAAGTATTTTAATCTTTTTTTTTTTTTTAATCAATTACAATTTCCCTCAAACAGGTCTGTATTATTAACTGATAGCAATATTGGCACAGGAGAATGTATACAGATATACAATTTTAACTATGTTTCGCTGCAACCTCAAAAAAAAACAGAGGGGTGTCATCATTATTGCCACTATCGTCCCTCGACTGGTTGACATCTTTTATCCAGATCAAGACAAATGCTTGATATATTAGTGGCGTCTCTGCTGCCAGCTCTTTACCGTGACATCTACTTAATAGTTTTGGTTAATTTGTTTGTGTGCTTTATTTTTATCTACTTAATTTAAACAGGTTATTCTTTAGCAACTGATTTTAGTTACCGGTAACTCTTTAATTAACTCAACTTTTAACAAAGCTAGATTTAATTAATAATGTGTGCGATCTGTTGCCTCACTTTGTTTTTTTTAAAGATTTATTTTTGGCCTTTATTATAGAGGGAGGAAAGTGGACAGAGTCTGTTGCCTCACTTTTATTGAGTAGTTAACATGCATCTCTTTTTACAGTGTATGAGATATTAAAAAGCATCTTTGAGTTGCCTTCTTCTTTATTATACAGTTTGTCTGAGGTGTACCAAAACAACATACAAATAAAGTACACAAAAACAACAACAACAGAATAAAGAAACTTTTAATGTCAGTTATAAAAACAAATTTTTTTGCAAGCCTTTTTTTCCCCTTTAAATATGAAATATAACATTTAAACACTGTCGGAAACAGTCAAACAGCAACAGTAATGAAACAGCAGTTTTCAGGTTCACGTCACAGTAGTCTAAAAACTGAAAAGACACTATGACAGAGTCTCTCCTGTATTTGCTGGGATAAAATTCTATATTGAAGCCACATATCCTCTTTGTTTTTCACTGAGGCACAAATGTGAAGACGTATTTTAAAAGGTGTGTCTAACCTGAAGCATTGCTTAAAATCTTTATGTCAACATTCATCTTTGTCATTTGACAAGACAGTCTTTCATCTTAGAGTCGGAGTACAGTGTCTGACTGCTGTTGTAGCAGTGTAAGCTAACGTCTCCGTTGTGATGTCCTGTCACCAGCGTACTTTCTCCGGCCCATCGAGCCAGCTGCCAGCCTTGACTGTCAGGAGACCACACCATCCTGAAGCTCCCTGGTTGTAGGAGCTGCCACACGCACACGCAGCCGCTCTGACTCAGGCCCACCACGCTGGAGCAGCTAACGTCAGCCTCACACAGCCTGAAAAAACAAACAAAAAAACAACACAGACAGGCATTCGTTAAAGGCGTTAACAGACATCCAAACACACCGTGTCTTCGTCCCTCACCTGCCGGACCACGCTTTGGGCGGATACAGCCGAGTGGCAACCACAGATCTGCGAGTCAGAGGGTTCACAGCGACCAGGGACAATAGGACGCTCTTCCTCCTTGCTACGTCCTGCTCTGGAAACATTTGTTCTTTTTCTTCGGCCTCTCTTTCTGCTTCCTCCAGGGAGGTCAGAAACTGATGCTGCAGCAGGACAAATAACACTCCCTGTGGGCAAACAAACACACATGGAATCACTGGAACTGGACGTTAGAAGACAACAGGTCGCGTGACCTTGTACACAAAGCAAGTAAACTTACACAGTAGGAGTATCCTCTGAGACAAGCTGTGTGTGATAAACCATCAGTCAGGGTTATTCTCCGGAGCAGCTGTCCTGTCTTTAAATTCCTGTGACACAATAAACACAAAACATGTCGTGCCATATTGAACATTTAGGTCCCAGTAAAGAACAGTGTTTAGGAGCTGGACTCAGTAACATGTCCCTCTGCTGCTCTTCAGTTAGCACTAACTTAGCACTAAGCTATCCAAGAGGTCTGTGCACGTTTATATTCATAAAACAAGCCACTTTGTTTCAGGCATACTGGCCTTCATCAGGGCGGGGAATTATAAAGTTATTTCAATGATATTTGATGATGGATTTGTCCAGGGTTACGGTTAGTTTTCTTGTCTTAGATAACAGTACTCTACTACGTACAGGGTCAGTAAGTTGTCTAAGACATCTCTCTCCCCAGCAACATTTTCCAGCTCCTCTTGGAGGATTCGGAGGTCTCGGTCAGGCCAGATGGGAGATAATATCCACACAGCAAGCTCTGGGTCCACCCTTGGGTTCTCCTCTGCGTACGACACGCCCAATAACCCTTCAAAGGGTCCTTATAAGGTGGTCTCACCTTAACTGGCTACATTTGATACAAAAGAATAGCGACTACGAGTTCTGTTATCTGGAGCTCCTTACTCCAGATGGCATTTTTTGTTATAGGAAAAACTTGACCTTTTTTTGAAAGACTTTCTTTGGGGGGGGGGGGGGGGGGGGAATATGTGCCATCAAAATCGTACTTGTTCAGTCCTGATAAGATTTGATTGGGAAAATGGAAATGAGAACCGATTCTTATTGGCTTCCCTGTCTATCAGTTGATTTTCACATCACACTGACATGTTTTGTGTTCCTGAAGTGATTTCATTGGTTCAGTGCTCTTTTTTTTTTTACAATGATTGTCAATGTCAATTACATAATAAAACCACTCAAATTGCTTACCAGATGAGGAGACTTCCATCCTCATCTGTCCCAATCAGAGCATCTAAGAGTCCATTCACTGGAGCGATGGCCCCGACACAAACACCAGGAGACACCAGCGGCTGAGCGCTCCATGTGCTGAGAGACGGAGGAGACACTGAGTACATGAGCCATGAGATAATAACTGAGAGAGAACACATGAAGCCCTCACTAACCTGCCACTGTCTGACAGTGCAAACACCTGCAGGGTGGAGCCGCACGCCGAGTGAGAGGAGGTAACCACTCTGGATCCGGACACACACGCGACCGCCTGGACCGGCCCCGCACAGAGCAACACCTGAGAGAGACTGGAGCAGGAGAGCATCCTGTGCACGGGGAAAACAACACACAGTGACGTTTGATGGACCTGTTTATTTAGGGATTCTTTGAAAAAATGTATTCTAAACTAAAAAATACAGTCGGACTGGGTGTGTTCGTATTCACCTCACTTCTTTTATCTCTAACTGTCCCAGAGTCACACACAGAAGCCCGGCAGCGTCAGGGACAGAAAACACGTTGATCACTGGCTGTAAACAAACGGAAACACAACATTATATTATGTATTTATATTTATGATTTGAATTGATTCCTGCTGCTAACACGTTCTGCTTTGGTCTTACTTTAACATCCAAGAATCAATTAGTTTTGCTGGTGCATAAATCACCTTTTTTAGGATCTTATTAAGAAACCCTGAACCTTGTATTTAAGACTAAAGACTTTACAGGGGAAGAAAATGTGCTTGAGTTCAGAGGCTTCATAAGAGAGCCTCCTTTGGATGATTCAGGAGCCTCCTTTGGAATTGACTCTTCACTTTTATCTTAGCTCACAAACCTTTGACATTTCAACTGTGTCGGAGGAGTACTTTAAGGTTACTTTTTTACTACGGGAGCAAAGGAGAGCTGTGTGGGGGTTCGTGTTGAAATAACATTAATTTTCTGATAAAATCCCCACCCTTAAACCATATCCATTCTATTTCTCAGATGTACTTTCTTTGATTATCTCATATATGTCTTTAAATGTCTTGTTTGCGTTTAGTCGTGAAGCTCGCCCCCGAAAACTTTGGGACATTTTCAGGAGTTTTGTGTAGAGTCTATCAGAGGACATGCATGCACAGTTAGATTATCCGCTCCTTTCCTTGGAACTTAAAGTCTTATATGTAACTTGTATGGTCTACTTGTAATGTGTGATGTCTTGAATGTGTGAATTATGTACTCTTTGTATCTGTCTTGTTGAATGTTCGCTATACCTGCCTTAGGACAACGGATGAAAATTAGCTATTGTGCTAACTCCGGCATTTTTACTTTGCTGCTTTATGCTGACATGTTGATGAATATGCATTGTCCTAATTAAAACAAATAAATAAATAATTTAAAAAATGTCTGGAAACGCTGACAGTGAAATTACAAGTGTTTTTTTTGTTGTTTTTTTTGCCTAAACCCAAGGATATTTCATTTACAAGGAAATAAGTCACATTTGGATATTCTCAAAGCTGGAACCAGCTTATTTGTGATATTTGTCTCGACTGTAAATACATCCTGCTCACCTCGCTAAAGGCCCAGGTGTGTGTTAGGCTCCAATCACAGGCTGCAGTCTGACTCCACAGACAAACAGCCCACTTTCCTGCTGCTGCTACACAATATCCACTTGAGGGTCCGGGCAGACAGCAAACATCCACCAGACGGCCTCCTGCTGGGGCCTAAAGAAAAACACCCATTCAATTCACTAAAATACACACAATTAACTTCAGCAAATTATGATGCCAAATGGGTTCCTAATTAGACAACAATTCAAATGTTTCACCTTCAGAGTGTGTACACATCTTAAAGCCTTGTCCTCTGCTCTGTCCTCTGTCCTCATGCCAGCCTGCACACCTAAGCCATCATCCTGGTTGCTGGACACAGGTTCCATCCTCTCTGATGACGGCTGGATTTTAGGGGCAGGGGAGTTTGGGGGCTGACTGGGAGGGACAAAAGTGGGGGACGGGCAGGGAGAGAGAACAGGAGGGGATGGGCTCTGACCGGGAGGCAGTGTGAGGGATGGGGCCGAGGTGGACGAGGTGGGAGGGAGGGCAGCAGGGGCAGGATAAGGGGTGGGTCCTAAGGAGGGAAATGATGGGCTGGTTGCGAGGCAAGATGAGGGCAAGTGTGGGGCTTTGAATCGGCCCGGAGCTGATGCAAGAAGAGGACTGAACAGGAGCTGGGTTTGGACATTGAGGACTCTGGGAGGACTTGTGGGGCATTTAGGGGACTCACTTAAATCTCTGGCAGGAGATTCTACATTGAGACGCTGCACAGGAGACTCATTACATGCGTTTAAGTTCACAGAAGGCTCTTCAGAGGTTCTTCGTCCAGGGGAATCAAACAAAAGAGTTTTGACAATAGTTCTCTCTTCTGTTGTTGTTTGGTGATGTGTGGGGGACCTCTGATCCCCCAAAACTTGAGCGACACCAGAACAATCTGTTTGTTCATCTAACAAGAGGACAGACGACTCTTTTGTTTGAAGTTCATAAGAACGCACAAAGACGCCATCTTTAACATTTCCTGCAGCACTCTCTTCAAAGTTAACGCGAGGATCTGGTTCGACAGCACAGATAATAGACGTGTCTGAGTTTCCGTTTGTCTGGCTTTGAGTGTTTAGATCAGATTTGTTCTCTTTATATTGATCAACAGAATCAGCAGCACACTCTTGAACCACTGACACAGACTCTGTTGAGCACGTGTGTGTCTCACGCTCTGGTTGGAGGGTTTCAGTTTTCTGATTTTTGGGGTTTTCTTGATTGGACGGCTCTCCGATTAAAGGCTGTTGCATCGACAAGTTTCGGAGGTCTTTGGACTGCGTGGCAACTTGTTCTGCTTGAGTGGTACGTGCTGAGTTTTTAACTACAGGCGTGAGGCTTCGCGCTATCGGAAGAGGCGTCGCCGGGCTGCTGGGAGCATCGAAGTGCTGTGCGCGGCTGCGCGTGTTGTAAGAAGGAGATGTGGAATGTGCGATTCCCGATTCCTCTGCGACTCTGCGAAGCTTGTGCAGCTTCAGGGAGGCGAACTGGTCGTCGGGGAGATGGAAGTCTTGATGAATGTCAAAGCTGATCAGATTGTGGCCCAGGGGGCCGGAGAACAGAGAGGGGAGAGGAAGCAGAGACGTTTGGGGCGGTGAGGAGGTTGGCAGGAGGAGAGACTGACAGCTTGCTGAACCTGCAGGACACAAAGACAAAGACAACTGAATGGAAATAGTTTCAGAGCTTTCCTTCATTTGTTTACCTTTTTATGACAATGTCACGTCTAACCGCCTCTCGAAACAGGCTGCAGATTATTTTAACAAACCCAAATCATGAACTACAGCCCTAACAGATGACAGGGGCGATGTTTAGCTTTAGGAAAAGTACAGTGTCGGTTAAGTTGATCTTACGTCCACTCAGCTGTGTGTCTCTGTCAGTCCTGCCGCTGCTCTTCAGAAAGATGGGGTAGACTTTGTCATGATGTCCAGAAGGCGAGCTCGACTGAGATCCATTCCCTCCAAATGGCAGCTGGGCAGTTGTGCCGTGAATGTGGGCAGGCTCGGAGTGGTCAGCCACTGAAAGTGAAGCTTCTCTGTGTGTGAGGAGGGGCTGTGATCCGTCAGCTGGACCGCGGAGACACGGCGATGCAGAGACCAGGGAGCTAGTAAGCTGAAAATCATCTGGAATTTTCCCAGGATCGAGACTATTCGTATCTAAATGACAAGAGCTCCGTGGGGTCTGAGGTCTCCTGCTCCCTCTCCCTCTCCTCCTCCGCTTCCCTCTCGCTGGTCGAACAGCGATGACCTTCGGAGAAAATAAAGTCTCTGCAGAGACCGCTCGATCTGTCGTCTCACTGGAGCTCTGACTGTTCAGCTGAGTCGGTGTTCCAACGGCAGGTGATTCTAAACACGGACCTCCGGCTGGAGAATCTGTTGTTGGTGAGGAGAAACTTGTCTGAGAGAAATTATCTGACCCTTCACGGTTGTGTGCGTGTTTGTTTGGCCCTCTTCCGCGGCCCCGGCTCCTGCGAGGTCTCCCTATTCCCAGCTGGGTGTGTATGACGGCCTGCATGTCTGGCTGGCTGTGTGAAGAACTCATACGTCTCGTGGTTCTGACGTAGTACTCCGCTGGGAAAAGTAGTCCCTCCACTAAGGTACAGGAGTCAAGGACACCTCCACCCTTTACACTCTGCTCAGCTCCAACCCTCTCACTAGTTTCCTTTACTCCCAGGCTATTACGAGGACTTCTTACACTTTCTGTTTTCACTGCTATGTTTTCTTCAGCATCACTCTTTCTTCTACTGTTTTCCCCTTCTGCTCCTCCCTTTGTCTCCTTCCCTTTTCCAGTGTTTGTATCATCTAGTTTCCTCCCGTCAGGGTGCAAAGCAGAGTCCTGACATGTGAGCAGCAAAGAGTTGGATTCTTTCTCTCTATGTTCTTGTTGCTCCTGTGCCTCTTGTCCCTGCATGTTTCCAGCTTCAGTTTGTCCACAAGTGTTCCAGTGTGGCAGCAGCATGGAGGGAGACTCGGACTGTGCACTCGAAATCAGCTCTTCACTTTCATTCACAACCTCTGCTCCTTCTGTCGTGACTCTCGCTTCACCTCCCGTCGTCCCAGGACTCTCTCGCTTCTCAATCTGCTCCAGAGCCCCCTCCATGTAGTTCGTGCTCCGTCCAGCCTCAGCGGCGCTCCTCTTTTCCCAGCGAAGCCTGCTGCTACGCGACCTGAGGCGCAGCGCAGGACTGGCTCTGTGACCGTTAGCTGTGTCATTACTAGAATCCGGTGTTTGTGGGCAAGCAGCATCAGGAGGAAGCAGGAACCTGATCACCTGGCTCCTCTTTGGGTTCTCAGTATCTGTGGTACCAAATCAATAATGGAAGAACTTGAGAATACTAATAAACACTGCTGTTACAAACAAAACACTGCCTGCTCCTCAGAGTCATGACCATCTAATCCAGTCAGTTACATGAATCAATCACTGTACACATTTCCATTGAAAGGTCCTTGTCTGAATATAATCTTAATGTCACACTTTTTTTCAATTGGAAAATGTTCATTTATGGCACATTATTTGAGGTACTCTAACTGAGCATTTTAAAGTTGGCAAGTTAGTACACATAAATGATATTTCAAAGACAGGGTTTTAATTGGGCAGAAGTCATCTGTTGGACCAACCTCTGATTTGTTTTTTGGTTAAATGTGAAAGAAAATGTCCGCAGAGTGCGAGTCTTGCACCATCTCTGAGAAATATCAGTGACATGCCGTTTGAGTGATGTGTTTATGTGACATGTCATGAGGGTAACAGAACTGGTATCTCAGTCTGTGCCATGTGTCGAGAAACAGCAGAAGCTCACACTCACAGTCAGACATACACACAGGCGCTGCTCTCCCTCCACTGGCTCCACCCATTCTGTCTCGCCCCTGTAATACCTGTGTTCCACCTCTAGAAGCACTGTCAAGATGGGGACTCCAATCTGCTACCAGTACAATGAGGCCTGTAGTCTCTGTACAATGGGGGCCTGCTCTACTAACGGACTAATCCAGACCCTCATACTTCTACTTTCTAATGGTTGTTACCGCTACATGAAATTACAGTCGAAGAAATGAACTGCATTTATCTTGGAACTTAAAAAGGATAGATGTACCTCAATTGGGCTCTTGGCTCACCTGAGGTTGTCCCATTACTAACGTTCAGGGACAGTGTAGTTGGGTTATGAGAGAGGATTGATGTCACCTCTGGATCCTTCTTGTCCTGGTGGTTCTGCTGTTCAATCCTGCTCCTCACATGTCTCCGAACAACTTCTGAACGCTCAGCACGCTGTGGGCAGATCAACATGTGTAGGTAAGAGACAAGCAGTTTCTACACAAGGAGACACTGGGAAAAAGATCTGAAGTCTCACCTGTAGTCGCTGGGCTGTCCGGAGATATTCCTTTTGTAATAGCGCCAATTTCCTACGGAGCTGAGTAGGTAACAATGAAAGCTGGAGTCAACATCAGGGTAACTGTGGCACTTTATAGAGCACAAATATACTTTACCTTCTCCTTGTCATCACAGTGCAGTGTTGTCTTTAGGTGCTCCTCACAGTGCACAACATCGCCCACATTGACCTCCATCCTGCTCTCTGGGCCTTTACATTAACAACACACATGATCATTATTTAACTGTGCAGGTCACATTTAAAACGCATCTAAAATCATGCGCAAAAAAAAGTGTATTGTCATTAGCCCATGAATCACAAATCAGTTACACGATTATGTTACACACAGATGTTACATATAATATTGACATTACAGAGCTACAAAGTTAATGTTGCAGCTCAAGCTTTAGTAAAGTTGTTATCTCTGGACAGAACGAAAACCTAAAGCTACTCGTCAAGCTGACAATAGTTTTCTATTAATTCATGAGTTTTGTTGAAATGACAGCTGTTTCATCAATGTCATTCGTACATTAAGTCGACTTACATTAGCACCGGTAGTGAACGACTCCACGAATTAACGAAACGTTTATTTTGATGATCGATTGTGCGGCTATCGATTTAGTTTCAATTTCCCGCGGTTCAAAAAAACAGACTTGAGTAGTTGAGCTCCGATGACTCGATCAGACGCATGGAAAAGGTACTGAAAAGGAAATCTCAGCTAAGATACTAAAACAACTGTGTTTAGGTTTTCTTTTACAAAACTAGTATTCTAGCTGCTAGTTTAACCTGGTAAACCAACATTCCTAACCAAATTAAACTTGCTTTAAACTGATGTTATAAGTTTTACCCACCTGGGACGTGTAATACTCTATAAGTCTAAAGGATAGCTATCAATAAATTACTACACTGTCTTCAAACTCCTCCTTACTGTGTACTTGCAATTTTCATAAACATGTATACAACTTTATCATAAATAATTGTCCATTTTTGAATACCTTTAATGTTACTTGACCTAATGTCCTCAAGTAAATATTGATAATATTGACATTAATACTTTATGCTATACATGAGCCACACCTCATTATGACACATTTTTGTTTCTTTCTGTGTTGTATTATTTATTGATAATCATTTTTTCACACCCATGTCACACGACACAGTGTCCTGTTATCAGTCTAAGATATTAATAATCGCAACAAGAAAGGAGACAAACAAAAATAGAAGAAATGCAAAAATATTTCATATTAATGGAGCAGTATTTAACTCTCACAGGTAGCGTTGAAAACTGCAGTCAAAATTCAAAACATTGGACAGCACCAAACTACCCAGAGTTGATGTGCAACTAGGTTTCCAGGCTTATGGCTCCAGCGAGATTGTCTGTCATTATCCAACTTCAAACCAAAATTCACGGCAGTCGCAAACCTTGTGTTACAGGAGAGTGTTTGTCACACATTACCTGCACAAGACTATCGTGAGAAGTTTCTAATCACTAAAATGTCTGACATATCACAAGGGATTCTGCAATAGTTGAGAACATTTATTGTAAACCAATTATAAATTCCACGAGTCCTATAGATGCAGAGATGCTTTTGCTGAAATAATTGTATATGTTATCTGAGGGAAAATGAATGAGGTACTTCAAGAAAATTGGCAAAAGTTAAAGTGAAGAAAAGTTTTTGCATATAATATCTAGTAAGCATTTACAACATACCAATTAGTAAACATATGCAACCAAATGTGCTGGTAACTACTAAAGTAACCATAGATCTCCTGTTATCATTAAATAAATTCAAATTCAGTGATACATTGATGAACTTACTTACATACAGGAACAATACATTGGCTACACATGAACAAGGTGTTGGGCTGTCTTTTTGCACAACCTACAGTTTAAACCATATGAAATTATGTGGAAATAAAACTCTAAAAATCATAAAGTTAGGTTATAATGTCTAATAAATGCAAACACCACGTATTTGGCACTCGGCAGGCTAACAGAGCTAACAAATCGGTGGTATTGTAATGTGACTGTGGATGTTTGGTAGTTACTACAGTTCTCTAAATTTCATCACAATGCAGAACCTGACTACAGCAGGAAATATGGCAGGTCATTAAAAATGTACATACAGTATGTTAGCATTTCTTCTTTCTGCTCAGAAGCAAAGCTGAGGTAGTATGTGGTCTGTATTGTCGCCCACATACTCAGGACGTTTGTGTTGTTTATCACATTTGCATACACAGTACAAGTTTCTAGTTTGGTGAAATAGTTCTGCTCCTCAGACATCCACAGGTGAGATACTTCATTGCAGTCATGCTAACGTGCATTAGAGTGCCCATGTTGAAGAGCATGTGGTAGAATGCATGGACTGATAGGCCTCCGGTTTCATCAGCGTATTTCATCGCAACGATGGGCGTGTATAAGGGGTTGGTCAGATTACGGAAACGTGGGCTACTTGCTTCAATGACTTTTTTGGTGCACTGCAGAGGATGGGAAAAAAAAGAAACAAGATTTGCCATTAAACTTCAGAACTGACAGACAAACAAATAGTGAGACTTAAATGTT
The DNA here is from genome assembly GCF_947650265.1 of Symphodus melops. Classification (NCBI taxonomy): domain Eukaryota; kingdom Metazoa; phylum Chordata; class Actinopteri; order Labriformes; family Labridae; genus Symphodus; species Symphodus melops. The sequence goes on along the minus strand of NC_136692.1, from coordinate 13,864,044 downwards.
GAACTTACTCTCGCGATGTCATCCGGTGTTTGTCCCAGAGTCTCAAAGATGTCGACAGAAGAGGGTAGATAGACATTTTTGAAGTAATGAACTGTATCAGGATCAGTTCCGGGGTATTCTTTCTCCCTCACATCCTGAATCATCTTTGCCTCAAATTCTGTGTGCACCGGGCCTGGCTCGATCATTGATAGTCTGTGGAGAGAGATGGGCAACAAAAGTAGGAAAATAAGAAAACTTTAACCCAACAGAAAAGAACATATTAGATAGATCTTAGAAAACTGGGTAACACCAATCCTGAAATGAGTCATTGATTGGCATCTTCAATCAATCAACATGAAATCATTAATTCCTTGAGTTTCTAATGATTTATGATATTGTTGCAATAACACACATTTTGAGGTTTAAGCTGCATCTCCTGATATCAAAGGCTGTTGACTCTAAACAAGTGTTATTATTTAGTCTCCACAGAATATGTCAACTATTGATTTGTTAGTAATGATGAAAACACCAAAGGAAGTACTTACGTGACGTTGAACTTCAAGAGCTGCACAGCCAAAGACTCACAGAAGCCTTCCATAGCAAACTTGGAAGCTGCATACACGTCATTAAACACGACACCTGTGTAAACAGAGCACATGTTCTAATTCAACCTAAAACAATCATGAACAGTGTAATCAATCGTTGTTGACTGTTTAGTCCTTCGTCCAGCATTTTGGTGAAGACATGCAGTAATGCTTCTGTTCAATAAGTCTTTCTTCAATTATCCACCTCCTCCTACATTCGTCCATCATCAACCCATACTCTGAATGATATACCTGTCATCTCTCCATGTACCATTCAACGCCCCACCTGCCGCCCTTTCCCTTCACTGGTAGACCCCTGTCGGCTAACCTTGTAGTCCCATCACACTGCTGACCACGATGATGTGTCCTCCTTTCCTCTTCTTCATATCAGGCATAACTTCCTTTATCATGCGGATAACACCGAAGAAATTGGTCTCAAACACTTTCTTCATCTCCTCGATGGGGATGCTCTCCAATGGGCCCACCAGGCCGATACCTGCGTTATTGACTATTCAGGAGAGGAGATAGAAACAAAGCAGACCGAGAAGGACATCTGTAATCAAAATCTCTGAAGGAAAGGGTAGCAATGCAAAGGTAAAACACTGAAGGTGAAATTTACTCACTGAGGACATCAACGTGTCGATCTTTGATGCCGTTGATGCACTGTTTGACAGACTCATCGTTGCAGACGTCCAGCACAGCAAGGGAAAGAGTTTTCCCGTAAGCATCCCCAGCAGCTTCCACCAGCTTATCTTTACGTTTCAGATCACGCATCGTTGCTATGACTGAAGAGTTGGGGGGTGAAAAACACCACAATAAAGCAGTGAAGGAGACATTGTTAAAAACATCACTATCGTCCTGACCTTTGTCTTGATTTTCTTCAGAAACCTACAGTATGTTCAATCTTCTAGTCTAGACCTTTGCAAATATGTGTTCAAACTTTAATTCTTATCTGAAAGCTGTTAAATTAAACACATTCAATCATTATTAGTTAGTAGTCTGTGGTTAAGATGTTTTTTAGTCCAGGCTGACACTTTGAATGACTCGAGGTACAGTGTAGTGACTTTGGAATTGACATTTATGGTCCCCATAGTTTAACAGTGGCGGCTCTCATGACCATTGGGGTAGCATGCCAGTGGATTAGCAAGACATTTTCAATACGACTTCACGTCCCCCACAGCCACAGGATGGAAAGTGAAAACTTTCCAATAGGACAAATCATTAAGTCACACGTGTGTTTAGTACTTGGACTTTCAGCCTCATCTGTACTTTCAATTTAGTGAAATTGAAAGTACAGTGAAATATTCATTTTCCAACAGAAGTATGCAGGCGCACTCCCACATACCTTTCGTCATTTTAAACATGTTAGCATGCTGATGAAGCCACATATTGTTCACTAGATTCCTGAACAGAAATTCAGCCTCACAGAGCCTCCTGCACCATGTATCCCCAAACTTCTTTCTCTCTGTATGGTTACAAAACAACTCCAAGAACAAAAGAAACAATCCATATAAAGTGGTGTTTAAATCCCTCTAAGATCCCTGCAATCCCACTTTATCCTGTGTGTGCTGTTAGTCCGTCAATCTTCCTTTGTATAATAATGTTCCTTTTATTTCTATTGGCACTTTCCAGAGTTTGTGAATGGATTGAACACTCCCTAAGTGCATCTCCATCACTACAGGCCTTTAGGCTGCTGCTGTAAATAGGCTTGAGATTAGGCTGCCTGCCCAGGTAAAAAAAAACATTGTTACTACTCATGAGTCATAGCGAGGTCACTGGATCAGCATTACATTTAGACCACTAGTACACATCATGCTGTTTGTAGTAGTATCTGGTCTTTATGTGTATGAGTAGTGGCCAAAATGACTACAGCAGCACAAGATGTTCATTTGTGTTCTCGTACAGAGTCAGTGCAAGTTCTCTGTGTGTACAATGTATGTCTATAGAACACGTATCCTGTCTTTGTGTGCATGTCCTGTCATAGGAGGTTGTGGAAAGAGAGGAGCAATGGTCAAGAAGAGCAGGAAGGAAGACGCAACATAAATTTAGGGCAACAGTTAAGAACAGATGCTAAAGGTACACAGACAAAGAACAGACAAAGAACACTGCTTACATGCTTCCCCTTATTGATTCAACTATAAGCTACAATAACCAGATAATGTGAAAACAAGTGCAACAGATAATGCTCTAATGTGGACCTTCTGTGCTCATAAATAGTCCTGTTAAAGCTACGTATTAGCATTATCGTATTGCTCATGTCACCTGCCTCCTCCAAGAATAGCCCTCGCCCGCATGTTGTACACAAAACACATCAGTTAGCTGTGCTATTATTAGCCTAAGCAAGGCTGAAGTAAGGCTTTGTGGTCTGGTGTTATGTGTTCCTTGAGTGACAAAGGTTAAGTTGGGATCAGAGACATGGCATTTATGGCCCACCGAGTAGGAAGCTTTTCCTTCATTAAAATCATCTAAACCTCTTTCTTGTTGGTTTAGCATTACATTCAATTCAGCATTCACATACATTTACAGGCAAGACGAAACAAGTAACTTGAGTTTCGTTTGACTTTATTAATTTCTGTCCATTCTAAAATTATCAATTCAATACAGAGGGCAGAAGTTGCACTGTCACAATAACAAGAGTCTAAACATCTTTTTTATATTGATTCAAATATTCTTATTTAGTCCTAATTGACATCTCATGGCATATAGTATAGAGTATAATCAATTTGTAAAAAGCTAAAATGTGTTAATTTTGTAAAATATCATTTTTACACCAGCATTCAAGCGCACTATCATATCATGAGTTCACACATCATAAGGTTGTTTACATGGGCTGCAATATTTCAACGTTTAGCTGTTATTTAAAATATATGGGATAACTTGTTTTTAGCCATGAGCTTAAAGGGATACTTCACCCATTTACATGAAGCTGTGTATGGTCTTTATTGTGGATCACCAAAAAGTCAAAAAATAAAGTCAACTAAAAAGACGTAAACCTAAAGGTTTTTATGTTGGAGGACTAAAAAAATGTCATGAGGTTATCTCATAGTAAAGATGAATTGTGTGCCTCAATCTGATTGGCTGGGGGTTTGAATGTCGTGCTTTGTGATTTGATAAAGTCAGATTATGTTAAACTGGCATCATTTCTCTTTGGTGAAACACAGCATTGACCTGCTGACTCTTAAGTAAGTATTGTAGTCTGCGTTCTAGATGGGGTTTGAGACAATGACACAATCAGATATTCAGTTGTAGTAGTGTACAACTTATGTCAGGCTTTAATCCTTTAGGTAACAACTCACGCTCATAACATTAGTTGAAAGACAAGATGCTGAATCTCTGGCTCATAGTTAAGATACATACAATTGATTTGGCATCAAGTTTTGTTGTTTGACAGTAATGTGGCCTCATAAATATATTTCTGTTGCATCTGCATCCAGCAAGTCCAAGGTGCACCCACACTTCCTTGTGTGGTGAGGAAATACTCAAGGCTATGGAGCTTTCTATTTGGTACAGTGAACGCATGATTTCCCCATTTATCAATTTATTCAGTTCTTCATCGGATGTAATCACTCATGTTATGCAAACACAAACACAGACAGCTGCTTTAATCTGCACTGCCATGTGGACTATGTAATACTCCTATGTAGACTCAGTCACAGTGAAAGCATCGTCTGTGAACTCTGCAGAAGTGATGGATCCTGAAGGATTGTAAGGATGGGCTGCAAATAATGATGACTTCAATGATAAATTAATAGCCTATGCATATTATGTGTGTATAAATATGAATACGTTAGCCTATTTATTGAGACTTAAATCAAAATGCAAAAAAGCTGGCTGTCTAGTCTCTCTAAATTTCTCCTTTGGCCAAACTAATAATTCAAACCCCAAATCATCTACATTTAAAAGAGCTGGAACAATCAACACATTTTTTATTGTGCATTTAAAATGCTTTATTGTAGATTAATCGTCAAGAAATTAGAAGAGCATTTTATATATTGATTTAGGTGTTTATTGACTGATCCAAAATTGAAGTCGTAGTAGTTTACTGTCTCTTTCCATACACCGCCCACCTACCGTGATAGCGCTTCTTCTCATCCTTGGCCAGCATCACGGCCATCCTCAGACCGATCCCGGAGGAGCAGCCGGTGATCAGAACAACTTTCTGTCCGGGACTCGCCATGGCTCCTCTCCACCGCCGCCTCTCTGTTTTGTTAGTAAACTGTGAGACACCAGCAGAGAAGCAGCTCTGTTGGATGAGAGTTGATTTAAAGACAGAGCCGCAGTAAGAGGATAAAAGAGAGAGAGAGAGAGAGAGAGAGAGAGAGAGAGAGAGAGAGAGAGAGAGAGAGAGAGAGAGAGAGAGAGAGAGAGAGAGAGAGAGAGAGAGTCACATGGGGCACATATCCTCGAGAGATTATCCAATAGCCGTTTGTGAGCTCGGTCAAACCCACAAGGAGCTTCGCATCGTCCGAGCATCTGTTTTGGTATTAAATAGGCCAAATTCTCTAAGCTTTACTTTGTCAATTTTCTCACAATAGCAATACATTTGAAGTGTGAAGAAAACAAATCAAATCTAAATGTAAAAGTTGCTTGCCGGTCTGTCCTCGGTAATGAGATTTGGCGCCACCCAGTGGTCAAAATGTATATCCCCCAAGTTTGTCCAACGGAACTCAAATAACTTTGTAACGCCAAAAAAGAACAAGAAAAAAAGTCTGCTGGTTACATTAAAGGCTACACGATGGGTTTCTGATTATGTTTTTTTTTTGCAAAAGCTTTAATCTTCATGATTTAGCCTACTATACAGAGAGGTGTCCTAACGTTATGATTATGACCAACAAAATAGGTACAACAAACATAAGCACTACACCTCAGAGGCCTCCATGGGATGATGCATGGTGTGTGTACTTCTCATAATCACTGTTGTTAAAGCCAACAACAGCCCCCCCCCCCCCCGACCCGACCCCCCCCCCCCAAAAAAAATAAAAGACAAAAAAAAGCTGCCATTCATAAGTTAAAGACAACCTAGCGTTTCTGGAAATATGCCTGGAATCCATTTAGTTCCTCCTCTGTATGTATGTGAATGATGTGAACCAGAGGTCAGTGTTTTGTTACCAAAATAAGAACTTATTATTAATGGTTTAGAGTTAAGGTGAAGAGCATTGAACATTTTGACAACCTTATACTGTCTCTTTACTCAAAATGTAAACCTTTAACTTTCCCTCCATGCAGTGCACATTACATTGCGTGACAATCATTAATGTTGAGCTGTTTTTATTTTTTAATCGAATTGGAGTTTTCTTCAATTTATTACTAAATTGAAATAACTTTTTATTCATACAACTTTTCTGTAACTTTGCTTCCTTTTTCTACATTGTGTGTGAAATATAATATTCATCTGCTCACAGTCTAGATGACACTGTGAGTCTTAAACAATACAGACAATGTTAATGGAAGGTGAAGCAGAACAGCGGATACCTGCAGGCTCACATAGGTAATCCTGTGAATGTATGCATGTGTGTGCATGTACTGAGCTCTGATTCTGTCAAACTCTTTTCAACCCCATAGACTTTTCTGAAAAACCCCTCAAACGTTTTTTTTTTCTTCTGTTGGACTTTTCCACATAAGAGACAAAGAAAAACAGCATTGAAATGGAAACCAAGGAGCAGCTTTTGGTTTTCACAGAAAAAAAACCCCGTGTGTTTTTGTGTGTGCGTTTTTGAAGAGTGCGTGGTGGGCAAAGACAGACAGGCACTGGAATTTAGAATCCGCAGCAACATATTTTTATTAGTTGGACAGCACCTTTATCCTGTTGTAGCTTGCTTTGTGTGTGTGTGTGTGTGTGTGTGTGTGTGTGAGAGAGTGTGTGTGTGTGTGTGTGTGTGTGTGTGTGTGTGTGTGTGTGTGTGTGTGTGTGTGTAAAGACAGAGGAAATAGCAAATCAAATATGCATTAACTGTTTTTTCTGTTGGATATTTTGTATAGGTACCATATAGTACGCAACTTTGCCGGCAGGTTTATAGTCCATCACTGAAATGCACGTGTGCTCGTGTATAAGTGCGTTACCACCATGTTATATGCCAGTGCGTGCCACTACGTGCCCGTCTGCGCGGTAGTGAGTCTGATGGAGACACCACATATCGCCCCTTAAATCACTCAGCTACAAGCTCTGCAAATATCGACACGGGTGGTAATTATGTTGCTGTACAGCCCACGAGTTCAAAATAAGAGTCTCCAGGGAGGGAGGGTTCACCCCGAAGGAGAGAGGGAGGAAGGGGAGGTGGAGGAGGAGGAGGGAAGAGAAAGTGAGGAAAGTTGTCGGTGGGTGAAGAAGAAAAAAACCTTCCAAGATTAAGAGATTCCTTTTCTCCCACTCGTCCTTCTTCTCCATCCGTCCACTACGAAGAAAACGCACCTGAAAGTAGTACATTGGCTGCAAAGTTTCACCTCTCATCAATTGAATCCCTATTTATGCGGGTGCGCCCTTAATTGCATGTCTGTGAAGAGCGCGTGGAGACGCACGGGCGCGAGTCATCAGGTTTCTAAGTTGAAAGTTCTCGCGTGAGCTGCAGGTGTCCTGCGGAGCGGAGAGGAGCCAAGAAAGAAATATTGGCAGCTTTATCGATAGCTTCTAATGCAATGATGGATCGATGGAGCTCAGTGCGCGAGACATGGGTTCTGTGGCTGCTCGTGACGGTGTTTTACACCTCATATGCAGGTAGGTTAAAATATCTTAATTTTTTATTTGGTTATATTTGCAAATACGTAAATGTCGTTCGTAAGTGCTTAATACATGTACTTCAGCCGATGTAAAATGTTTATTAAGTTACTTTTCCCACCTTTCTTCCCCTATTCTCACCTGCTCTAACTGTGTTGCATCAGTGGTCACCACCTGCCCATCATGGCTAATGAAGTTGACGTTTTTCACCATCTTCAACATAGTCTTTGCCACACACTGTCATTTGTGTTTGCAGACAGTTGGGTTTGTGTGCATGAAATTATTTTGGCAGAAAGAGTTGAGTTTAAATATCCCCTTTCCTCCCTCAAAAATACGTGTTTTCTTCCTCAGAAGTTAAAAAAAATAAAATCATTTTCTTTGATCTCCACTTTGACTGATGATTTTGTCATACCAGGTCATGCAGGCCTGCAGCTTGTTGAACTGAGACCCTTTCTTCTGGGGTCCTTGAGCCTGATATTCATTTGCTATAACCAGTCATAAGACATAGGTCTATATGTCTAGACTTGTTCTGCCATACCTGCTTCTGTATCCGTCTGTCTTCTCATACAACAGCCTACAGTAATGGAGAACAGACTGAGGTAAATGAGTGAGCTACAGTATATGCTGTACCTTACTGGGAATGCTCAGTTTGATAAAGCAGCCCCCCTGCTGCTCTTGAACAATATGAGGAGGGTGGGCTAGAGAGGAGAGTCAGTGATGTTTTTCTAGAGTTATTATGTGCAAGTGTAAGTCAATGTGTATCATGAGTATAGTGTTGAATATTTTTTATTTGTGAAGCCTGCCAAAAAAAACTATGTTCCTCATACACTTAGTGCTGCTCTTCTAAAGGAACCATGTTTGCATAATCAAAAGGGAAGTTATGTTTCAAATGTTATTTTTGACCTTGAAAAAGGATACTTAATACCTTCTTTAGGGAATATTCGCAAGGTCTAGTTACTTCTTGGAGTCTTATTGTCAGCTGTGAGGTTACAATGCACCGAGAGATGACGAAGCCTCTGCAAGAGAGCCAAATATGTATTCCAATAAAAGGTGAGCATCATAGTTCGTTCTTGACATTGGAAACAGTAACTGGCATAACAGGCTCAAGTCAAGATGTGACGTGCTGATAAAGATTATGTAATGAGACTAAACGTTTCGGAACAGCTAAATGGACTCAGGTGAGATGGTTTTTAGTCCGACACACATGACTGCCATATGGGCTTTATGGGCCCACAAAAGGTTCTTAATGTTCTCTTCATTCAGAAAAAAGGGAAAGTCTTTAAGATTCTTGAGGATGAAGCACAATACCTTCGTCTGTGTTTGTCCTCTTTTAATTACTTATTTTTCCAGGCCCCCTTCGACTTCAGACAGAGCTTGGGGAAAACAAATTTTAAGTGGGAATTTCAGCGATTCCCAACGATTGTCTGTCAGCAGGTGAGTTGGCAGAGGCTCCACCATGCTGCAGCCACCTGCTCTGTCTGAAAAGACAAGAAAAGCATTTATTCATAGTCTCCAATAGCTAGTATCTTCCATAGGGTTATGTTCAGGTAATCGTCAAATGTTGATGTTAATTTGATCATGCCTAGCAAAACTTTGAAAAATAAGATTTCATATAGTGATTTAAAAATCTGCAGAGAGGTTGTTAGGTGCTCTTTGCAGTTTAATTATTCCACTTTATGACCTTGTAACTCACACACACATTCTGGGTTAAACCTCTTTCTGTCTGTGAAGGTCATTACTGCAGTGACTAATGTGACCTCTGGACCTTTAGGATCACCTGAGGTCAAACAAGCTCAGGGTGTGAACCTTGTAGCATCTAACACCTGGCTGTCAGTGAAGTTGTAAACAAATATTAGAATTTGAATTTTATCCTGACAGAAAAATGAAAAAAAAAAAGTGTCACACAGAGGCCATAAAACAAACAAACAATAGCATTCACTCTGTATATTTTGTACTTTCATTTTGCTCTTGCGTTTCTTCACAGTTACAGGACAAACTCTTTCGTAACAGCCATTATGTTACTGTCTGCAGTTACATATTACTCTCGATTTTTTTTTGCTTGCTGTCAAATGTGTCGACACACCTGGCTGTCAGCAGGTTTGGTGTAAATTACGATCATAGTTATCTGAGAAATGTGGTCAACTTACGGTCAAGCATGCCACTGTCTGGCCTAAGGTGTTTTAGGCAGTTACCTTGCTTAGTTGATGTGTGTAACCTGTGCCTTCAGGAAATTGAAGGTCAGAGTCTTTATTCTTTATTGCTTTTAAAGAATTAAAAGTATTCATTAGTCAAAAAACGATTACAAAATAACCTGGTTGCCAATTACATATATTTAAACTTTAGCATCTCAAGTGCAAAGCCTTCCTGCTGCATTCTAAATGAGTTGTCTAGTCCACAATGATTATATTTGATGATTATTTACAGTAGGACACATTTTGTCTTCTGAACTCCAAACTTACTCCAAAGCCCTAAGGATCAAAAAGTACTTAAGTTTCGGAACATTTTTTGTTTTATAGGATTTTTTTTTTTTTTTTTAATATGGCAAATGACAGCTGAAGAAAGCCAACAGCGGGCTGGCTTACCTCCTGGTTGTAGAGGAGAGGTCACTGAGGCAGTTACAGGCGCTTTTGTGAAGTAGTAGGTAAAGTTGCAAAAGAGAGAAAAGGGCAGAGTAGAAGACATCGACACACTTCAGTAAAGTGCTTCTCAGGCCATTAAAGTACTGCTCAAGTGTGCTGGGATGGAGATACGTTAATGCTTCCTTGTTATGACATCCTGACATCCTTGGTGTTGTTACGGTTAATAAATGCTGTGTGTAGGTGTGTGTGCCTTGTCTTTAGAACTGTGATTGTTTGGGTACATATGATGTTCTTGCCGTGTTTGAAGTTCCAACATTTGTTGGCGCTTTTTGAGCCATGTATTGCTTTTGTCCATCGCTTAGTAGCTTAGCAGCTTAGCAGCTTGGTACCACTCCACTCTCAAATGTATACCAACCAGAGAGCACCTTATAACACAAAGACGCAGTAAGCACATCCTTGTCACATCCTTCCTAAGAAAGAGAACATGGATGGTGTTTATGATTTAATTGTTTGGCTAATGTGAAGTTGAAGCCAGCAGATCTCTGGAAAGAAATGTGAAGAGAATAAACATTTTTATTAGAGGCTTTTCCTCTACATCTGACAAAGACATTATGAGTCAGGATTTTAAGGAGTGACATAAATAGAGTCACAGAAAAAGACTTCCTTTAAAGGTTCAAGATATAAAGAGCTACTGTTATCAAGGCATAAAATAAAGCTGCATGAATTCATACTTAGTCTGTGTCAAGGTGTTTTGGAATAAAACAATGATCTGAGTTGCTTCTGAGCAACACAGTTGAGAATCTGAATTGTGTCCTTTCATGGCCTCTGCTTTGCTATTTCTATGTGCTGTTTTATTTACTGGGAAAAACAATTGTTAAGTCTCCCAATTTAACCATAGTTCTCCAGGGAGTAACTTAAGATGAAAACAAAATTCTTCATGGCTCTGTATAGATTGAAATGTGAAAGTACTGTTGTATTCCCACACAGCAGTCCGTGGTGTTAGAGCAGGTGGTTTTGATTTGACAGCTGATGGGAAACACCTGCTCTGACATCATCGATTGGGAGATGGCCAGAGGCGCAAGCTTTTCTTCTACATGATTCAATGCAGGATTCATCTTTTAAGATATTACAAAGCCCTTAAGTTGCATCCCTCTAGGGATGGAAACGTAGGCGCACCACCACTTTGGCCAAGACTGAAATATTTCAACAATGGTTGGATGGATTGCTGGGATTTCTTGTACAGACATTGTACAGTTATGATAAATGAGTCCATTGGCTTTTACTGTAAGAGATAAACATTTTAAGTAACATGTCCAGTAATGGCTAGGTGCGTTTACAAAAGATGCATCTTAGGAAACACATTTCAATGTCAATTTAATGCAACTTTAATTTCAGACTAGTGGAGGTCTCCCTTAGAAAGACAGGACGTAAAAAGAACATTGTAGATGTAGCGGACAAAGCAACAGAGCCCGCTGTATGACTATGATGGGAACATCTGCATTCATATCAATGCTGTGCACAGTTCAACAGAATCACAATATCAACAAATGAGCAGAGCAAAAACATACTGCTAAATTCTCCTGATAGTGATTTAACCTGACACAGCCTACAAACAACTTTATCTCCCTTTTCAAGATCACAATGCTGTCAAACTAAATGACCTGAGCGATGCCAACCGTTCACTGTACTGCTTTACATCCTTCTCATTGACTAGTTATTCTGGTGCTGACTGGTGAGGGTGTTGATCGTTTAGTCGTCTGATCATAGTCTTTGCAGCTTGTGAGTTTCTTTTTTGTAAATGTTGAGCTTGTATCTTTGTCTTATGAGCACAACTTTTATTGTTCTAATGGAGTTTTGACTGTGAGTGATAAAGGACATTGAAGACAGTTTCTCTGATCAAGTTGCGTACACATTTGCTGGACATTTGGCTTGCCAGTTAAACCTGCCTTTGTTCTGATGCAAAGATGTCTGTCTACAAAAATGTTCAAAAAGCTCATAAACAAGATGCTAATGACCATTATTGTCATTACTTCACCCTCACACTTTGCACTCCACCATAGTAGGTCTGCATTCTATAAATCTTTTTTATGTCTGAAAATAAACTTGCTCTTTGTTGTCCAAAAATCAAAGTCACTGTATGATAATGCAACATCCAACAATAATAGAGCACAGAGCCACTAAAAGCACTGTGTAGCTGTCCGTGAAGGCTTGGAGCCCTCTGCCTGACAAATATTGATCCAGTCTTTGATCCATGTTTGAGGGGAAACACTGACTTTGTGAATGTACGTAAAAAGATTTGTTGTTCATTTTGAACAAGACGAGAGATGACTTAGAGATTTTAAGCCTTGAGATTAAGTGTCAACACAGGTGCCAACAGATTCCTAAAAGGAGATAAAGCTCACATTTGTCAGTCTTTTAGCTTTTATCTTAGTCTCACCATACTTAAGGATTCATCATGTGTTTGGCACACTTTCATTATTTAACCCTTTTTTTCCAGGAATATACTTTTTAAGATATACATCCTTTTTTTTTGCAGAGAGAGTCCTGGTCAAGACGGCAGCATTAAAAAGTTTTACATAAGAACAAGAAAGAATCAAGGAATGACTTAGTAGCGTTGGGCATTTATTGGTCAAATATTGACCAGATGAGGGAGAACATTCTATACAGTACAATTACAAATTACAGTGTGAGTTTGTGGAATCAATTATAGCAATGTTTGCAGCTCCATAAGGACTTACGGTAGTTTAGGAACCCTGAACTGCTCGGGTTCTCTTTCATGTGCAGTCCATCGCTCTTATATCTCTCCATTGATGTATGAACATAGGAGTGTAAAGAATAACCCCTGAGGGGATAGTAAAGTATCTTTCTTCATAAATGTATTATTGAAGTCATAGTTGGTGTTAGGGGGGTACTGGAGAGCATTATGTAAAAAGTGTTTCAATATTTTGCTCATTAATTTTAATGGAGTAGGCACAATATTAAGATCTTGATGGTCATAATTTAATGGCTGATTGGTGTTTGTAGTTTATGAATGGAATAGGACCCAGAGCCTTGTGGATGCTATCTTGTAAAAAAAAAAGAAGAAGAAGATATTAAGGCTGCAACAGTGTCCTTTTAATTCATTGGCATTTATATAGTCAAATAATCATTTTATTGTAGCAGTAGATGTATTTTGTTGTCATTAAGTATTAAGTTATTCTGTATGCAAAGAAATGTTTGTGTTGGTTTCAGCAGGGGATAATATCCAGTACTTTCCTGTGATCAGAGACAGCTAAACTGGGAGGAAAGGAAACATATGGTTCCTCTATGCTATTCTACCCTCTGCACTCGTTCTTTTCCTCGTCTCTTCTCTGGTTTTCATCTCGCTCTTTTTATCTTTCTCCTTGTTCAGTCTCAGAGGAGATTGCCATGTAGATGTTTGGGAAAAGCTTGAGAGTAACATATGTGAAGGACTGAAATGACAGGCTCCTGGGGCAAACAGTCTGTGGGGGATTTCTTCTTCACTTGTGTAGGTGTTTCAACTAAACATCCGTTTTGTTTCTGCAAAAGGCGTGTTATTGCATTCTTCGCCATTACTGAGTTAATGACAGCCTAATCACTAGCACACACACATATAACCACAGACGTACACAAAAGAACACTTACCCTGTCTTCCCTTATACAGTACTCACACAAATAGACACACAAACACACATCTGGTTTCAAGGAAAATTCAAAGTCTTTCCAATAGCCTACAGTGCCTGTGAAGTTGTCTTTTTGACAATGTGTTGTTTGTGTCTGCTTTGCTGACCCACTTACTTGGGTGTCCCTACACAACACTTTGTCCTAGCAATGCTTTGATTTGTAGTTTCAAAAATAAGTCATCACAGGGTTTTTTTTTTTGCTCCAAAAAACTCAAGCAAATGTTTGAACACAATGGGTTATTTCAGAGTCCTCTTCGTGTGTCAGTCTTTTTGAGCGATTTTTTGTAATTAGTTTGGGTGATGAGTGCTGTGTTGTTGTAAAAAAAATACTTGTTTGTGTTGTTTTATCACATGGATGTTGAAGAAGTCCTCCTTTTCCCACCTTGAATTAACAATAAACACCCTCAAAAAGGACTCAAAATACAATACTTCCAATTTATCTGGACGACATTTCATAGTTTTGCACACGCAACTACTACTTTACCTAAGTTTGGGCTTGTTGGCTTGGTTTGGTTATTTGGAAAAAAAAATCCTGTCCAGCTGACTGGAAAAGCTGTGCCTCAGGTGGTCAGGTGGTTTTTCTATAGGGATGGCATCAGAAGGTCAATACCTAAGCCTAAAATTCAAAAAAAAAAAAAAAAAAAAAAAAGTTGTCATATGTTGTTCATCTAGATTTTTCTGTTGAAGCTTACTTGCTCTGCTTTACGTTAAGGCTTACTTTTTGACACTCTGCATGTGTCTGCACGTTGATCACGGTGCCCCTCATACCAATGTTTAGAGCCTCAGGATACCAGCAGCAACTGATGGAGAACCAGAACCAGACCACGTGTGTGTGTGTGTGTGTGTACTGCAGTAAGTGTATGCTGTATGTGTGTATGTGGTGCAACTACACACACATGCAAGGCCTGTTGATGCTGTTTTTTTTATTTGCTTTTATATGGTAATGCATCAACAGTACAGGAAGAAACTGAAGTGTCGAAGGGCATTCAGAGAAAGAGCAACGTTTCCATGTCTCATCTTGTCCCCTGCTGCATTCAGATGTCAGCGCTAACCACCATTTCTTGGTATGTACAACTTTCTTGGTGTGTCTTTAACACACTGGTCTTTTTTGAACACACAGGATCAGTGTCACTATGACTCCTCTGTGCAATCACCAGGCGCTACCTTGAAGCCTAAAAAGGTCATGCTAATGAGCCACCCAAAAAACAACAGCCCGTATATCATACATATTGTAGTGCTATCCGATAGCATATAGGTGTCTCTGATATAAATTAATGAGGACAGAGGTAAAGCCGGACATTTTTCTCAGCCTTTTATTTTTCTTGTTGGAAGTTCAATGAAAGTATTATTAAAAGACCCATGGTAGTACACTAATTATGGCAGTATCATCAATGATTTTAGATTACGGTTGGATACAGAAGGAAGATGTTTCATTCGTTCGTAAATAAAAAAAAAGAGTTTGTGAATTCAGTCAGAGGACTTTGAAAGTAAAGTTTGACATGTTTGCTTATCAGCTTGGTTATAGTCTTGCTGAAAGTTTGATGAGAAGATTTACACTAGACTCATGTCTGTGTACGCTAAATGTGAAGATGCAGCTGATTTGCTTAGCCTATGTCATGAAGTGAACTGTCTGCCTATGTTCTGCGCTCAAAGAATAGTGCGGTCAGGACCACTTTGTCAAAATGGATACTTTGACACAATTAGAGTATTTTTTTTTTGTGGCAGTATTGCTCTGAGGGATCTCCCTGCCCTTCCACGTGCTTACATGGAAAGCGTTAGGCAGAGACAGCACACATCCCTGCCCTTACCGCGCATACAAGGAAATTATAAAGCAGGGAAACAAGCAGCAAACCCTCCCAGAGCAAGCATCAATGACAAGCATAACATTGAGTCAGAATAGCATAAATGGAGGAGGAGGGGTGCAAATGCAGCATGCAGAGGGAGCAGAAAAGAACAGGCTGGCTAGAGTTGTTTTAAATAAGGCGGCGTACGAACTATTTGGCCAATAGGATGCTTTAAACAGATCAGCTGGCCATAAGCTGATGAGGCTTGGGTGAAATCAACTGATGTGACTGGCACAATATTAGAGTGTGACTCCGTGGCCTGTCTGGACTATTGCGGGGCTTCATTTGTCTTTAAAACAATGGCCTGTCTTTTCAAGAGTTTTTATTTAGTGCTGTTCAGTAGGTGTTAGCTGTGGTCAGAGTAGGCTTTTTGTTTTTGCTTGTGTACAGTGAGGCTGTTGACTCTTATTCTTAATGCGAACATTTCAAAATGTACATCGACACTGCAGTGCATCTGGATGTCTGAAGAAGTTTGCCGTTTGATCCAAGCTCTCATCGTAACTTGACAATTGCATGCTTTTAATCTTCGTAAATGAAGACAGTTTAGATATAAAGAGCTACGCATCGCTTTGGGCAAAAGCAATGGGGAGGCGATTCAGAAGATGTAAACTTACATGAGGGAGACTCCTCTTTTTGCAGACAGCTGCCCTCTGCTTTGGTGGAGCGCTCCAGGGTGAGTGAGACAACCGCAAGTCTTCAAGCTGGCTCGCAAAAATGTGCGTGTCCTGGGAGCCGTAACCGCTCTAAATGGGTGTTCTCGTCAGAAGGTCAAATTTTAAACAAGAAAATAGCTGGATGTGCTCCTGAGGCAATAGATTTGTGTTTCTGGCAAACAATGTATTTAAAGAAAAGGGGTTTCAGGACATCAATAGGCTGCTGGTTACAGTTAAATGAAGTAATGAAAATGTTTGGGTGACATTACTGAGACTACATATTGTATACACTCTATGCTGGAGTCACATATTTAAAGAACAAACAAAAGAGTGGTATCAAAATTCAAACGGTAACAGAGGTTGTTCGGAGGCTTCAATGAGGTCACTTCACTGATCCGTTAATTAAGTGTGTCATACAGGATATTTTCTTGCACCTGTTATTAGTCTGTGCTATTATTAAGCGGCCATGACCTAACTGACAGGAATTTGCTTTGGTAAAACAAAAACAGAACCACAGCCACAAGAAACAGACAAGCACTTTGGAAAATAAACAATGTGTTTGCTGTTAATTTGTTTATTGATCCATGTGTACATGATTAACAATCCAGGCAGATGTTTCTTCTCTATTATCTCTATCAATGCTCTTTCTAGCTCTGTTATTCTCTGTTATTTGTAAGGCTGTGATGTTTGATGTCCTATTGGATTCTGAGTTGTACAGTATAATATATTGGTGTAGACTATTTTGCAGGACAACACACCTTGACAGTCACATAATGTAAAAGCATGTATGGGTGTCACGTTTGAGGGTCAAGTCATCATTTTTTTCACTTTCAAATCAAGGATTGGACACAATGCCTACATTTTGAGTCATCTTTATGTTTTGGTTTCTTTTTTTTAGGGATTTTTGAGAGTAGTCTTGAGTTCTGCAAGTGAAGCGCATGATTGGTTTTGGTGGAATGTAAAACTTGGACTTTCAAAAACATTCGACTGTGGGGTTGTAAAAAAACAACTTGTTTTTGTTGTCTCTATCGCCAGGATTATTGAAGAAGTCTTCATTCCTTTACCCACCTGAAATGAACAAGAAACATCTTTTTGTGTGAATGAACTGTATAATGCAACTGTCAAATTAGAGTCTCCTTGCAGACTGTAGATGCACATCAGTGGTAGACTGTAGTAACCACTTTTAGACCTTATTATAAAATGATTATTACAATGAAGTATTGTTGACTTCAAGTCAGAGCTGTATTCACTGTCTGGTTTCTGTTGCCACTAATGTATTGGTGGCACTTTATCACTCTTTGAATAGAGTGTACTTTCACTACTATTAGGAGCTTACTTAGGTTAGGGAGCGCTCAGAGCACAAATCACTGACAACAAAAAAATGTGAAACTTTTAAAGACTTTTCTCAGCCCGTGAAGAAACAAAAATCTCTGGAAGTTTTAATTTCACAATATTTGCTGTATCAGTAAATACTGTAACATCAAAGACAGAGCTGACAGGATGCCAGCAGGCAAGCTGTGCTCTCTGACAGATGGAGAACTGAAAATATAGGCAGCTAAATACATCTGGCAGTCAGACTCCGACATCATGCCAACCTCTGTCTCTACATGCACGTGTATGTGCGCGTGCGCATCTGTGTGTTGAAAGGTGCGAGACAGATGGAGGGTTTACGTAAGCTGCAGAAATACGTGTGTAAAGAAGCCGTACCAGTAGAGGCATGCCCTCCTCTGCTCTCCCCTACCAGCTATTATTTCCCTTCATTCCCTCTTTAGCCCTTCCTCTTCTCTTGCACATTTTTTTCTCCTGTCTCTCCCTCAGACTTGTCTTTAATTTCCCATCTTTTTCTGCTTAGTCCACCTCCCACCAGACTTCTATGAGCATTGTGTCTACTCTTTTCAAAAGAATGCGTGTACATATGATTTGCATTTCTGTTCAAGCTGCAGCTCTGACCACATCTCAAGCATTTCAAATGTCTCAAATTTCTTTTAGTGTGTGTGTGTGTGTGTGTGCGTGTTTGCGTGTGTACGCTGAACATGTGTTTATTACCTCCCTCTGATATCAGTTTTTATCATTTGATGCAGACTTTTGCTTTCGGGTGTTATTATGTTTATACCAGGCTTCTGCATGTTTCCTTGAGAGACACTAGCATCCTACAGAGACTGTGACTGACAAAGAGCACATGGGCTGACTGATAAACTTTGTCATTAGTATGTTTACAAGGTTTAATTACAAGACCAGCATGTCCGAGGGGTTACCTCAGAGAAAAACATGCAGTTGTGTTCACTTTGTTTGTACATTTATTTATGATGCCTTATAAGGCAGTGCATCATGGACTTTTTTATTTTAGGGGTGTCAATCATATCGCAGTGTTAAGTAAATTGGATTGCCTCTCTTTGTAAAACTCATTCTTTCAATGGGAAGGCAACATCAGGCTTTACTCTAACAAAGCTTTCATAACTTTGTAAAACACTGCTCTCCAGGTAGAACATGCTGGCATGGCTAAGCTTGAAATTTCTCCAAACAGCTGACTCTTTAGCTCCTTCCAAGACAGCTACTTCCTTCTTCTTTTCCTTCAAATGGCCTCCCGGAGCACTACTGATGCATAACTGTGTGCAGCCCCGGATCAATCACATATATCATGATAGCTCCTCAAGCTATTTAAATCCACATGGGACTGATGTTGGATATCAGTGTTAGACTGTTCCATAACATTATTTAAGCTTCTGCAATGAAACAGGTTTTCAGTCAATGACTCGGTGCTTAAAACTAAAATGTAAAAGCCTTTTACTAGAGATTGTTTGGCTTAAACATTTAGACTCTTTGGCCAGTGATATATATATATATATATATATATATATATATATATATATATATATATACCTGTCTGCTTTGAGAAGGTTTCATTATGATTTGATTGACATTCAAAATAATCTTTATTTTAAATTATGAACACACCAATGCACATTTGTTTAGCCACATTAAATTGTAAGGATCATATATTAATTTCTTTCACATCTTTTTGATCAATTTTAATTCCCTGATATTGCCTTTTCTGCATTACATTATAATCATGATCCAGTCTTTTGACATTTCTTTTGAAAACATTTACACACTTGAAGTTGTGTTTCTGCATGTTTGCCCTTACATATGTTCTCCAACTGAATTAGAGTAGTATATGTGTAGTTCCTCTGTAGTTTTGTGACATTATGGGAATTTAAAGATATGAAATCTGTGACACATTGTGTGGCAGTGAAGAAGTGACTGCAGTTTTTGTACTGGGATCGTGGTTTTGCTACATAGAGTAGAATGCACAGAAATAATTGCCTTGTCCTGTTTGTCATTAGCATTGATTGATGGATCATTAAACCCTGAGTTGTCACACACATGAACAAGCACAGTTAGCGAATGATTTGCTGCTGCAGCTTAAATTGAATTATGTCAAATATTTGACACAAGCTGCCTGATGCAGAGAAGATAAACCTGCTTGGGGCCAGACAGACCTGCACAAGTCACGTTTTTAATGTTTCACTTCTATGAATGCCAAAGAGCAAAGTGAGTGAGTATGCATAGATACCCTCACAGATAAATGCACAGGTCCCGTGAAGCCCATGGTGATCAACAGTAGATGAGCTGATCCACCAGTCCTCTTAGTCAAAATGTGCCTTATCTCTTTCCAGCTGATCCTATTGATGTCCTGAAGGTTCTGGAGCTGTCAGAGGACATGGAGGGGGTGTCATTGGAGTCAGGACTGTGCACCAGCAGGGAGGGACGCGACGAGACCGACCTCTCCTACAAGATCGACAAGAAGATTCAACTGAGCGCGCCCTCAAAACAACTCTTCCCTGGTAGGTTTAATACAACTCTGGGTGGGTATGTGTAATCCATCCATCCATTTTCTACCGCACTATCCTGGGCCGGGTCAGGGTGGCAGCAGTCAAAGCAGGTTGCCACAGACGTCCTTCTACCCAGTTAGTAAATCATTTAGTGTGTCTGTGAATGTATTTGGTCACAAAAACAGGTGATGTCTCTGTGTGCGTCTTCTCCAGATTCACCGTTCCCTATGAATTTCTCCGTGATGACGACAGTGAGAGCTGTCAAAGGCTCGCAGGCCTTTCTCCTCTCTATGTATGACTCGCAGGTACGCATCAAACACGCTGCATCACTTCAGGATGTTCGAACCAGACGCTCACTCATCACGTTAACAGGGGCGCAGCAAGGAGTGGCATGAAGAATGGGTGCTCAAGCACATGAATGAAAAGCATTTACTTAGCCTCTCTGTTGATAGTGTTAATTTAAACCACCAACGTTGAAGAAACCAAAAGATGTATCTCTGTTAATATTTTTCCAAGATCTTAAAGGGGAGGTGTTTAAAGTGAACATTTTAAGTACTAGGAAAGGTACACATGCTCATTCATTTTAAAGAAAGCTGCTACAGGCATATTGAAAAAAAAAAAAAAGCCTCAATAGACCTGTGTCTAAAAGAGCAAATATCTAATAGTAATGTAGGATTTTGGGGTGGAAAATCAGAATGCAAGGTTGGCCCAAGCCACCCCCTCGACCTGCCCATACGTGTTTTATATTTAACAAGTCTGCTTGTTTTGATTTAAGTGTATATCATCTTCTCTTCTGTCCACCAGGGTTGCCCCTGTTTAGTCCAAACTGCAGTTTCTCATAAAAGGAAATTGAAATTGCTACCAACAGTCACAAATTATTGTCTTTAGGGTCTCACTCGCTACGCTTTCTTTTTCTACTCCAGACAGAAAATGATTGTTTCCAACCTTGACTCACATTTCTGCAAATGTTCTTCCTGCAAAGACTTTCATCTTACTGGTTTCCAGAGCAAGACGTCCCCTTGAGCAGTTCTTCTGTTTATGCTTTAACAGAAAGGGATGTCGCTCACAAAGGGGGTCTATTTCTGTTGATGGACACTAATCTGGGACTTTAAGAGGCAAGGATTGCAGTTTAAATAGACAAACTTGCAAGGCAAGGATATAACAGATAAGGTAATTTGCAGTAAGCAATTAAAAAGGCTTCACACATAACATCCAGTTACAAAATACAAAAGTGGATGTTACAGTTCAGTGTTATACAATGAGAAAAGTAAAATTAAAATGAACTTCTTAAGTTTGTTTACAATTCTTCAGCATGATTAAAAAAAAGTGAGAGTTTCCGTAAACCTGCATTTTTTTCCAAATAAAACAGCATTAAAATCCCAATAGAATATTAATAGATTGATTATATAGTAAATTAAACTGATAACTTTTTGACCCTCTTTCAGTCTGTTCTATTTGTCTCTGTGTCTCTCAGGGCACGCAGCAACTAGGTGTGGAGATCGGTCGTTCCCCTGTCTTCCTCTATGAGGACCATGAGGGTCAGCCCCCACCTGAGCTCTACCCCACCTTCAGAAAGATCAACCTGGCTGATGGCAAGTGGGTAACTACACACAGAGAACGGAGAAAACTTTTCACGCAGTTTTATGTGGTCCTTGTAATTAAAGCTCACCTACTCAGGAAATTTGGAAAAGAGCAGCATTTCTTCTTCTTTGCTTTCTGCCAGGTGGCACAGAGTCGCCTACAGTGTGGAGGGTCAGTCTGTGACTCTGTACCTGGACTGTGTAAAACTGGACACCTTGGACCTGCTCAGAGGTTTTGACCCACATGTCAGCATCGAGGGAGTAACAGTGTTTGGGACAAGACTGCTTGATGAAGGCGTGTTTGAGGTAAGACTGTGTTATTAAACATAGAGGGGTTAAAAGCTAAAGAGGAAATGAATTGAAGCAAAATGGACAAAGTTTCGCTCACATCAAATCAAAAACCCAATTTAATGTAATCCTGCATCCTCTTTGATAAGTGTAAACTCTCTTGGCTTTCAAACAAAACTTGGCAGAAAATGAGAAAACACATTATCAGTTCCTTGTGTGTGGTAAGGAAGTGTCTCTGCTTGTTGCAGCTTGTTTGATTTCTTTATCAAAGTGGGACAATGAATAAACATAAAGGCCTGTCTTATTCACTGCCCTCCAGTGGTTGTGAGGGTGCACTGCAACTTTACTTCTGCTCGAAACCTTCAGTGCAGATTATGGAATACAGTATTTGCAGTAAAAGTTGTGACAATTAGTTTGGCTTGCAGAGTCCTTATAATTAGAATATTTCTTATCTGCGTTGTTACTGAGTTCAACTCCAGCTTAAACTACTAAATTATGTTTCTGTTGTTGTCTTCAACAGTGGGAGATCATCTTGACAGATCCTGTCGGTGAACATTGACCTTTGTTTTCAGTGTATTGTCAGGTGGTCCATCTGTTTGAATGGACAACACCCATCCCTTGTTTTGTCGTGGGCTCTCTTCCATGTGTGTGGATGTGTAAAATCGAGCAGAGGAAGAAAAGAGTTTGGCTTTAATATGCTGGCAGCAAGTCTGGTCTGAAGCTCTGGAGATCATTAAGTGCAGCGCAGTGATATAAAAAAAGAGTCTGTCAGTGCCACTTTGATCAAACTTAATGAACACATGGTCAAAGATGAAGGCAAGGGATACATACTGTATTACAGGTCATTCATATATGTGACAGCTTATCTCAGCGTGGAAGAGTGATGAGAGACATAATGTGATGTGACACCTCATGTACAATCCTGATGGTCATATGGTTTCACTAATGTGTGATGAGTCACAGATCTGCACATGTTTTTTCTAACACAGGGAGAAATCCAGCAGCTGCTGATTGTTGAAGACCCAAGGGCTGCAGAGACCTACTGTCAGGACTACATCCCAGACTGTGACGCACCTTTGCCCTACAACACCATATTAGCGGAGGCTGAGGAGGTAAGTCATAGCTTAGCTTTTTTTAACTACTACTAAAGTAATATTAAACAAAAATAAAAGAATTTGATGTCAGTTTCACATCTTATAACACTTCATCCTTTAATTTCTTTGAAACACTTTACCAGGCGTCTTTTACTTCTATAGCTCTGTTTACTTTTCCCTTGACCAGTTAACTTCTTTAATGTTTCTCTTACATCATAAACAAAACTGTGAGGAGTCACGAAGGGGTGATGCAGTGACACTGAGAGATAGAGAGAGCCGTATCTTTATTGATAAAACATGGATATTAGTCACAAGCGATGTAATCAATGAGACAGGGCGTCCATATACAGTATTGCTTTATGCAATTAAACCTGTGACAAGGCAGAAGGCTGGTAGGCTAGGAAGCTAGTTTTAGCTCCCAATTTTATGTGTACTTGCAGATTGTAATGCAAACTAAAATTAGCCTCAGCCCAACTTTTGATTCTTTATTAACAGAGAGTACGATGAATTAAGTAGTAGCACAGTAGCCTACATAGCAATTATACATTTCTTTATGCGTGTATGCAATGGGTAGCTACTGTATTTGAGCAACAAGGGTTACCTGATTTCTGTTTAAATCTTGTGTCATGTAGTCAATGCTAGCAAATGTCAGCATTTATTTTCTCTCAGATCATATACAGTGCTTCTAAGTAAAGAACATTTCATGTTGAAGATCAGGCTTAGGCCGACTCAGACACGAGTGTCAAGATTGACTGCAGACTGAGGTGCTGCAAAAGGTTAGCTCAGCTTGTTTCCAGGTGCTCAGCTCATTTTTCAGGGTGAGTTATTGACAGCTGTGATTATGCAAGAGCTGATTCTGAGAATTCCATTTCAGCTGCATCCCCTTTGATTTTCAAGCAGAAATTCCTCAAAGATGCTTAAAAAATTGATAAACCAAATTGATAAACTGTTCTGATTTACAAGACCTGAATCCGACTGGATGGAATCTGATTGGGAGGAGTGCCGGACACGTTTGCCAGATAAATGAATACTGTATGTTTAGTTTGCATGTTACGTAAGTCCCCATTCCAACAACCAATCACAGAAGGTCTAACCACATGTCAGCCTGAACACACAATGATCAATGGGATCCCAATAAATCCTACCTGCTAGGTTTCCCATGTAATAACCTCTGTGCGGCATCTCAGGTGTAAGATGAGACCCCTCCCCCGGGGGTTCATTCTTAGGAGTAAAACCATTACAGGTATCTATGAACAGTTTAGAGGGCATATATGACAGAAGACTAATGTTTTCATTATTGTCTGTCACATATGTACACACTGTGATTGTCGTAAATTAAAACAACTCTGTGGGCTGTGAAGAAACACTCATGCCGTGGAATGTAACCGAGGCGTTCAGCTCAACACTTTGTGGTTTTTATCATATTGATCAAATTTGCATGTGCAGAATTTGTCTACATCTGTTTCGACACACAAAAACTCTCAACACTAGAAGCATCACTCAGATGTGTATTTAATGCTGATAGAATGATACAGTAAGTAATGAACAAATCGTATTGAATCGTAAAAAAAGCTGTATGTGTCCACTGAACTCTTTTACTCTCTTTTTTTCCTTATCTGTATCCTCTGATCTTCGTTTTAAAACCACGAGACATGTTTTATAATACGTTGCCAGAGTCTGTGTGCCAATTCTCAGCTAGTCTGGGAAGAGTTTCAAACCTTCCTCTGCTGCTGTTTGATGTATCATCCAGCGAACAGCTCAAAACACTCCAGGAATCCTGGTTTTATGTGTGATCTGTTGTTTTGTTTTAACACCTCCACCAGGTTATCAGCAGGAAGAAGTCAACAGTAAACTTGAAATGTAAACACTCTGCTGTGTTCTAATGATGTCATCATGCTTCAACAGGATGCCTTGAAGGAGCTAATATAACAAAGAAG
This sequence comes from Symphodus melops, assembly GCF_947650265.1. Classification (NCBI taxonomy): domain Eukaryota; kingdom Metazoa; phylum Chordata; class Actinopteri; order Labriformes; family Labridae; genus Symphodus; species Symphodus melops. The sequence continues at coordinate 13,839,278 of NC_136692.1, read as the reverse complement.
CTTAGCTGTGCCACATGTGGGCTTTATTCTTAGGTCTCGTAGCCTACAAGAAGAATCTGATGTTTCAGTTGGGTTTCCTATAGGTTCTATAATAAATGTCTACATTTGTCACATACATTAAGTCTTGTTTTAATACAGGATTACATTTGTTTACCTAATGTATTTTGGGGCATTTTTATACCAGTTTTGATGTTTTTAATGGTCATCAGGTGGAGAGAGTCCCTAAGAAACATGTGGTCCAAGAGTTTGAAGAGTTTGACTACAGTGACCTCTATGATGACCTCTCTGTTTCTACGGTGACGGCAGGCCCTAATGTCACGGAGTATGAGGTGAGACTCATCAGGATGAAAAGCAGCACAAGCTAATGGTTCTCATTTCGTCTTTACCCCTTTTTCCTCTCCTTTTTTAAAATTTTGTTTCCACCACTTTTCTAAAACTGGTCTATGTGTGTGTTTGCTGGACAGATCATTGAGTATGAAGATTACGACAACACAACAGAATACTACCATGTGAATGAGTATGAATATGAAGAAGAAGATGATCGCTACGGACCGGCCGAGAGAGAACGGGAGATGTCTCTTAACACGCAGGTATCGTCCAAATTGTCCGAATGAGATCTTTACAGTTAAACTGGAGGTTCAAGCACACAGTGTTCAAAGTCGTTGTTCATCTGCTTGTTAGGATTTACCAGAGAAAGGGGAAAAAGGAGAGCCTGGCCTGCTGGGAGCGGTAAGGAAAACAAAACCGTAAAGAAGCTTCATATATTGAAATTCAAAATCTATATGATGTGTTTAGTACAAATACAATAAGGAAGTCATCGACCAAATGTGCTTATTCTTTAATCCAATAATTCATCTATCTCATATCTAGTTGTTGCTGGGTTGACCTTTGGATTCTTTATTAAGATGATGAGAATAATTTAAGATTGACAGCTTGTGTGGAAACACGAGACAGCAGTGAAGTGAAGTTATAGATGCAACCTAACTTAACAATTGTTGTTTGCTCAGAGGAGGGACTAATATTAAGTTGTCAAGAGATAAATTGGTAGAAATTTGAACTATCTGCATTTCTTTCATGGATAAATTGAGAGCCTCAATAATCTAGCCTAAACTCGTCTTAAAGTTTAGGATTGTTAGGCTAGCAGTACAGGAAGTCAGGTTTTTGAACTTTACCACTGTAACTAGCACAAAAAGTTACAGCTTTAGCAAATACACCTCAGAGAAATAGTTCATATCTGTAATATTTCTGCAGGGAACGCAGATTACCGGACCATACGGGCCTCCAGGACCTGAGGTCAGTATATGTATCTGCAAAAGAATATCACTTTTTCTCAATGCATGAGGTAAATGATGAAAAAGTACACTGAGCTTATAACATAAGAAGCATTAAAATCCTTTATTTTCAGCTATGTTTAGTTTTTGTGGGTCTGTGTTTTTCCAGGGAGAGCCAGGGCCTCCAGGAATCACAGGACCTGTCGGACCTCGAGGAGACCCCGGGGAGCTGGTGAGGACTCTCACCTGTTTGCTCTGGGATTCACGTGACTCCACCGCACGTTAATGTCACTTTATAACTCTCTTCCCTCTGCCTTCTTTCAGGGTCCTCCAGGGCGACCAGGCCTTAACGGGGCTGATGGGATACCAGGACCCCCAGGAAACATAATGCTCATTCCGGTAACATGAGCACACTCCTAAATGCCTGAAGCTTTCAAATCTGTCATTATGTTGCTGTGGCTGTTATTTGGTGCTAATAACTCTTAGCTAGGCCTCAGGGTACACTGAATGTTGGCATATTTTAACTGAGAAATCGTATGGATCAGAATTGTTGGACAAATTGGTTTGACTTTGCAATGAAGTTCATCACTTAACATTTCAGTTCTGTTTTAGAATGAGGTGACCATCACATTTTCAGACACTTTAGATTCATCTCCTCAGTGTATTGCTGGATATAGTTGTTTAATCCATTTCTTAATAAGTAATATAATTTTCACACTCACAAACTGTTCACACTCACAGACCTATTGTACCCAGTATGGAAGCATTTACATTTTGTTGTTTCTTCACCTCATTTTTCCTTATTTCCCTTTAATTTCACTCATCTGTACCTTTTTTGTATGCAGGATTTCAGGATGGCAGTGCTAGATATTGACCACTGGGTGGGGTATTGACATTAACTTAAAAACATCTTGTCTCCATGTGTTTGTGTGTGCATGTGTGTAGTTCCAGTCAGGTGGCGATCCAAACATGGGTACAGTGGTGTCTGCACAGGAGGCGCAGGCTCAGGCAATCCTGCAGCAAACCAAGGTAGTGAAACTTCTGAAACATAACCATCACATCTTTAAAACATGAAATGAACTAAAGCTGGACAGCTGTGTCTGACTCCTTTCTGCTCTGTCTTCCTTCTCTTCTAGCTTGCTATGAAGGGACCTCCAGGGCCACTGGGCCTCAGGGGAAGACCTGGACCACTTGTGAGTGAAATCATATCATGTCGACTGTTGTGTGTTTAGTGTGAACATCCCTGCTACTTGAATAACTGCTGGATCAAAAGCATGGTAGTTAAAAGATTAATAATCTAAACAGACAGTCCCGCACTACCTTTATTTTTGTTTTAAAAGTCAAATAAAGCTACACAGTGTTTGTTCACACTTTCCCAGTACTAAGATGAATGAAGAGTAATAGCAAGGTTTAGACCTGCTCTTTGTGTCCTGAGACTGTTTGCTATGAATTGTGCCATTCAAATGCAAAAAAGTAGCCATGATCAGTAGCCATGACAAGAGGCTTCTGTTGTGGTGTTTCACAATTTGTAAGATTCATACAGGACATGTTTACATAAAAGACTCGGATCACACAGAAATGCATCACAATGTGTTTTCACCTTTTTTGACCTCAGGGTGCTCCAGGTCCCTCTGGGCTGAAGGGGTCCAATGGAGATATGGGGCCACCGGTGAGTCAGCTGGTTGTCTTCCTTTTCTAACACATAGCCATCTGAGTACAAACTCAACTTTTATTACATACTCATGCTTTTCACATCAGGGTCCTTCAGGGCTGCTTGGTATCCCAGGTCAGAACGGACGAATCGGGAAAAGGGTGAGAATGTTTTTTCTTTTCTTTTTTTAATTACGTTTAATCTTTGTCTGGTATTAAGTTGTGATTGGTTTTTTCAATAATTATAAAAATACAGTTAGTCAGTGTGGAATTTAAGATGTGTAACTTGTTTGTATCTTTCAGGGTCGTGCAGGTGCAGACGGGGGTCGTGGTGCAATTGGAGAGACTGGAGCAAAGGTGCAGAAGAAGTGATGTGACATGTTAAAAGCTCATTCCGTCATCTTTAAATATAAACGTATATCTCTTTTTTCTCAGGGGGATCGAGGTTTTGATGGCTTGCCTGGACTTCCTGGAAATAAAGGACACAAAGTAAGTAATCTGTCTGATTGAGTGGGGGCAGTAGGTGATTCATAAATCCATGTGCTAACTACTTTCGTGTGTGCGTGGTTTTTCTCAGGGAGACAGGGGAAAGCCTGGTCCTCTGGGTCCTTCTGGTAATCCAGGAGAGAAGGTGAGAGGTACCTCTGGTTCAGGGTTGTCATTACTTTGCATTTTTTGTTTGTTTCTGTATGTACAGGACGTATCAATGTTTGTGTTTCTTTGAAGGGTTCTGAGGGGCCAGCCGGGCCAAGAGGACAACCAGGTGATGCTGTAAGTGTCACAACTTTAACTCTAAATATCATCTTACAGAAGTTGTTATACATTTTAAGAAACAAGACTCTTTACATATTTGCTCATGATATTGACCGTTCAAATTACTAATTTTGATAACCACTCTGAACCACTGAATTAGGTTATTTAACAACAAAAATAGGATTACCAAACCAAGTGATAAAGTCAGATGTAAAGACATAAGCAAAATGGAAAGGAAGTGAAAACCTGTAGAAGTCTGAAAATTAAAGGTAATCTAACCTTTAACTATTTCTGACAGTAGCTTTATTATTTGTCATTATCTGAAAACGGACAAATAGTGCTGATATAAAAGTAGGCAAAAATGTTTTTACATCTCTTTTCTATAAGAATTAGTGTAACATCGAAATAAATGAGCTTCCTGTAGGCTTATGCGTTTTTTTTTTATTTGGATATATCCAAGCTAGCTGCTATTTTCATTTTCCATGCTAAGCTACATGGCTACTAGTTGTAGCCTACTCAGCTGTATTGAATCAGGAGTAGCATTGATCTTTTTATTAAACACAAACAAACTGAAAAACCATTGGTTCTTGTATAACAAGATTTAACATCAATCCTCTGTAAATCTGTGAATTAGCTTCATTCAATTAGTGTCATTTACTTAAAAAATGCGTTGGCTGGACCTCTATCCTACTATACCAATACAATAGATACTTTAGCCCCTTACAATAATTTTAAAACCAATCTTGATCTTTACCAACACATTGAACAAGTGCTGACTAAGCAAAATATCCTCACTCTTCAAATTCAAGTTGGTCCTCACAAAGATAGAAGAAAAAAAGGAACACACACTCATTTACATGTAATAATATCTCATTTAATGTAACTGTGACGTGTTTTTCAGGGTTCCAGAGGTCTGAATGGTCCCAGAGGACGTGCTGGTCCCCCTGGCCAGACTGTGAGTGAGACATATATACACAGTGCCATGCATTAAACCTCTGCACTGCCACAGACACAGAACTAAAACATCAGTGACACTCATTAGGTCACTGACCCAGGGTCGCCGGTTCAGGTTCCGATGCGGACCAAAATATGGAAGTCAGTCTGGTAGCCGGACCACTTCTCGAGCACTGCCGAGGTGCCCTAGAGCTAGGCACAGAACCCTAACCAGCTCAGTCAGGAGGCGCCTTCTTTGTGCTGCCAATGCACTCTGATAACATAAATGCATGTCCACAGGTCGTGTTTGTGCATGTGTATGATTCAGGCCTGTGTGTGTGTGAGAAGCATGTCTCTTAATAACAGAGTGCAAACCAGAATTTCCCCCTCAGGGATTAGGATAGTATAGAGCTTTATTGTCATAGTAACAGGTACAAGTACAGCAAAATTTCACTGTGCTGGGAGTGCACTGATCGACTGTGCGCGCGAACACTAGTTTCTTACCTGACATCTTGAAGCATCTGCCTTCCTTGAGAGCCAGAGGAGAAAAAATAAACAAAGTATATGAAATTAAAATTAATGAATGAATTAATTAAAATGAAAAAATTAATTAAAATTAGCCCAAAGACAAGCATGATGCTATTTTTGCAGCTCTTTATCTATGCAGGGGAAATAAGGCCCCTTTCATTACCAACATGAATTTAGCTGTGGTTTCACTATTTGATAAAGCTTTGTCATAATGCCTCATCATGATGTAACTGTGGTTATCCATTTGTTAACATGATGTTATGTAATTGTGATCTCATTTAAGCGTATCTTTGCCAAACGCTACATTACATCTCCAAACACCTCGAGCAGTATCTTTCTAGTTTTATAATTTCCAATATGGATGCACATGTTAAAAGACAAGCTAGAACTTGTGTTCATCTGACACTTTTTTATGAGTTTTGTGTGAGTTAATTTAGCATAAAAACCTCCAAGGAGGTGCTCATGCCAAAACCAACATGGGCCTGACAAATGTTTGAGGTTTTGTTTTGTTGATGTCACAGCAGGTTTATGTAACAAACCTCAGACATTTCAAATTTATAAAAACATGAATATATTAAACCAGTGCAGCCCTAGTTTTCCCTTTATTTTGCCTGACAGCGAAATAAATAATTTTTTATGGAGAGAGGGTTGATGTGTCAGAAAATAAACCACAGTCAGAGAAGTATGGCTTTGTCTGCATCTAAGAAACGAGTCATTGTTTTAAAAAATCTATTGTGCCATGAGGGTACTAAAGGACATGATGAAAATGATGAGTTCCTTCCATTAACTCTATTTCTTTCTCTTCTCACAGGGTATTCGAGGAATTGATGGAGTTCAAGGTTCAAAGGGCAACATCGTAAGTATAATCAAACTCTAAATAAAAACATCACAAGCTACACTGGTGTCCAAATGAGAAATACCCTTTCTGTCTTTTATTTGTCTTCAAAAAACAATAAAATAACTTGAACCTGTTGAATGTAATACATCTTTTTTTAATCCATCCATGTTGTGTTCAGATAATGCCATAGAGCTCATACATACACTAAGGTTAGAAAAACAACAGGGGACAACAAGAGATATGGATTCTACAACATTATTTACTTATTACTTTAAATGACGGCTTTTCCTTTTTGTAACAGGGATCTCCAGGAGAGGTCGGAGCACCTGGACAGCAAGGAAATCCTGGGATTGTGGTACGAGCAGAGAACAGATACTCATGAGAAAATAAAATAATTGCATATTAAGGTCGAAAAGAAACTAATGCTCAATCTATCATGCAGGGATTTCCTGGTCCTCAGGGGTTAGTAGGGCATCCAGGAGAGAAGGTAAGACACTTTCAGTTTGTTTTTAATGTTGAGGTAAAAGAGAGATCCCTTATTGAGTGATGTTTATTTTCTTAAAGGGGCCTCAAGGGAAGAAGGGGATGCAGGGTTTACCTGGAAACGATGGGCCCCCAGTAAGTACATGCATCAATTATATATGAGGATTCTTATTGATATTGTTTCCAATTATCTATCCAACTACATATTATATTAATGCTCTCAATTCAAACAGGGTCATCCTGGAAGAGAAGGTACTCCAGGTGAAAAAGGACTGCCGGTAAGTTTTGTCTGTATGTGTTATAGTTTTCTTGCTGTTGTAGAAATAAATGTGAACTTGTCAATCAATATAGGATTAGTTTTACATTTTCAGAGGGACTCTTAAGTCCCATTTACTTCAAGTAAAGTGTTCCTAGCTCATGTGAAGCCAGAAACTTGAATTTCCCCCCAGGGACAAATAAAGTTTTTTGAATTTAATTGAAACTGTTTTGATTTTTTACAATTTACACGTTTTTGCAATTAAACCAACAAGATATAGTGTGTTGATTATAGAGCCCAACTTTTTCCCTCTGTGGCCAGTGTTTGTGCTAAGCGAAGCTTAAAGACTACTAGCTGGCTGTAGAATCGCATTCCTCTGACTATTACTAATCATTTCACCTTCAGTCAAAGCAAGATCATAGACAAGTTTACTTCTCAAGATATTAAACTATTTTTTGAATGTGTGGGTCATTTCAAGGGTCCCGTCGGAGTGCAGGGTCCCGTTGGATACCCTGGGCAACGAGGAGTTAAGGTAGGTTAAATAGCAAGGCCTCGTATTCCTGCTTGTGTGTACAATCCCTGGGGTTAAAGTGGCCTTATGAATTCCATGGTTCTTTATTAGTTACAGGAATTCCTCAATTAATCAAAACGGTAACATGTTTTCCAATCTGATGATGAAGCTACGCTTTTGTGGAAGAAACGTTCATTTTATTTAAGACAACATTCAAGTTCAATAATATAAACCCTAACATGAGATTAAGGATTTTCAGAAAGGATGTTATCAATTTAATGTTTGCCACATCATGAGCAAGTCCTGAGAACCAAATGCTACATCATGTGTTTTCTGTTTCCTTGTTGACCTACTCTTTCTTTGTTTGGTTGAAGGGAGCAGATGGAATCAGAGGATTAAAGGGAAGCAAAGGTGAAAAGGTGAGGCAGAAAAGTGATTCGGTCTGTGCTAATTCAGAATGTTGTGTTGTAAACTGTCATATTAACCACAGTATGAACAGACAAGGTCCCATTGTTAACTTGTCATCCTGTGTGGCTTTTTGCTGTCTGTTAACTTAGACTTGGGCTATGTCCCATTTATGAGGCTCCATCTTTCAGAGGGTGCATTTAAAGGGCCGAGACATCACAGAGGCTTAATGAAAACTATCCCATCAAGAATACTTCAAATGCAGCTGACAAATGCGCCCTCCTTTCCCTGGCCAATGAGTGCATCCTTTTTGGCCCAACAAATAGATTCATTTGGAATCCATTTTGTTCCATTTTTTAAACCTTTATTTATAACCAAAGGCTGTTATTACATTTATAAATTGGCCTCAAGCACAGACTAAGCATGAGCTGAAAAAACAAACAAAACACAATGAAATGGAAACACAAAAATGAAATAAATAAAGAAAAAATGATCACGTTAAAAAAGTTACATACTGTTGCTTTGGTTAGGTAGTTGCAGCAATTTTCTGTAGACCAGAACGTCTAACTTCAGTTCAGCCTGAGCTGTCTACGCATGCTGAGAAGGCTGGGTCCTTTGTAGGATGCTCCCCTCTGAAATGAGATGCAGCTTTTGAGTCTTTATTCTGTGTGAAGGGAGAGGACGGGTTCCCCGGGGCCAAAGGTGAGATGGGAGCAAAGGGAGACAATGGAGACAATGGAGCTCCAGGTGGCCGAGGAGAAGATGGGCCCGAGGGGCCAAAAGGTCAGACTGGTCCTCTAGGAGAAGCTGGTTCTGGTGGTATCGCTGGCGAGAAGGTGCAGTGCTTAGTTAGCATGCTAATCATAATCAATAAAGTTGTCTATTAATATTGTTGAAACTATGTTTCAAAAGAAGAAAGTCACATTTTCTCTATTTTGTAGGGCAAACTGGGAGTTCCTGGGCTACCAGGATATCCAGGGCGACAGGGGCCAAAGGTACGATAGAACAGTCACCAATGATTGATTTATTAATTTAGTGTAAACCATCAACTTTTAAAGTGGACATAATTAATGCAAAGGGAATGAGTGTGTCTTTCTCCTCTTCAGGGTTCTGATGGATTTCCTGGTTTACTAGGAGCTGCAGGGGAAAAAGGGAAGAAAGTAAGTAGCTGATTCAAATTGTTGTGATGTGTTGTCATGAAATCAGACTTTCTCCATTGACTTCTCGTCTTTTGCAACCAGGGTCCTGCAGGACAACCAGGAGGCGCGGGCCAGAGGGGTCCAAACGTGAGTGCTGTGTCTTAAATCATTCTCTCTGAGGGAGTCATCCCAAAAGGATCAATAAAGTTCAGTCTAAGTCTATTCCCTGGTTAAGAAGGCGCTGAATTGCATAGATAGTAACACATTTAAAAAAAAAAGCAATTCCCATGCAAATAATTTAATGTTTTAAAATTAAGTTAAATCCTTTGGTAAACTTTTTTCAACTTTAGAATTAAGATGGCACAGCCCTTATAACCTTCACATCTGCCCCTAACAGGCTAAGAAAAGTAAATTCAAGTTTAAAAAGTTTGGAAAATGTGTATTTTTCACATTAAACCTCAGTTATACTGTTTACGTTAACTTTTAACATCAGTTTCCCCTATAATCACAATGCTACATGTCTCTGAGTCAATACTGTGTTTACTGATCCAGCCCCTCATTAGTTTGCTGTATACAGTAGTTACTCTCTGTATCTAAACTGCAGTATGGTGTCAGACCTCCTGTCTCCTGCCTGTCTTGTGTTAGGCCTTATTCCTGTTTCTTTTCTGACAGGGTGCACGAGGTGCCAGAGGAGCAAAAGGGCCTACAGGAAAATCAGGAGAAAAGGTCAGCTAATTCTCCTCTCCACCAAAAAAACCCCCCAAAAAACGTACCATTTGTGGATGTCAAAAGTTTAACAGACAATGTTAGCTGTTTAATCCAACCTTCACTGTCGATGTTCCTTTTTATTTCATAGGGAGCCTCAGGACTCGATGGACCCCCAGGATCTCCTGGAGAGAGAGTAAGAAATACACTTTTAATCCATGTTAATTAAATGATTGAGCAGCTGTTTGACCGCCTGATATAATGACTGGGTTTATATTTTTAGGGACCTTCAGGCCCGCAAGGAAGGAATGGAGAGTCAGGACCTAAAGGAGGAAATGTAAGTTGTGACAAACCAAATATTAAAACACACACACATACATCTTAAAATAGCTTTTAAGTCATAAAGGTGAGTTTTGTGTTAGAGCCAGTATAAAGGTACTCCGCGTAAACAAATACCACTCTTTACGAGTTTTACAAAACAACCCCTACAAAGATAACTTTTGAACTTTCTACTTAATGATAAGATGAAACAGGGTCTAATAAATTAATCCTCATACTACTAGTATTGACTTCGACCAAGAGACTTAAGGTCTCATTCATACCTAGTGCAATTAACATGTTAAACAACATTTAGCCATTTGTTGCTCTTTTTGCACTGTAATTCCACATTTGCACACCTCCACTTTGCACTTACTAACTTGTCAGGAATTCCCATTTTGGTTTGTGCTCTTGACTGCTCCTATTGCATTGTTTTATTTGGTTTCATATCTTGTTTTGCTGCCTGTTTTCAAATTTCAAAGGCAAACTTTTTTTTCCTGGACATCTACATCAATTAATTTCTCAGCTTTCCCTTGTTATATATATGTATGTGCATGTTTCCATGTTTTTCTGTGTGTGCTGATGTATGTGTGTGTTTGAAGGGTCCTGCTGGGAAAGACGGACTTCCAGGTCACCCAGGTCAAAGAGGAGAACCGGTGAGTTAGTTAAAATTTAATCAGTAACTGCAATTTTTCCGTGAGAAATGTGAGAAAATTCCTTTGAGATTTTTTTCAACTTTTCTTCTTCTGTAACTTCAGGGATTCCAAGGGAAGACGGGCCCTCCAGGACCCTCAGGTGTTGTGGGGCCTCAGGTGAATCACTTGTTATGTAATATGTCTCCTGCCAAGGGCTTCAGGTTACTGATGATCAATTTTGTGTATTTTTAGGGTAAATCAGGTGAATCGGGTCCAGCAGGGGACAGAGGACACCCAGGGGCACCAGGTGTCCCAGGAGAGCATGGTTTACCTGGGGCTGCTGGGAAAGAAGGAGGAAAGGTGAGTCCACACACAGAGCCCTCCACATTTAACCGTGAATATCACCTCAGAATGTCATTATCTTTTTGTTCGATCCTTTCCTTGCTCATATTGCACCCTTACTCTGATATCTTCTACAATCTATCTGAGTGCTGCCAAATCTTTCTGTAAAAGCACAAGTATATTGTGTTTATTTCTAACCACTTTATTAAATTCATGTTTTGACCAGCCTCTCTGACTCTAGATCCCTGTCTTGTGTTTTCTGTTTGTTTAAGGTTGTTGGCATTTTGATTTTGTTTTTTCTGTGCCCTGTGATGTTCACCACAATGTGTATTTTGAAGGTGCTATATAAATAAACCTTCTATGAATCACTGATTTATTTATTTAGCAATTTATTCTGCATCTCAGGGTGATCCAGGTTTACCAGGGACATCAGGGAAAAATGGTCCTACAGGACTGAAGGGTTTCAGAGGAAGCAGAGGAGCTGCTGGAGCTATGGTAACATACACATACAGTATACAACACAAGAATGTACTTGATATGAATGATATCAGCAACATGTACAAATAATATTGAATCTCTTCAGGGACCTCCTGGTCTGAAAGGAGGATCGGGACCTAGTGGATCCCCAGGAGCTTTAGTGAGTCCCAGAACATCTCTCATGTTAATGTAGTCCAAGTGTATGTTTAATGTTTGTGAAAGGATCGACCACTACTCTGTGGCTATCATGTTTTGAAAAAAAATATAATTCCAGGAATGTTAAACAAGGTGTTCTTTCTGTAGGGGGCGTCAGGTGAGAGGGGACCTCCAGGACCAGCAGGTGCCATCGGACAACCTGGTCGCGCTGGAGCAATTGGAGGACCAGGACCAATGGGAGAGAAGGGCGAGCCTGTAATTGAATCTATCCGTTTTATTCTATATCAATGTATTTTGTGTTCTCTTTTTTTTGTTTTGCTCTTCTGTATAGACTTTACTTATTTTTAGGTATAAGGAAATGAAATGAATTCTAAATGAGTATGTTCACTGAATTGTGAGCCTGCACAACTCTGTTTGTCTATTTTTTTTGTAAGCAGACAAAACATGTTGAATGTTTGTGTTCCAGGGAGAGAAGGGTCCAATCGGTCCAGCAGGTCAGGATGGAGGTCAGGGACCTAATGGGTTGCCTGGGGCAACAGGCCCTGCAGGACCTCCAGGAGATGATGGGGACAAGGTAAACTGTTAGTTTCTTTGCATTTTACTGTTGCTGAAAGTATAAATGTGTGTTTTTACCACAGTGATAAATTGTGCGTCTTTGTGTTTGTCTACAGGGAGAGCAGGGAGAGTCCGGCCAGAAAGGCAGCAAAGGAGACAAAGGAGAATCAGTGAGTCTACAGCTCAATATGGCCTAAACTTCATAACCAGATTAGATCTGATCTTGTCTGAAAGCTTACCCCCACCCCCCTTCTCTCTCTCCTTACAGGGTCCTCCTGGACCAACAGGCACTCAAGGAGTAGTTGGCCAGCCAGGACTTCCAGTGAGTCTACTCCTCTTCTCTTTGAATTCTTTTTTATCTTTGACCAGTGTCTAAAAAAACAAAAAGCTCTCAGATCCCACATAAACATGTTTATTGAGAAGTTTGTGAAGTCCCTTATGTGAAAATTTCCTCTACTGAGAAATATTAATAGATGCTGTTTTATACTCACCCTGGTTTGATTTTTATCTTTGATCTGGAGGATGAAAGGGCTCATACTTTATGTCATTCCTTTAATAAATATTTTATTTAATATTTTATTGGAAACCTTGCACAAAAATTTCTTGCTGGGAGTTAGAAACTTAGGCCATTATCCATCACATACTGGTTTGTTAACTACAAAGCTACTTCCTGCAGACAGTTAGCCTAGCTTAGCTTGAAACAGCACCTGGAAAGCTCACTCCTTAGCATTTAGAGTGATGAGCTAAATTTTGGAGAGGGAGCATTTCCCAGTTTGAGGTAGTCTTACAACCTGCACAAAGTCTTTAACATCATAAAAATATAGGCACCTCGATAAGTCCTTAATATGACTAGAACTAACAGTTAAAAAAGGTTTTTATACAGATAAGTATAAATTAAGTATGGCAGGATATCAAGTTAGCTCGGGTTTGTTACATGTGGACAGAGCCCCTTATTCCCCGACCTTATTCCAAGCTAAGCTAGCCAGCTGTTAGCTGTAGCTTATTATTTAGCTTTCATGTACAAAAGTGGCCAGAAAAAAATGTAAATGCATGTAAAAACATGTATTTTTGAAAAATATAATCTTACATTGTGTCAACATACAAAAAAAAAATCATTCACTCACCAGCCTTAATTATCTGGAGCCTTGCATTTATGCATAACATAAGACAAGGCTCCACCTAGTGATTGATTTCTGAACTACACATTTTCTGTACACAAAACATTGTGTTACCTCTTCCCTCATAAAAACTGTAAATAAAAGGCCCATGTTGGCTTCTTTCTGTGAATCTTATCATCATTACACACTCCTTTGTGCACCAGGGTGTAGATGGACTGGTGGGTCCCCGGGGCCAGCAGGGCATGTATGGTCCGAAAGGAGATGAGGGACTCCGTGGCTTCAAGGGCTCCAAAGGACCAATAGGATTGCAGGTGAGCAGTCAGGCCCTTCAGACGACTTCTGGATAGATGGAGTGAACTTTGAGCTCCTTTTTTTTAATCCTCTTGCACCCTGTGTGTTTTTTTACCACAGGGCATGCCCGGCCTACCAGGAGAGAAGGGTGAGAGTGGACACGTGGGACTGATGGTGAGACTATATCCTGTTTTACGATCCGTCCCTTTTAACCTTCACATTTGACCTTAATCAACGCAAATTAATTCATTGATATATCTACCTGTGTGTTAGGGTCCACCTGGGCAACAAGGCCCTAATGGTCCTCAAGGACCCGTGGGTGGACAGGTAAGTCTCACACTTTCTGTAAATTAATACATTCTCGGTTAATTTAAACATTAATTTTTATTCTGATAAAACGTTGTGATCTTGGCTGTTTTGTTCAGGGTCCCAACGGTCGACCTGGGATGATAGGGACAGCTGGTGTTGTTGGAGAGAAGGTAAAGAAATAACTTTTGTTAATGTTTGTCCCTAAAGAAATTGTGCCGTCCTCAAGTTCTTACATTTATTTTCTCTCTAAGGGGGAGGATGGAGAGGCAGGTGACCCCGGCTCAGTCGGTGTTCCAGGAAGGCTGGTGAGTTTATTTGCTTTAATTTCGGGGCACATTTCAACTTCAAAGTAATAGATCAAAGACTTTGCTTCCACCATATTGGGTTTTTAAGCTTCTCTTACGCTTCTCCTCTGCCCCACTTTCCTTAATCGCTCACTCTACTCCGTTGCTTCTTCAGGGAGAAAAAGGAGACCAGGGAGAGAAAGGAGATACGGGCCCTTCAGGAGCAGCTGGTCCTCCAGGAGCAAGAGGCACCACAGGAGAGGATGGAGCCAAGGGCAACGCTGTGAGAGACAATCTTCTCCATAAATGTTTTGTCATAAACTGTGACTTAAAAAGCATGCTGTCAATCAACTAAAAAATGTAATCGTGCCCATTCACAGTAGAAGGTGTTAAATCACAATTGATCACAACTCAAAAACATTCTTATTTTTTTCCCGAGAATCAAAATTAATGAAAATTGGACTTTATTCTGCAGAAATGTAGACAGACATCAGGCTTTAAGATATATTTCTCTAACTTGTTCGAATGAGCGCTGTGCTGAGTTAGCATGTCGGTTCATTAGCATCAGTCATTGTTTTTGAATGATATTGGGTGAATGGGTCTCTACCTTCATTTTCATATGAAGCAGGCAAGTCATTTGATTAGTTTGTGTTTAAAACATTGGACGCATTAGTGTCTTTAGATTTATCACAGAGGTTGACAGCACTACATAAAACACAACAAAAAGTCATCTAATACTCTTTGGACGTTTTTTATGACCTTGGACCTTAAATGAACGCATTGCAATTTGTTTGTTAAAAATCTCTTTTTCATTCACTTCAAAATCTGACTTATATTATTATAACTAACACTTAGATTTTATGTGATGAAGTATACAGTATTTTGATTAATTAAAGGACAAATGCAGTAAAAATGAGAATGATATTTGTGTAGTACATTTTTTCTATACTGTACTGAAACAATCAGTTTTATTCAACCTTAAAAGACATGGAGGTCCCATCTCTCTGAACTTATTTGCTTCTGTGTTCAAATGCAGAATAATTTCAAACTCTCCCTCACTCTCTCTTCAGGGTCCTATAGGTGTCACCGGGGACCTTGGACAGCAAGGAGAGGCTGGACCCAATGTGAGTTTCTGCTCCTTTTATTCAACTTCTTTTTTCTGACTGATAAGCTCTAACTTAATTTCGAGCCCAAATTTTGGCAGTAAGGGAAATACCTTGTACATGTAGGTCTTTCTGGGGTCAACCAAGTAAATTTTCTTTGCTTGGATATATCTTTTGATAAATATTTAGATCAGGACACATAACTCAAGGTTTAAACATAATGTCTAGAAAAGGAGAACGTTACCACTTGCTCATCTAATACATTTATCTTTATTGTTTATATTAATTCCATACATTTCATCGACTTCTTACAGATAAATTAAAGGATTTAATCTATTGAATTTAATCTGTCCTATAACTTTATTGCATTTACTTCATTACTTTAGATGAAGGGTTTTCAACATGTACATTTTTATGATGCATTATAGAAATCTCCTACTTTATTTTCCTGTAAAAATAAAGAAAATCTTATGCCCACCTTTTTTTCCTTTTTTTTTTTATTAGGGTGTAGATGGCCTGCCCGGGTCTAAAGGAGACACAGGAGACCCTGGAAAATCTGTGAGCTCCTCCATTTTCCAACATAACAAAACATTTTTCAAGTTATAGATCATGAACCTTTTTTTTGTCATCACACAACGCAAGTATTGCCTTATAATAGTTTATTTGTACTTGTATTTTGTTTAGGGACCTCCAGGAGCGGCAGGCGAACCTGGGCCCTCTGGACCTCCTGGGCGAAGGGTTTGTGTTTTTTGTTTTTATATGTCAGTGTTATCTGTTGACTAATTGAAATCTACACTTTCTTCCCCTGTTATAATGACTTTCAGTCTGTGTTTTTCTCAATCCTTTCCTACCATCTCTGTGTGTTTTTTTTGTGTTATTTGTGCATATAATAATCTTCAAACCCAGTCATGTAAAACAAGTTTTAAATGTTGTGTTCAGGGACACTTGGGGAAACCAGGAAAAGAAGGAAAGGCAGGCCTTAAAGGAGCAAAGGTGAGTGCTTAAAACAAAAATAATATAAAAACATTTAAATGCTTATAGCTTTAGACGATAACCTTCTTTTCTTTCTGTTTCAGGGTGCCCGTGGTTTGGAGGGTCCCATAGGGAAGACTGGACCTGTAGGTGCACAGGGATACCCAGGAAAGGCTGGACCTCAAGGTTTAAGAGGCATCCCTGGGCCTGCAGTAAGTTAGAGATCAAGCAACACATTAGCAGAAGTGCAGCATAACAAAAACAGAGGTTCTGCTACTCTTGTCATTTTGTCTCCTCTCAGGGAGAACAAGGTTTAAATGGACCCCCAGGCCAGACTGGACCCCCAGGTCCTATGGTATGACAAGTCATAGATTCAATAACATAACAGTGAAGAAAAATAATTTCAAATGAAATCAAGAAAGAAAACATATTTATCAACTGTTTGATCAATCACTACATCCCTTCAGGGGCCACCTGGATTACCAGGACTGAAGGGAGACCACGGCAAGAAGGGGGAAAAAGTATGTGCATTCTATACAAGCATAATCATCAACTTCAAACCTTTACTTTATACATTTGTTGAGCCTATTTTTGACATCCGTGCAGGGTCATGGTGGTCTTATAGGTCTGATCGGGCCACCAGGTGACATTGGAGAGAAGGGGGACAGAGGGCTGCCAGGGAACCAGGGACTACCAGGTCCTAAAGGAGATGAGGTGCTTAAACACAAATTGCAGTTTAAGTTTTGCTCTGCTAGCATCCCCTGCCTTCAGTCCCTCTTGCATATTTAAATTTTTTTGACCAAAACACTGCCAAACCACATCATCATTCAACTGTGCTTGTGTACATCTGGGTAGTAACATCTGGGTAACTGGAGCTGCAGTCTGTTGCTATTTCCCCAGCTAGTGACAGGTGGCTGCGTTGCAGTCTGAGCATAACATTTGACTGGCAAATTATTCATAATGTTTGACTGACTTGTAATTCTGGTGCAGACTAGTAATGAGGGGACCAGGTACCAACAGGCCAAATGTGGGATAAAGAGTATGTTTGTGCTTGGCACTGTGGGAAACGTTACTGCTATACTGAGAGGTAGATTAAAAATCAATACAATTTCCAAGTAATCCTCAAAACTAAACACTTCTATTGAAAACATTGGCTTATAAATGCCAACACGGGTTTACCTACAGGTTGATTTGACTTTCACTCTGTCTGCTATTTTTGTGCATCCACATGATTTTTTTCATTCTCTCATTCTCACTACAAGAAGCAGAGCAGGAAAAATAGTGCAAACCCTTTGAATTCTTTGAAAAATCCACCTGGTGAAATGTTGCTGGAGGCCAGCGTCAGGGGATTACATAACTCTCATGGCAGTTAACCCAGCATGGCCTTATATCCAAAAATGTAAAACTGAAGACAACATAGATTTAGTGATGTGAAGCCAATAAACTTTAAGTCTTTGGTGGGACTTTACAGGTAAAGCTTCAGAGTTTTATAACAATTATTATCACTTGTTTTGGTGTTTCCATTGTTTTCATTTGTCTTTATGTATTCATACTAAGACAGCGATATAGGATAGGTACATATTTAGCTTTGCAATACAAGTTTGGTAATCTCCTGACATGATCTTAACCAATAAAGAAAAAGAAAATCAATTAACAAAAATCTACTATTTTATGAGAAGTTGCACTCACCTGAACATTGGCCTCATTTTTTTTCTTTCGGACTACTATTAAACATATGGTTGAAAAATTATTATTATTAGTTGATTATTAAATGTTTGTGTTGCTGAGTCAGTGTGCAGTCTTTTCCTCCTTTTCTTGCTGCTGTTGAGTAATTGCCATGCACCCATGATGTGCGTATAAGCTCCCTCTTTCTTCTATAAGTCTATGTTTTTCATCAAATCCCACGACATGATTCAAAACAACTTTTAATTGGTTTATTTTTTTCTTTTAGAAATCTTCATGTTCTCCTCATATGTTCTCTTTCTCTGACGTTCATATTTCTTTCTTGATAAAAATCAGGGTCCAGTTGGTCCACCAGGGTTTCATGGACCTCCTGGCCCCAGTGGTCTGTCTGTGAGTACACAAAACAATTTCACATCACTACAAAAATATACGTCATTCCTGTAAGCATTTTGATAACTGTCATATCCTCTTTGACTCTTTACACTCTCACAGGGTGCCATTGGTTCAAAGGGTTCTAAAGGAAACCAGGTAAATGTATACACATACAGTAAATGTCCCACATCAGAGCCTGAAAACTCTCCAAAACCCATATTGATCTATTTGTTCTATTTCTATTCAGGGCTCTATTGGTCCTCGAGGAGACACTGGGCCTGCTGGACCGCCAGGACCACCAGTAATTATTGTTTATAATGAATTATTGTAACTAACAGACATTGAGGATATGAAGCACTAACCTATTAAAAACATAACCCATCTGTTTATCTGTTTACTTGTTGCCTCAAGTTTTTTTTCTCACATTCACACATTCTTTCTTCCTTTCTATCTCCTCAGGGATTGCCAGCAGTTGGGATGTCCCCTCTGCCGGAGCGGGGACGCAGGAGGAGAACGGACAGTTTGCTGGATGGTGCTGCACTTGAGGAAGAGGAGGAGCAGGAGGCGGTAGATAGAGGAGAGGAGGAATGGATGCAGGGAGACCAGGCGGGGCAGGATAGTTGGATAAAGGAGAAGGAGAGCAAAGGCATGGAGGAGGTGTTTGCTTCTCTGTCCTCGATGAAAGTCGAGGTAGAGGGTCTGCGTATCCCCAAAGGGACGTACCACAGCCCAGCCCGCACCTGCAAGGAGCTCTGGCTACTCAACCCAGAGCTCCCTAACGGTACTATTTATGTTTATGTATTCAACTATGTCAGTTGCATGTCTGGACTTGTCTCATCTCGTTGTTTTTTACTCTGTCTCACTTTTCAATTTTTCTATTTGGCCATCTGATATTGTGTGTGATTTTCTGTGGCAAAACAGATTTTCAGCCTTGTTTTTTGATCTCTCTGCCCTCCTCACCCTTTTTCTCTCTCTCCAGGTGAGTACTGGATAGATCCGAACCAGGGTTGCCATAGAGACTCCTTCAAAGTGTTTTGTAACTTTACTGCACAGGGAGAGACGTGTCTGTACCCTGACAAGAAGTTCCAGTCTGTAAGTTTCAATACAGAAAAACACAAACACACACGTTCACTTTTTTTTAGCATCTTATTAAACTATTCAAAACCAACGTAAGCTGAATAACATTTAATGACAAGATTAAACTATAATAAATCATTGTTTGATCAGTGATTATGTGAATTTACGGCTGTTTCTTTTTTCTTTCATATTAGGTGAAGTTAGCAGCCTGGAAAGGGGAAAAGCCTGGCTCCTGGTATGGTACATTTAGGAAAGGAAAACAGGTACAGTGTTATGATTTTCCATACTATTAATTTGTACAACATAATACTTCAAACCAATCAAAAATTGCAAAGGAATTTTATAAACACATATCCAAATGCATACAAATGTGTCAAGTTCGAAATGATTACACCGTGAGCAACAGCACTTCAGTAAGGTCTGTGAGCGCTGGTTTTAAGGTTGTCTGAAGTGTTCCTTCAGTATTCGTCTTCTTCTGAGGTTTTTACCCAGGCCTGATGTATAGATCCTACTCTCCCAAATGAGAGTTAAAATGACTCAAAAAAACAGTTACAGAGGGCAAGCTTTGTTACAAAATACACTGTCGCCAACCTAAGCTCTCTGTTGAATCTAAATCAACATCACTTTTCTTAAGATTTGAAAACACACTTAACCATAATCTTTTGAGTTTTTTGCTACAGTTTCTATTTTAAGACAATTTGCTGAGATGATCATAATGAGCAATGTGTTTATGAAGTTGGAGTTACCTTCCTTTCGACAGGTTTAACCTTCTGTTATCGGCCTGGAGTCTGGAGACTTGACTAATTGGAAGCTGGCAGGTGCATCTGATTCTCAAATAGTATGGTTTATTTGAGAAGATTTTCACTCAGCCTGTAATAAGAAAGGCCATAAAGTGAGCAACATTCAAGTATGTTCTAAAAGAACAAAAACTGTTGCTGCTATGAAACAGTATGACTCTGTGGTTCATGGTTTAAACACATGGTTAGTCTGGGTTAATAAACCTTCTCATGCCAAACGTCTTGACACAACATTTGAACAAATAATCAGAGGCTTTTGGTGAACTCAGTGTAATAATGTTAAATTTGATAATTCAGTAAAGTTGTCTTGCCAAAAACCCAACGTTCTCCGTCAATGAAGTGTTGACACTCTGATAGAATTAAATGAACACAAATTAAGTGTGCATAACTAATTGTCTGTGTACTATACATGTTGGAGTGATCCTGGTGTTTTCTTTCAGTTCTCATACTCGGGGTCTGATGGTGTTCCAGTCCATGTTGTCCAGTTGACCTTCTTACAGCTACTGAGCGCAACAGCCAAGCAAACCTTCACCTACCACTGCCTGAACTCTGCCGCCTGGCTGCATGCTGCCACCCACAGCCATGAACATGCAGTGCGCTTCAGAGGCAGCAATGGAGAGGAGCTGACACACGAGAACACACATTACATCAGTGCACTGTACGACGGATGTCAGGTAAATCACACAGACACAAATTGAAGTGTTAACTTCAGTGATAGTTGTGGCAGTTATTTTAGATTGAGTGTTTAGACAAAATAGGCTCATTAGTTTAAATCGTATTTTAATCAATTTGACCTTTTATGGTTTTTAGTCTTGTTTAAGTCAACAGCAATTCAGTACATTTCATTTCAGTTTTAGTCTATGACTTTTAGTCAGAGCGTTTTCTGTCTTCTAAAATAATTCGATTAACTCAAAGGCTTCATATTAAACAGCTCATTGTGAGCCAAATTCAGTTTTTCTGTCTGGTGTGGACACAAGCCAAAGCACATTTGAATTACGGATTTGGAAATTATTAATGCACCACTACTCCACTTTTCCCTTGTTCCTCGTCCATGTCTACACATTCAACACAAATGAAAATTTGAATGTGGTTGCAGTATAAAGATGGTGTGTCAGGTTGTGCTGTGTTGCTGGTGGGCTGTTAGGACGCTACAATTTGAAAAAAAACTTGAAACAAGCTGATTTTGTTTTTGACACAAACGTGTGTCACATACTCTTAGGACACGATGTTAGCCTTATAACATCCTTATAACGTTAGTAATAAAATGATATTATACACACCCTATTCACTCAGGCTGATGTGAACCCGTTAACACTTGTTATGGTGTCAGCTTCTACTCTCTTTGTCGCTCCACACCAAATGTAAAAAAAGTGGATTCAAATATTTTTCCTATTTTTCATTAACGAAATAAATACTTGAGAACACTTGTTTACTGATGGATGGATTATGTTTCTCTCCTGCAGACACGCTCAGGGCAAGAGAGGACACTGTTGGAATTTGATGCTCCACTGTCCAACACGCTCCCCATCATCGACATCTCCGTGCCTGATTTTGGGAAGGGAAACCAGAAATTTGGTTTCCAAGTTGGCCCGATCTGCTACAACGGTTAACGAAGCCGAGGGTGGGGCTTAAAAAGGGAATTATTTAATAGGAAAAAAAAGAGCCATGGACACTTTTTTACATGCAGGGAGAAAACTACATTCAAGACTTACCTGGAGAAAATATTTATAAGTTGATTTACCTACAACAGTGTTCCTTCATTTCAATTTTATTATTTTATGCAGATGTTCATTCACTCATTCATTCTTCTTATTGATCTCATTCATTTTCACATCTTTCTCATACACATTGCATTGACTGTCAGCTGTGCCATTCGTTTTTTTGAGTCATTCCTCTTTGAAGGAGTGATTGGTGCTCCCACTGTTTCAGCTATTTCTATCATACATTTATTAATCTATGCACTCAATCAAACATGCCTATAAATAGTATGATCAGTGAATCCTCTTTACAAATACAGAAACATCCCATTTCAGGCACATCCACTCACCATGTAATAACATGTTATTGTCAAACCTCAACTTGTTGTGTTTATTCTTGTTTGTTGTTGTAATTATTTTGTTGTTATGAACTGTAATATGATGTATATTGTAATTCATCACGGTGCTGTTATGTAGTTCCTTACAGGAGTGCATTATTATGTAAAAGGGAATTGGGGCAGTGCATTTTTTTTATATTGTGAATCCATGTTATATATTTCTTAAACATTTCAAACCAAACTGGTACATGATTGCCTCAATGTCTTTCTATGCTTAGTTTTGTGGGGAAGTGACTAACATATTTTAATAAAAGTACATAATGTACATTTAAGTGACATGATGGGATTTTGTTTTATTGAGTGTGACAAAAAAGTAATCTCAGGAGCAAAGAGACACTTAAAATTCTCCAATTTCATAAAGACTGAAATCTGAAAGGGTTAATGTTGTTAAATAGTGACTGTGGTCTGTGGTCAGCACACATCACACAGCAGGCTGGATGACATGAAGGTAGTGTTACAAGTGGCTGAAATTTCTGCAAATATTAGAAATACGTTTGAAATTCAAAAATATGAGTCCCTGCTGGCTGCTTTCACAAGTTTTTGGAGGTTTGTGTTGCTTTTCCCCGTCCTGTTACATCATTTTAAATTGCTTAGCATGTTTGGACGTGCTAGCTAGCTTGTTTCATGTTTGGTCTGTGATTCAACTCTGGCACAAAATATATCTTACTCGTTAGCGAGTAGATATTTTTGCACCTTGCTAGTTCACGACAACAGTTGTTGTGCACAAACATGACTCTGTAACATATTGGGGAAAAAAAACAACTTTCAAAAAAGTGGTCTGGCTAAAATATTTAGACCCAAAATTAATTACAAAAAGGTGCCACTGAAGTATGAAACAGTATAATTTGCCCATTAAATACAACTAAAGGTGGGGCATTTGTGATTAGAGTAAATGTGACTACTATTAATTAATCCATTTATTAATTTCCCTTAGAAAACTGAAAATGTACACTTTCTAAAAATGTATTTTTCTCATATATATATATCATTACTGAACTGACTGCTAGTTTATATCAATTGATCTGTGTCAAGTGCACCCATGTAATCCAGTTTGTATTTACGTAACACATTACCATCCTGTTCTCCAACTCCTCCTTCTCTATATCACTTTTTTCACTTACCCTGAGACACTTGTCCTCTCCACTTAGACTGAGTAGTTGTCTTCACTATGCAGCTGACGCCAGGACTGTGTTCTTCCTTCACAGCCAGAGGGGATCCACTCACTCCATCCTGACCTCCGCACTAGTTCATAACCCTGAGGCTAACTAAGGGAGGTGTGCAGTGTCCAGCTGGTACCTGAATTTGGAGAGGGTTTTTTTTTTTTATACCTGTGCTGAACTAAACCTTGTTCAAGACTACTGGGAACTGCTTGTGAGAAGAGAGTTGTGATGGGTCCACCTGATGTCCTTTGGGTGATTCAGCTGCTGTTTACTGTCTGCTCATGTAAGGTAAGAAACACACACATGCTGCCCTGATGTCCACGACCTCATCACTCATCACTGTGAAGTGAATTAAATGCCATTTTCAAACTTTAAATTAAATTTCATAGGAAATAATAACTGGAGAATAACTCATAATTCTATACTTTTCGGAGATAAGTTTCTCAATTACTTTTATTATTTGTCCTTGACTTCAAAGAAGGAGACATAAAAGGAGTAAAGTTTGATAGGAAAAAGAATAACACTGTGGGAAAAAGGAAAGCATCTCCGTGTTTCTAATTCCCCAAAACATGTTTTGTTAAATATTTCCACCATAGCATTTGCAAGAAATTAAAGGCTTCAATGATCAGCATCATAGAAAAGTATAATTGTTCAATTGGCTAGTAGAGGAGTTCAGTCGAGCATCGAGAGTTTACCTGCCACACACTAGTTTAAATCACATTTGAATTTCTGTTTTTAAACTCATTCACTTTAGACACGTAGATGCTATAAAATGCCTTGTTTTTGCTCTTTGTTGTTGCTTAAACAGTATGGACTGTTCGTCTCATACTGTATCTAAGTTTGCAATTTACAACTTTGTTCTTTTCTTCTATTTTACAACACATTATTATTCTACATTTCCTCAAAATACAGAGATGAAGCTACCTGAGTCAGTGACTGTAAACAAAACCCTCTAGGTGTTTTACATCATTCAGTGGTCGTGTTGGCTCTTTGTGCCCCTTCATCTCCCGTCGCCTGTGTTAGCCCTAAGTGCTGCTGATTGAAATATTCATGTTAGTTCAGCATACTCGCTGAAGGCTATTTTATGTATAATCCATGTGGATCCTGGGGGCTCTTTTCTGAGACAAGGAAGCGTAGGCATGTAACCGCTGATGAGAACAAAGGCTCAATGAAACATTTAGTGTTTCTTAGTTAAATTGTCAGCATATAATCGCTCCAGGCATGAGCCACAGAGTTGTTCTTGTGTAGCCGTGTTGTAGCGTTGGGTTGTTGCTTTTTGCCAGTGGAGGTGCTCTCTCTCTCATCTGCTGTTAATGCTGCTGAAAAACCTTTGTTTAGTCTCATTTTAAAGTTGAAAATGGATGCATCAGGTTGAACTTCCTAACTGTCACAACTAAGCATGTGCAGCACATCTATTGAACACAAATAAAACATGTTTACAGGGACACTTTGTTAATAGTTTATGATGTATACACTTATTATGGAATTGGGACATTCCTCGGCTCAGCAGATTTTTTAATTAGCTCCTTTTCATCTTTGTCCCTGGGCAGGTCAACACAAACACTGCACAGCACAGAAGTGGCAAATTGGCTGGATTTTGTTTTGGGAGTTCATTGCTGCCATGGAAACACAGCAGACATAAATCAAATAAAACATCCTCTGAGTGTCTTTCTGTTGAAGTTTAATCAGACCCGGTGAGGAACAGCTTATGCGAATAGTTTGAGGTTTGGAGAGGCAGCCGGCCACATGGTGGCAGCGTTGCATCAGTTGGCCTGTGAAGTAAAATTCTACACATAAAAATGCGCACACATATACACACAAACAGACAGGGGACAGGTCAATCCATAGCATTGTGCTTTCTTGTAGCCGTTTGCATTTAATCAATACAAAGGAAAGAGGGGGAAAGGACACCGAGCTGTCAAAATCAATGTGTTCGCTTTCATAGATAAAGATGAATGAGGGAACATAAGTGGAGGACAAAATAAGCTGAAAACGAGTAAAAAAAAAAAAAAAAAGAAGTAGATTATAAAAGTCAGAAAAAAGGAAGGTTATCTGCTTGTTCATTTTGGTGAATGTTCAAGAGGAGAATTTGCTCATTTCATGAATGAATTAAGAGGACAAAATTGTGTGGAGGATGTGATTTAGTGTGTCTAAAGGGAGAGAAAGAGAGAGAGGGAGAGACAGAGTGGTGAGGGAGGGTGAAGCAGAGAGTTAGTGGATAAATGAGAGAGAGCAGTGCTGGCTCAGCCACAGCGTCTTACTGCCAGGCGAAGAAAGCAGTCCAGGAGATGCACACACACAGGCAGACACAGCGCTCAGTAGGGTCTTACCAGCTGTTTCCTGGAGTATCCTCTGCAGCTTGAGCCTGTAGACTGTGGATGTTTGGACTTGTTGTTGCTGCTGCACATGGAGGCATCTGGAGTGTATTGTGCTCCAGGATTTATTCTCTTACCTGTGGCAGTGTAGGATTTGGGACTTGCTGTGGCGACACCATCAAACTCTGACTTTGGATATTAGACCATAAAAACTCTTCCTGAAGGTTTTTTTTTTTGGTATTTTTTTAACCTGTAGCATCATGTTGTGCACATGCTGTTTTTTAGCATGACTAATCTTAAGAGTTTGGACTGTGTGTGAAAGCCAGCTAGAGTCTCAGTGTTTCTGTTTGTGTGTGGATGTGTTTGCATCAGGATGAGTGTTCCCATGTTAAAGATTGGCGCGGTGCTCAGCACCATGGCTATGGTAACAAACTGGATGTCCCAGACTCTGCCGTCGCTGGTCGGACTCAATGGAACCATAATCTCCCCCGATGGCACACATGAGCGGATCGTCAGTGTATGTATTCTGTTAATATAAACACACTTGCAAACTGAATGAACTGTGTTTTAGGACAGAAAATGTGCTTCTTCTTTTTTTGACGATATAAGTTGAATTTTCAGATGATCTAAGATGTGTAGTTAAGACTCAGTTTAAAATCACAGAGGGTTTGTTTTCATCACCCAGCAGCTGGGGTTATCTTGTGATTTTTCAGTGTGCACTTTCAGTCAGCTGTTTTGTAAACATCAGCCACCACGCTCTATCTATGTAATCACATACTGTACGCTTCTCGAATGTGAATAATCAGAGAGAAACTGCTGCTTTTGAATTGCTAAAAAAAAAAAAAAAAAAACACCACCCATGCATTCTGACATGAAAGGGAAAGTCACATCCGGTGATGAACACAATCAGGACAATTTGCAGCAAAATGCAGCAGATGTTTAGATTGGCTCATTGAGAGCAGTGTATGTCACAGTGTGAAATGAAAGCATTGAAAGATAAATACTCAACATTTTTGTTTATCAGTCAGAAGGAACTCATGTACAGTATGTTTGTCTCAATACACGAATTGAGACAGATGGATCTTTGGTATTAATCCACTCCAGAGCAGTATATAAGTGTGTAAATGCACCTATACATACAAACAAAGGTTAATACTTAATTTTCTTAAAATAAACTTTAAAAAAAATACAGGACTGTAAAATGAAGAGCAATACGATTGTACCGGAAAAAAACTGATGTCAGTGATGACGATTCAATGATATGTTTGGAATATTTTTCAATTATTTATTTTGAATTACCATAAATTGCACACAAACTCCTGAACACATCTCTCTCTCTCTCTCTCTCTCTCTCTCTCTCTCTCTCTCTCTCTTAAAGTATGCCTGAGCAATTTAAAAATAACGAAACTTTTTGTTCATCCCAATTCTTAATAATAATGCAGGCTATATTGTTTTAAAACACGTATTAACGTATCAACTTGAACCACTGCTACACAAATGCGCACAGAAGACACACACACATACAGGTTGAGTTTATAAACACGGGGGTAATAGGATTGCTTTCCTGATGACTTCCTGGGGTGATATTTCTTCTGTGGAAAGCTGACTCACCCGTGAGATAGCCAGCAATTTGTTGGCCTAGCAACACCTTAGAAACCCCCAGGAAGGTGTACATACATAACACAGGTATCTTAACTCGATGTATGCTGTGTGTGTGTGTGTGTGTGTGTGTGTGTGTGTATGAGTGTGTGTTTGTGTGTTTGTGCGGGCTTTGGGCTTTGCATGATTTAGCTCTCTGGCATGAGAGGCACCTCACAGCTGCTATGTGACTGTACTTTGCAAGTTCAGCAAAGTGCCCACAGTCTGATGCAAGCAGACGCCTACACACACACACACACACACACACACACACACACTCACAAACAGAGACGAGCGCTGGCTGGGAACAGATGGAGATGTAAGTGGTGCAATGTTGCTGTTTCTTGCTGCTTCAGAGGATGATGGACAGAGAATCTCTTAAATCTTAAACTGTTGTGTTGCTGCGAGTCACTCTGATGGCTGGATGTAATTGTGAGTTAGATAAGCAGTTCAAACCTCGTCTGATCACACAAGCGCTGTCAGAGGAGCTCAGCTACTTCGTCCTTCACCGCACCTGTCATGCCCAAAATGTGTTCAGTTCTTTTAATACAGTCGTTAACACAACATAAATACATAAGCCAGGCATTGTTTTGATATTGTATAAAATGATTCAATTCTTTGTTTTAATGGTTCAGCCATCCTGTGTTTCTCTTTTGTTTGACTGCTAATCAGTACTGTTGTTGTGGACACTGATTCATCCATACTGTAAGTCTATCATTTTCATTTCAACCAGTAATTCAGTCTCTAAAGCTCTATGTTAGCGGATCAATAGCTCTGCAGGTTTGGAAGGACATACACGTACTGGAGAAACTTAACTGGGATGAAGGTGTAAAAGTCTCACTAATGCATGTCTGAACTTAATCCTAAAATTGTCAACAACTCAATCCTAACAAAAAGGATTAATGAACTCACACAAGAAAAGCGGCCAAGCATCTGGCTCGGGCCAAATGTTTCTTGTTTTAATTCATTGTTATTGTTTTTTCTTGTACAGTGTCTCAGGAGCAGTTAAGTTGCCATTGAAGTCTGTTGTCCAGTTTACGTTGACCCTGTTTGGCCCTTGAGTTAATCAGTGATTGAGTTTTTGACGGCCCTAATTTAAAATGATAAATAAAATACTAGCAGCCTCTATATCTATGTGTTGAGTCATACTGATGGGGGCAAAAATGGTTTGGCCCAACATGAGGACTCAATTCTGTAAAATTAGCTCCCTACATAAATGACTCTGATTCCTCGAATGAATACCCTCATGGCTAAAATAACCTGTTACACTTTGTAAGTATTATTCTTCCTCCACTGCACTGACTCTAACTGTTCAATTCTTGATGAAATTTACTTCTTACTTCTACTTTTATACGTCTGCACTGATCACAACCAGGGGATCTGCCTGAGTAGATTTTTTATCATCTCCCAGTCGGGTGAAATGAGCCCTTAGGTGCCATATGTCCTCCTCTGTTAAATCACATCGAGCATTCGTCTCAAGCAATGCTTATATTCTCATCCAAACCACGTCTTGCTGTTTAAAACCCATTTTAGCCCCGTCACCTCCATTGTCAACATGACTTCAAGGTTAACACTCCAAACACAGCTGATTGATTTATCTAAAGTTTCCCCTCCAGGCCTTCACCTTCACTCCCTGCACCTCCTCTTGTGCAGCCGTCCTCCCAGCTTCCTCCTCTGTCAATTCTCTTTTCCAGGGTTTATAGGGCAGCTTCTCCGTGATATTATTGTGACAGGCTGGTGCGCAGGCATGGAGCCATTCCTTTGTATTGTTCTGAAATGTTCAAACTAAGTAGGTCAAGCAGAAGACCTGCTTAAATCTCACAAAAATGAGCTCACTTGTGCTCTCATTTAATGTGTTGGGACTCTGGTTGGACACTTAGACCCCAGGGAACAATTTGCGTCACCTCAGCCCTACCTAATGAGCTCAAAAATAACCCAAGAAAAGTTAAAAAAGTCATCAAATAAAAACTTAGGGGGGCGTTTTGGATCTATAAATACATGTTTATATACATTTATATGTGTGTGTGTGTGTGTGTGTCGTGGTAACCCTAAAAATACATGCATGTTGATGGCATTGGAAATTATGTGCACATTTCTCTTGTGTGCTAAAAATAAGTCCGTGAGACCAAATGATGGCAGTTAGAATGTTTAAACCCAGCAGCGACTGCGTGCTCAATTTTGCAATTCAAATACTCTTTAATGCACTGTAAAACTCAGACCATATGCCCCGATGAACAGCATCTGAATTCATCCTTCAAATTGTATTCAAATTTAAAGTTGTGTTATTTCAGAAGCCAGACTGTAAAACTTTCATTGGCCACTTTGGGGCCTCAAAGCTTTAGTCACAACTATTACATATCATCTTTATTTAAAGGCAGAGTCATAGCGTTGTCCTAATTCCTGGTGACTGTGTCTGTAGAGAGCTTTTCCTCTACCTGTCTGTTTACGTTTTCTGCTGTTTTAGTTGACTTTAGGTACGTCATTGGATGGGAAGAAAGTCTATTTTCCCCACGCCAGGACAGTTTGCAGGTCAGTTTAGAACTGGACACGATTTAGCCATTGGACATGATTCAAACACATGACACCTATTTGAACATCTTTTTTTTTTTAAAGGATTATTTTTGGCCTTTTTGCCTTTATTGATAGGACAGATAGAGTCGGAAAGGGGGAGAGAGTGGGGAGAGACATGCGGGAAGGTGGCCACAGGCCGGACGCGAACCCGGGCCGCCCGCGCGAGGAGTAAAGCCTCGCAACATGGTACGCGCGCTGTCGCTGCCGCTGAGCTATCGGCGCCCCTATTTGAACATCTTTATTGGCTTCCAGTTTGTTACAGAATCAAATTCAAACTATTCCTTCATGCTTATCCAAGCATTAAATGGTATGGCACCACAACATCTGTCTGACCATGCTCACTGACTACAGCCCAATCAGATCCCTCAGATAAGCAGGCATGGGTCTGCTGAATTTACCTCCAGTCAAAAACCAAGTCTGGTGCATTTAGTCACCATGCTGCTAATCTGTGGAACAAACTAGCTGCTGACCTGAGGTCTGCGGAAACTTCAGCTTCTTTTTAGAGCCGTCTTGAAATATTGCTTCTCTCTCGTGCCTCGTGGCTGCCAGTTCCCTTCTAAATGTGTTTCTGTGTGTGTGTGTGTGTGTGTGTACATATGGTCTCTGTGTATTCTAGTAGAAACAGGTGTATGCATACCTTGCATTGGATGGTGCAAACTCCTTTTATAAATGTGTCTTGGATTTAAAAAGTGCTTTTGAATCTATTTGATGTTTTTTTTGAATGAGTTGATATTGTTTGTTTATTTTTTTAAGCACATTGAGTTTAGGTTTGTATGAAATGTGCTATAAAAGTTAAATTGAATTGAATATGATTCTTTAAGCACTTGTTGCTTTGAGCAACCCCTTTATATTTTTTATTGACAAATTAATTGATCGGCTAGTGACTGGAATCAGCCGATTTTCAGCTTGTTCATATGTGATCCTATCAAGCACATCAACATTAGCTAGTTCAAGTTGGATGTTAAAATGATGTCAAGCTTATGCTAAAAAAATTTTTTTTAAATAAATTGTGGTTTTAACTGGCTCTGGTGAGAGTAGAGTCGTGCTCTGTGAGTTGGTTTAGTTGTATATTTTTCGGGCACTTTTCTGGATGCTCTAGGGAGCTGGTGACTTTTTGCTGGATAGAACAGCAGCTCTGGCTGTGGATACGAGGATGGAAAGTCTCCAGTACTGCTGATAGCTTTCCTGGACGCAGACCTGTGGGAGATGTCACCGCTGATTTAAGCTGCAAATGAGAAATATCCAATTTACTTACAGATGTCTATGGTGCAGTTGGGTATAATAAAATACAAAAAGGGCGTGCACTCATCTTCTTACAAACCTAGATGGACAGTTAAATTACAATATGTGTCTTGCCAAGAGCTCCTGAAACCCTGCAGAGATTTACCGGCAGGATGGAAATAGAAACACTGTTAAAAGCGAAATATTTGTCCACCTGCTTAAAAAAACAGCCTGACCTGAATAGCTCACTGACAGGATGAGGAAATGTGTTATCTGTTTGAAAATGTACCAAAGACACTGCTTCAATCGAATGACTCAGAGGATGCTTGGGAAAAACAGATGCAAAAGCAGATTTACACCAAAGTAGCCAAAAAAAGCATCTCACAGTGATTAAAATAGATGAAACATTCCAACAACAACATCAAATAGAACTTCAAGATTCCCTTTATTGTTCCTGCTCGGAAGCACAAATAACTGCATAAATGTTACAGTTGTATTTCTTCGTCATTGTCATCTTCATCATATGACAGTTCAGCCTTTATTAATAGATTTCTACAGAAATGTCCCTCTACCTATGCTGTGAGCCCATTTGAATATGCTGCATATTGGCTACAGGGTGTGTGTGCAGCCGGGAGGAAAGAAGCTCCTGAGGGATGTAATTCATGGACATTGTTCCATAACACCCTTATACTTATGGAGCATGAGCTGTTTGCACATGATAGAAGCACATTTGGTGGATATTTGTCTTATCTTGTTCACCATGCAGGAAGGAAGGGGGACATACTGTACGCTCCAGTTTTCAGATGAAGCAAAGGCTAACAATTGGTTACAGACACAACTACAGCCATGGGTGTTATGTATCCGGATGACCTGATTATAAACAAGTGTGTGCTAAACCTGTGCTAAGGAGTCAAAAAGACAAAGAAAAGGGCTAAAAGCAACGAAATTGCGCTGCCGAGCAACTGAACCATTACGCAGTCATTTGGGAAGAATTGGTTACACTATGCAGGTTGTTCATATCTCTACATAGGCACGTTCAAGCACCTCTGTAACCATGGCTGCTGCTTTTGTACTTCTAAAGGATTTTTTTTTTTGCAACTTCTGAGTCTGGAAAAATGACCAGAGCCACAGCGGGTTGAGCATTTCTTTCAAGCTTCTGTTACTTTATCTGTTAAGCAATTCTCTTTTTGACTTCAGGAGGAGTATACCTGTAGATACATCATCCACAAACATTTCTATTTGTGTGCCAGGAATTCGTATGCAGTGTGTCTCCTCTATGAACGGTTAAAAAAGAAAAAAAGATGCCGCAACAAATTCTGGGAGTTGCCCTCTGCCTGCTTCAATGAAGAGTAAATACTTCCCCTGACTTCTCTGTAGCTGTATTTCCTGTCTTTGTAGTAGTTTTTCCATTATGTTCTGTCAAAAAGTGCATCCTGCGTGCTCGTGTGCTTGATCTGTGGCAGTTGAAGTTAACATAAGCAACAAGGACTGAGGCAGGTTGGCGAGCCCTTGACCTCACATGCGGAGGAATTGATTGACATTTGAAACAGGCCACGGTGATGGCCTTGTTTTGCTTGGTTAACAGCCAAACTGAGAAAAAAAAAGGTTTTAGAAACTCGACTCTCCTGCGCTTTGGAAAACTTGAGCAAATAAAACTCAAATGCGGGACATCGTCTCAATGTGAGGGACGTGGGATAGACACAAATCGAGACATCTGGTCTCCCTGTTCGTGATCCGTGAACAGCCTTCCTCTAAAATACAGCCATTCTGTGTCAAACTCAGATTTCCACGCACAAGCTGCACGTTTCATGGCATGCTCACAGCAGTACGCACACACACACACACACACACACACACACACACACACACACACACACACACACACACAATCTGACACTTCAGTGGCATCATGGCAGTGTGGATGTGAAGTGCCCATCATTAGAGGCGAGAAGCATTAAACTACTGAAGAATAAACAGGCCGTTTCTACAAATATTGTCCTCTTGCCTGAAAGTACCTTTACCAATTTTTGCTCCCATCCACTTGAGTGTTTTTTACGCTCCCTCTCCCTTCTCAATGGGAGGACAGTATGTTCAAATATTTAATGCATATTCCTGTAAAATGTTTGGTTTGGGTGCAACACTAAAAAGATTTTAAAAAGTTTTGTGATTAAAAGTTTGGCTTGCCGTCATGTAAGTTACTAAGAGACTGTTTTTTCTGTTAATTGCACTTTAAAAAAAAAAAAAAAAAAAAAATTGGATCTGGAAAAAAATCACAATCGACAGGTCACCCCCTGAAAAAGTGGAAATTAGACAAAGAAATTGCAATCAGTGCATATCTTATTAAAAACAGTATTAACTGAATGTCTGACGTCGCTGATCGTCTCTATTGAATACACAGCTTACGTGTGTATCCCGCCGTGACTATATTAACATGAAGCCTGTGTGTGTGTATTTGTGCAGGGTTTGTATCCAGGCTCGGAGGAGGGCTGGCAGGTGTACAGCACCGCTTCAGATCCTGATGGCAGGTGCGTTTGCACGGTGGTCGCTCCGGCACGAAACCTCTGCAAACGAGACCCACGGAGTCGACAACTACGCCTGCTGACTGAACAGGTGTGTGTGTGCGTGTTTTTGTTTGTTTGTCTGGCTCTTAAGCGCATCCCTGCATGTTTCAGCGGTCAACATTGTGATGCAGCACGGGGGGAAAGGCACCGTACTGGAATGAAATATTCACTGGACTGTCTCTTTGTTTTGACACTTGGAGAAACACACATGAAGAGACACGCACAGACACACACACACACACACACACACACACTGAGGTCTCACTGACAGATGTATTCCTGATACATCAGTAGCTGTAGCCTCCTAAGACTCCCAGTCATTCAACTTGCCAAAAGAGTTTAAACTCAAAGGAATCACTGACAGATGGGGTGCGAGGAAACATTTCATTTCTGTTCTATATGCAGCACGCAGCTCCTCATGCAAGTGCGCTTTAATGTGCATGCATTTGTGTGTTTATGTGCAGATTTGCATCCAGCAGAGTAAGCACATTTTCTTCAATGTATATATGTGTCCTGAGACAGAAAATAAATGTGATTTGTGACAGAAGTTGATGAATTATTGAACACCGTCAGGCCTGCAAACATTTTTCCATAGCATGCACGTCAGCCAGGCTCACACATCAGGATAGACTTATCCTGTATTTTCACCAAATAAAATGACAGCCACAGCACATTAATGATACCATTATGAGGAGTATAACTCTTTTTTTTATGGTTCTCTGCTGGTTTTGCGTCCTGTTCTTTTCTCACAGAAAGTTAAAAAAAAAAAAAAAAGAGGTAGATGAACACTATCTGCGACAACTAATTCTCCTCTGGAGTCGCGCTTAAGGCGTCTGTAAAAATGAATCTTAATTAGCTCGGTTTCTCTGAAAATGACACCTATTTGTTGCTTTGACAGTGATTGTGTGAGTATGTGAAAGTGTGAAAATGTGCGTCTTTACATATGCTGCTCAGGTTCAGCCTCATAAGCATATGTATCAGCGGGAGATATGTGGGTGGGTTATTTTCCTGAGTGTTTGTTTGATAGCACTTGTGAATATCTGGGTCATTTTCGTAACGGATGTCTTCTTTCATGCCGGTTTTTTCCATCAATGTAAAAGAGATTTAAAGTATCTGCTCCAATTTCAAGGTGGTTAATGAACATGAAACATCTGTGTGTGTTTCTTTAGAGCAGTGCACACTGTAGGAGAGACTGTCTGACCGAGTCAGAGGCCCATTCAAAGAGAAATATCCCTTTCACCTTGCTTCATGTTGTTGAGCCAGATGTTGTGGTTTAAAATTATAAAGCACATAGCCCCCCCCCAAAAAAACATGTTTTCTTTCACTTCATTCAATTTTATTTTAAAGTGTTATTCCTGTGTCCCTCACAGCTTCCTCTTTATCTTTAAATTCTGGTAAAAGATTCTGCGTCACTGCATCTTACAGGTTTTAATTCTTTTTTCTTTCTTTCTTTTTTTTTAAATAGAATATGCCTTCAACAACTATCTCACCTATTTTGCATAATCCCCAGTCCTCTTTGTAAATGGATTAAAGTGGAACTACTTTGTGGCAAGAAAAGTAGTCTTTGGAAACACATTACGTCCTGTTTTTGTTCTATTTAGTTTATCTTTAGCTACAAAAACTGCCACACGGGCCATGAAGCGCTGTTTTTTCATGTCCAAAATATATTCAGAATATGCTCCATGGATTGCCCTTGAAATTTAGAGCAGATATTTGTGCTTCCCAGATGGAGAAATCTTATGACTTTGGTGAATTGCTGAACATTATGTCTTTCCTCTTCCAGGTGCAATCATTCCCTGGATAGAGTTGGAAAACAAAGGCAAACAATCCCTAAAAGCTCAAAGCCCTGCTGCGCAGCCACACAGATTCTCTAAATAGGCTGCAGACTCTCAATCTTGATTTGTAACAGACAAAATACCTGCAGGCAGGACTATCATGAAATATTTAAAATGATATTTTCACAGTGAAAAACAAACAAAGAATAAAGTTCCTTTATTTTCCTTTCCTTTATTCTGTTAAATAATGTAAAAACAAAAGGAGCATGCCTCTGATTAAGAAGACCTCTGACTTAAATGTTTCCTGGCAGTAAAATAAATGAAACTCACAGATAGATATCTCCATGGTGTACATGTAAGAGGAAACGTGTCTTTCTTGCAAATAGGTGCACAATCCCTTTAATGGCTAACCACACAGTCATGTTAGTCTCAAAACAACAGGTGTCGGAACCAAATAACAGGTGGTAGAAATAAGCACAACAGCCAGAATGGCTCATCAGCATTTCTGGCAGCTCGCAATTATCGCTCACTATGTCTGTTTGTGTGTTTGCTTGCTTGTTTGTATGTGTGTCAGGTTCAAAATGTGAGTCAGTCCATGGAGGTGGTAGACTTGCGGACATCCAGAGACCTGCAGTACTTTCGAGACTCTGAGCCGCTGCTGAGAGGAGTGGACGGACGTCTACACACTTATGTTGCCAACCCTCGCACTCTGACGGCTAAGGGCCTGCAGGTACACACACACACACACACACACACACACACACACAGACACACACACACATGCACAAAATGGTTGTTGCTGTAGGGAACACATAACCTTTGGTGTGAAAACATTGATTTCACGCATGCCAAGTTGAGGTTTCTTGCCTGCACTCAGACTCATGGGCATCTTCATGGAGGGGGCTAAAATTTGTCTTGAAGCTGTCAATTCACTGTCCTCATGTCCGCTGTAAGAAAATGTCAGTCTTTTACAGTGCAAGCTGAACTGCAGCAATGCTCAAAGTAAGACTATGAGCTGTGAAAAAATGTGTCTGTACATAACATTGACACATAGGTATTAACAGCAGGCACTTGTACGCCGCACTCTTATATTTTCAGCTTGCTGCCTGTGTTTTAAATTCACAGGAGGGAAGATAAGATTACCTTGATGGATAAGTATCAGCGTTTATTGAGAGTAATCTAAATCCATTTCACTTCTTAAATTAGGAGTACTAATCTGATCAGGCTCGGTGTTCTCTGCCACAACGCCGCTGGCATGCATCTGTGCCAACAACAAAACCAGCCAGCAAGAGGAAGATTATCTCAAGAGCAGCAGAGAATTAAAGGCTGTGGATCTGAGGACTGAGGATCTGACTGTTAAATCAGCTGGGACACTGCTTGTTTCATGGCTGTGATACACAGCTCAGCACTTTTAATCACACAGAGCCTGAAAATGTTTTAAACAGCTTGTATGTCTTTCCACACCTGCTTGAAACTCTCCCAGTAAACTTAGTAAGCTATTTGAGATGAGTATTAGTTTCTTGTTTAAATTCCAATTTGTGAAGTGGGCTAAATTGAGTTAAAACTTTTTGTATATTAAGGTCACACAATAAAGTATCTTGAAAAGAATTTGATGACATTGTTTTATTGGAATTGCTGTAACATAATATAGATGTGCCTTAATGTACTGTTAGTCAAGCAGCTTTTCACAATAAAAGCACCCTTACGGCTGCTAATTCAATAAGCACTTTAAAGTATAAGAGGTATTATGCTCTTGCTCTGGTTGTCCATGATCCATCGTAAATGTAAGAGCGGGATTTGGACATTAACCTATAAAAAGTTGAAGTTAAAGGCTTTGATTATTGTTTTTACAAATTAACCTTCACGGTAAAAATGTCTTTTAAAAAACGCTGGTAACTGATGATTAATGGACGTGTGCCCTGCTCAGAGTATTGATTGTTGTATCCTTAAGTGCACTGACAGTGATTGCAGGTACTCAACTTTAAGAAGGGTGCTTAATAATTCACAGCTCGTAGTTTGCTGTGTTTGCGTGATATGCAATCTCTGAGCAGCCATCTGGAAATATTCAGAAAACAAACACCATCACGTTGGTTTCAGAAATCTTAAAATATTCATGATTTTGTTATAATTTGAATGACCTTGACACCATTATTATTGGCCATCTGTGTCATAACTATAGTTAAAGACTCCTAACAGGAGCTTTAAAAAAGATACATAAGTAAAGGTTTGGACTATAAACTGATGAGGAAATATTTGCTAATGGGATAAATCAATTGCAAAGTAGACTCCCGACTTTATTGGTCTCCATCAGATTCATTTTTGTAACAAGTGAGGTCGTCCTTTGCTGGCTACAAAGGCAGGTCTGGGGTACTTTGCATTGGAGTATTACTTTAAAGGTCCCATATTACGCTCTTTTTAGGGTTGATAATTCTAATTAATGCGTCTACTAAAGTACGTTCACAATCACTAATGTTCTGTTTTCATGTACTGCTGCTCCATGCTGGCTCTCTCATCTGTGTTTCTAACGCTCAGAATCCCCCATGAAGAGAAAAACAAACAAACAAAAAAAGCTCTCCACCTGTGCCAAATCTGATCTGATTGGTCGGCCGATCTGCTCTCTCGTAATTGGTCAGTCGTTCGGCTTTGCTATTTCCCGCCCCCTTTTCCATATTGGAAATGCTACAGTCAGTGCTTCAACGAGCCAATGGGCTTAGATCAGCGATGTCTTTGTCTTGTGACGTCACACCACACATTTCCATCGAGGGGGCCGCGTTTCATACGGCTATACTGCTAACAGGAAGAGTTAGGAGCAGCCGCGTTTCCGCAGACTTTGAATTTTTGCACATAGATGTGCCTGAACATGCACAAGAGAGCTGGAAAACACACTGAAGAGCAGATAAAATCATCATATGGGACCTTAAAAAAAACTGCAAACATGAAGAACTTATCAGTCACTCAGATCTCATACACTTAACATTATAAAATAATTAATCAAATATTAAAAAGCAGGAGTTGCTGTAAGGAGTGGACTCCATACACACAAACTCGCACATACACACACTAGCCCCTCGCAGTACTTTTCAAAATAGAGAGAATTTCCTTTTTCCGGTAAACTCATTCTGCCTTTCATCTTTGCAAGAGACATCATGGACTCTGGGGTCTGTTTTTATGTTTTCTTGAAGTAAGTTTGTATGCGTGTGTGCGTACTGTGTGTGTGTGTGGGCATGCTCTACGCTCCCTGGGGGTTTTCACAGTCATAATCTTTTGCCTCTGCTCTGAGAGGCAGAACTGGTAAATATTTATGTGATGTGCAGCAACACTAAGTTTATCAATAACTAAACAGTATTTCCATCCCATGGGGCGACAAGAACAAGGGAGATGGAAAACACGATGAGGTAAAACTGAGAGATTAAGACGCGAAGGAAGATGGATTGATTGAGGGTTCCAGAAAAAGGGGGGAGAACGTTTCATTGCACATTATCATTCTCCCCTCTAGGTGGAAGAGATGAGAGGGAAGAGCAAAGTGAAGTAGGAAGGGATGTAAAGGTCAGGCAGGGAGAGAGAGGGGCTGAGATAAAGGAGTGAAACAGGAGGGAAGAGATTAGAGAGAGGTGAGGATAAAGGGGGGGGGGGGGGGGCATGGTGAGGAAGGGATTAGTCAGGTAAAGTGTTTACTATTAAACAGGCTGTGGCATTTTCAGCATTTAGTCAAGGCTGATATTAATACATTTTAATGAGCTCTGCATGATATTAATCATGCCTGTAGCAATCCATGTGGATAGAATGGCCTTATTTAAGGTCAACCATGAAAAAGAAGCAGCTTTGAAAAATCTTTTAAAACTACGTCAGAAAAGTATTTAGGTTTCGATACGAGGATAGCAGCGAAGGGATTAGAAACAAAGTGTTTGACTGGCTGCCAAGCCTGTTTCTCGACGTGTCTTTGTATTTGTGTGCGGGGTATAGGATGTTCTGAGGAGATGATAGCATTTTTGTATTTGCTTTTGACACTTCTTTTAATCCGTTCCCCCAGTATCAAATCCAACTCTTCTCTCTGCATGGTAAACGTTTCTGGGGGGGGGATTTTCAGAAGAAATGTCTGAGTGTCGTGCAGAAACTGAGAAATAAAAGGGGTAAACAGGGAAAAGCCTATACTCGTCTTCTGCTGCAACACACAGCTGTGCTATATAATTCAAACACTAAATATTGATCCAAGAAAAAGTCCTGCACTTCCATCTACCCTTCCATTTTCAAAGATCAATTTTCAATTGGGAGGGGGGGGGGGGGGTTATGGGGGAATGCAAACAGAAAAAGATTTGTCTTTCCATTTTATGCAGCTTTTCTGGGCCAGCAGACTGCTCTAAGTAGTCCAGACGTACTTTTCCTCCTCTTCATCTTGCATCTCCTTCTGTGGGATTGTTAAGTATTCCCAGGCCAGATGGGATACGAAGTCCCCCAAGCATTCTCTGGGTTTTCTGCTTTCCATTTGGATAATGTGGTTCCTCGCTTTTCTCGCTCATGTCTCGTCCTCACGTCTTCGCTTCAGAGAGATGTGAGGAAGATGGATGGAGGGATTACTCTCGACACACAGCGTCTTAACTGTCAAATGTGGAGAAATTATTTAGAAGAAGAGGAAAACATGGTCGCCAACAAAATGTTCACCCAATATGGCTTAGGGGTGCAATGAGTCCAAAAAGTATTGAAACGATTTTATAGGACAATTATAACTGTGACCATGTGACTGTATATGAGACCATTCAATCAAGAGCAAAATAGATAGAAATAATGATTCAGTTGTGGTTGATGTTATTCGATGAGAATGAGATGTTATTTATAAATAGTGAGTAGGATAGAACATACAGAACTGAAACCATCCGGTTAAATGTTTCAACAACAGATCAGCTGTTTTACATTACTAGGACCTCTATTCAAATCAGTTGACTGATCCCTGATAGGACATTAACCCTGACCGCTGGCTGTCTGTGAAGGAGCCGCAGCTTCACGTCAAGTGAACTTGAACAGAGAGTGCATAAGAGACTTTGTACTTTCTCACAACGATAGCTATAACAATCATTTTATTTGAATAGCAAATTTTACAACACATCGTTACAAAGTGAGAGGCCTCCAGAACGGTTGTGTAGAGGTGTCTTAAAACCTCCGACCTTCTCTGGTCTCAACAGAAACAGACCAATCCGGACTGGAATAGAAACTTAGGAGGAGGACGTACAGTAGTGGCTGCTGCATTGTTAGCAGAGGAGCCAGAACTTGAACACAGCATGTGTTTCCTCAATATCTGAGGATATAGTAAGATCACTTTATGATTTAATTCTGTAATTATCTTAAATATTGCAGTACCAAAGAGGCCAACCAAATTTGATAACCATTCAGTTAAAAGGGCATTCTCAATGATGTCAAAGGCCCCCTGATTTCAACTGTGAAGCCAGTGCAGGAGTGTCCTTATTCTAAAATGAGGCTAGCAGGAGGCAGCTCCAGTGTCGGACGATTGTTAGTTATTAACAATACTTACACATGTATAGGTCAAAGTTCGAGAAATAAGACCTAACCCTTTTCCCACAAAATCTATGCAAATTGCAAACTTCCTCACGGGAGCTTTCTTCTTCTGTCATTCTCCCACAGGAGTTA
The DNA here is from genome assembly GCF_947650265.1 of Symphodus melops. Lineage (NCBI taxonomy): Eukaryota > Metazoa > Chordata > Actinopteri > Labriformes > Labridae > Symphodus > Symphodus melops. The sequence continues at coordinate 13,798,341 of NC_136692.1, read as the reverse complement.
AAGGGTCAGATGTCTCAGCTGCGCCCCCTCCTGTCAGTGGTGGATCAGTACAGATTGGACCTGCAGACTCTATCCACTCTGCGAATGGAGCTTCTAAACCTATCAGTCATGCTGGCATCCATTCAAGAGGAGGTGGGAGCGTATGACTACGAGGAGCTTCAGCAGAGGGTTTTGCTCCTGGAGACCAGGCTGCACAACTGCATGAACAAACTGGGTATGTACTGGATGGTCAGATACACAGAGAACTATTTTCAAAATGGAAACTTTAAAGGTGACACCAAAAGAAAAGTTGACTGGTCACAGGAGAGAGGGAAAATAGTTGAATAATCCATTCTGTGGCTTTGGATGGAGCTTTCTAAAAACTGCTCTGGAGAAATTTGTAACAAAAAACATGCATTAAAAACTAGGGCAGCGAGATTTCAAAGTGTTGACTGAGATGGTCTCACAGAGTATTCTAATAAGAGGCTTTATTGGAGTTGTGCTGTAGGGCCGGGCTTTTATAGCGAGTAACCTTAGATTAAAAGGATGGACTATCTCACAGCTTTGAGCACTAAAAGTTTTAAGTGTACGTTAAAGTGTATTCCTGAAGCACCACATCTGATTGGTCTCTCAGATATGATGTTTTGATTTTGTGTCTGTGTCGTTGGTACACTTCGGTTTTAAAGCAAACTGTTCAGCCATGAGTTTTTACTGCTAATTTTGCTCCTGATTTATAGCATTTAAAAAAAATAAAAAATCCACGAACATTCATTGGAGGGGTCCTTAGAATTGTTTTTTTTTAAGAAACATTTGAGGAAAGATGTTAAAAGCAAGATTGAAAGATGTTCTTTGTAATGAGCAGTCTGCTGGCTGTAGCTTCACATTTACTTTGAAGAAGATAACGATTCTGTCATTTTATTCAAAGCCTAAAAAAACGGATTTCTCAAAATCTCCATTTGTCTTTTTAAGGGCAGTTTGTCAAGGTCATAAATGAAGATAGGCGGAGAACAAGAGTTGTTCATATATGAGCTTATGATTAGACCATTAAAGTAGAAAATGATTTGTATATGGCGATGGTTGATATTGCTTTGACATTAAAAATACTGTTGTTAAAATCCAATGCAACATCTCTAAATCCAAGCTGAGCCAACCCCTTTTTTTTAAGTCCTCAGTGATTTGAACACATTTCATACTTACAGAGGACGAGGGGTTCAGTCTGAAAACACATGATTTACACTTATATAAGTGTAAATCATGTGTTAAATAAGTTTTACAGGTCAAAGTTGAAAATATTCTGCTCAGATTATTAAATAAGGATTAAACAAGATTAAGTGTATGAATAAATATGGGTCAACTGAGTTGGGACTTGTGGCAGGAGACAGCTGATAATAAAGAAAGCTGCCAGGTGACATCAACAGGAAACATCACTCACCCCAAACCATGACTGCTCCGTTTTGGTAAAAATCACATCATATTTAATAAACCTGATTACTCATTGATTTTACATCATCAGGATCATATGGTCATACACATACTGTATAAATGAAACATGTATTTATGAAACACTCTGATCACTTAGAAACAAGCAATACATGGAAATAAATAAGTGAAGTGAAAATATATACATAAACATAATATTATGTGTAATAATAATCATACATTAACTATTTTTTCATGTTTTTTTTAGGAGGTGCTGATGTAATCTTGTGGTCAAAATATGACAACAAACACTTTACCACACACGGCAAAACCTTCAAACAAAAAGAGTGAACCATGGCGTGCGGCACGTTTCTGTAATCCCGACTGTCTTGTTTTCATGATCGTGGGAAGCCAAACTTGTTACTGAAGATGAAACTCGATTAATTGCCCAGCCCTCTCCCTTACCAGGGAAAAAAACACACTGTTGCTTTACTTCTAGACTGCCTGATAAAGTTCATAGAGTATAGTACATGTAGTTTTTCATATTTTGTACATCCTTACATTTCACTGCACTGCATCTGTATTAGTAAGTGACGAATACAAATCTTGAATCTACAATTTTACGTTTCAAGGTTGTGGTCGACTGACTTCGGTGAGCACCCCAATCACTGTGAGAGCTTCAGGGTCCCGCTTTGGCTCCTGGATGACGGATGCCATGATTCCCAGCTCCGACAGCAGGGTAGGAGCACAGTATTTATGAAAAGTGAAGCAGGTGTTGTGAATGTGGTCACAACATAGCTCGGCTCTCTTTTCTTTTTATTCTTGTTCTGTCTCTCTGACTTACTTCTATAATGACTCCCGTGTGCACTCTGTCTGCACTTGCTACAAGCTTCACCCATTTCCAAAACACACACACACACACACACACACACACACACACACAATGGCTGGGGGAGCACATATTAAGCTAGTTGTCAAGGCGACTGTCTACCAGTTGCCAGTTGTGATTTATATCGCCATGGTGACCCTTGGCTGTTCCCTATTAGAGCTCTTCCCTGGTCATGAGAAGCAGCTCTACACAGCAGCAGTTTCTCAGTTACTACCTTCCGTTTTCCTGTTTCCACTGTCTGTACTTCAAGTTAAAACAGTCAGCTCCCTGTTTCTGTTTCTACCTTCATCTTTAAATAGAAATCTTTATCTGTCGCTCTCTTGTCACACTGTAAACTAGACAGCTTCTTAATCTAATTTTGACATTCAGCTATGCACAAAAAAATGCACTTAAAGAAAAATCATTGGGTTTTTTTCTGGACTTGTGTTATGAATAAGCCAGTGTAAATATAAAAAGCAGCAATCACTTTCATCTTGCCTCTCTCCAAGATTGTTAGAGCCCTTTGGAGCTCTCTCATTAACAAACAGATGTGTTTTTATTCACTTTTTCAAGAAACTACAGCATGTGTGTGGTTATATAAATAAGGAAATGATGAGTCTATAACCTCTTATAAGACTGTGGCACTTTCTTCAAGCTGTAGAAATACATATTAAAAATATTTTTTTCCAAATGTTAAGTTTAGCTTTGTATTTGTTGAACTCTCAAGCCTTTGTTATTTCTTAAATGGCTTCAGAAAGACCTATAACGTAACTTTATACATCCAAAAAGAGGTGTGACAAAGAAAAGGAAGGACAAATAACATACTCAAAGAAAAATCATGGAGCATTTTGTCTTCACATACATGCAAATAATGACAAAATAAGATCAAATACAGAAACCTACAATATAATGGAAGTTCATTCAGTGCACCATGCCAACAAAATCAGGTTCCACTTTAGCCTACATGATCTAAACATGTTCCTCTTCAAGTAATTACCTTTCCAACATGTGCAGTACATGTCTACTGTGAAAACAGTATTTATTGTAATGTCAGTCTGCTGGTCAGAGCTTTTTTCTGTGCCGCCTTACTAAATATATGTCAACACGTTGTACTTCTGGGGAGATAGACGGTATAAAGAAATTATCTGTTTGTTAAAATGCTCTGTATTGCATTTTATTTCCAGTAATTATGGATGTTCAGACATGAAAAAAACAACAACTATGGAACCGATTCGCAGCAACAACATTTCAAGCACTGAGGGTTTTCATGGTCATACTGTGCCTTTATAAAGGGTGTTGATGTTCTCATACATATTGTCAAACCAACATTGTTCACAGTCACTCGTGGAAGGATAACTGTACACTGTTTTCAATGACCCACACTCCCATTAATGCTATGAAAGCTGCTAACTAGGCACATTTGACAAAAAAAAACTCTCTGCCTGCTACCTCACCAGCACAACCAGGAGGTATGATAATTGAGTCACAGAGGTATGAATCATTTAGTGGTGCTTGTCATGGTTTGAAAAAATCATTCAGCATTTTACAGCCACTCCTGTACCGGCCTAAAATAACAGTTTTCATTTTCCACATCATTGCAAATGGAGCAGCTGTAACAAAAAATAGAATATTGAATATGAACTATAGCAACATCATTGCACATGTTCTTCAATAGAAACTTTGATATAAAAATTTGAAGTTTGCGAACATTTTCTAAATTGCATATTCTGTTCCTGGGACATAGCTAGTTGGTTCCTCCAGTGACTTCAGGGTCTATCCCGGGGTCTCCTCCCAGTTTGGCGAGACCTGAAAACCTCCCAAGGGAGGCGTCCAGGAGGCCTCTTTATCAGATGCCCAAACCACCTCGACTGGCTCCTTCTGATGCGAAGGAGCAACGGCTCTACTCCGAGCTCCCCCCGAATAACTAAGCTCCTCACCCTATCTCTGAGGCTCAGCTCAGCCACCCTCAGGAGGAAACTCATTTCGGCCGCTTGTATCTGTGATCTCATTTTTCCGGTCACGATTAAATGTGCTAAAACAGAATTTAACACTTGTAAAAGTGCAAACTGCCAGCTGCTGTAATGGAATGTGAATGGCATTGGAATGGCAGAGTAGTCAATGGTTAGCTTCCCCTGAGCATAATTGCAGAGTCATTCCGCCTGTTGTTTTGACAGAAATGCTCATGAGCTCATGCAGTAGTATTTTCCAAAGTCTTATCCTCCTCTAATGATTACGTGCCAATAAAATTACACAGTCTCAACTCACGCTCGCGTTTTTAAGGTAATATACATTTTAATAGGTTTCTTCATGGCCACATTTTATGAAGTATATCCTCCAACATATGTCGAAGAAATATAACAGCACAGTATGATACATGCATTACATGGTTGTGTTCAATTTAAACTCCACAATCTTCTCTACTTATAGGTTTTGGACTGTATCGCATGGCTGGGTGCGTATCCAGAGAAATAATTATAGTAACAGACAAACATTGAATACATTGATTTCCCCTTACTGTACCTGTTATCAAAAAACCTCCACTTGTTCGCTTTACAGCATTAATAGGTTATTGAGCATCACTGAGCAGACACATACCCCTTCATCTTCTACTGATGTTTAAATCTGCTAACGCACAAATGCAACAGAGCGAGGACCACTGGGTTATGACTTCATGACATACACATGTATTTATTGAAACAGTAGAAAAAAGTATCCCTACAATCAGTGCTCTAGAAATACAGATCAAAATCCAAACAGTGACATCTGTGAGCGCTCCCTACATGCACACCCACATGACCTTGGCAGCCTCTGATATTTCATAAGGTCACAACTTTAAGGCTGCTGATATTGAGCATCGGCTACCAAATATAATGACGAGCTTTTATTTTGTTCTTTGAAGTCCAATAAATACTCTCATATAAACCATTCAATTTCCAGACTACACAACATGCATTTTAACAACTTGAAATTCAACACACACACACACACACACACACACACAACCACACACACACAACCACACACACTCTAACAGTAAAGTCATTCTCATACACCCTTTGGTATCCATGACTACTGAGTCTGCACAGAGTTCCAGTTTGGCCTTTATGAATTCTTTATAAGCTCATCAATATGGGAACGTGTGTATCTACATGTGCACATTTTACACTTTACACCCTCACACACGCGCATGAACACACACCTGTCGCTGTCTTTCAGAACAGATGCTGAAGTGTGGAATTCCCCTGATCTGTCGGGATGTCTCTGCTGAATATGTGAGGCAGAAAGTGAGAAAGAGATAGAGAGAGACAAAGACGGATCAAGGCCTGCTGGTTTGGAGGTGTGAAGCAGAGACAGGAAATGGAAGACGAGGATAGACAGAAAGAGGAAGAGACAAAGAGAGGAAGACGTAAAAGGTTGATCTAACGACAAGACACGGGACAGGCAGGCAGGATAGGATGAAAGAAGCGGGGAAGAGAAACGAAGAGACGAATGGGAGAAAAAAGGTCAAGACAGGTTGCAGGGGGCATTAGAGAGGCTTGAATTTTTTAAAGGTAATTAGTTGCTGTAGTCTTTCACTCTGACCCTTTAAGTGATCCTTTCTTAGCACAACTTCACAGCTAGAAAGAAGGGACACAATTCAGACATGCCTTGTTCTTAGTGGAAAATGTTTTCCCTCATCAGCTGATGATCAAATGAGACTGCAGCAGGTGGAGGGTAAAAAAAGGAAAATGCTCTGCTTTATAAAGTGTTAAAACTGAAATCAGATAATAGTAAATACTAGATAATTGACCCACAGAGGGGGTTTGTGTAAAGAGCAAGGAAATTATACCAAACATTTTTATTTATTTTTGTACAACTCACATTTAACAGCAATTTGATTAACCAATCAGTTTGCTGTATATCAGAACAGAACTTTTAATCATTGCCTCATCTGCAACCACTCTTACATTCACAGAGGCATCATTTTAGTTTTAGATAAATACATTTGTAACAGTTAAGACCCAATAATGCTCATTATCAGTCATGTCTTTGAAATCTGTTGGCTGCACCTGAGGGGGAAAATGATTAACCGAAGTGCTGCATGTACTGCTGCCAGGCATTGTCATTTTATTTCCCCACTTGGGTTGTTTTTATGCTGATGATACAATTTGTCATAAACTCACCTGCGAGAGTCCAGTTAGTAAATATTACTGTTAGTTAAACCTTTTGTTGACAGCCAGAAACCTTGCAGCAAACTCAGTTACCTTCAAAATGATCTCACAGAATGACTCTGTATCACTCCTCTGTATTTAAGCCTTTCTTTATTAGCAACTGAAAATGTGTGCTTTAGTGAAATGGATACTGGCAACCTTGGAAGAAGAAGAAAAGAAAGGTGCTTGCATAGTACGTCTTATATAATCACTGTGTCTGGAGCTTGTTTATGAAAAACAAATGGGGCAGTTGAACGCAAGAAGAATACAGCTGCCATGAAACAAAGGGACTGATGCTATGAAACATTGATTCAAAGAGGATTAAAATAGAAGAAGCACCATCAGATGAGCTGCTAAAGCACAGAGCAGAGAGAGCAATCAGTCTGTTGTATTATAAACATCAAGCTGCGTGTCATTCATTTTGTTAGCGATGAGTCTCTGAATCATTGCAATCAGCTCTCTTTGTCTCGAAGTCTCTGGTTTAATGGGCATTTGAGGTGTTGTGACGAAAATTATCTGTAATGTACAAAAGTTGCAGAAGAGGTTTTTTTTTCTTCTTCTTTCCTTTGACTAACTAAAAAACACACTTTTTCATCTCCTCTCCTTTCTGCCCTCTTGCACATTTGTCTTTGTACAGAGGAAATATCTAGTCTTTTATACCATCAATAATTTCTCTAGCCAGTGCTCTTAGCACTTTTCTTTCATCTACGTCACCTCCCGTCCCTCAATGGGCAATTAATCCTCCATTTTTTGGTTTTTTTTTGGGGTTTTTTATCTTGTTATCCATCTGTTGCTTCTTTATGGATGTGGTGCTGGTCTCCTTATAACCATTCAACAGATTTTAAAGTTGAGGCAGACATGTGGTAGCTTATTGAGTTAGCTCTGTGTGGGCTTGGATTGTAACGTCTATCTGGCTCAAGTAGAAGTTCGCTGTGGTGCACTTTGACGTTCAACTACACCATGTTCACCTACAGCCACACCTACACCACACAGTGCTGTCATGGCTCCCCTTCAAAGACAATATGAAGCCTAAACGTAATTTAGAGTTTAGAAATCATTGGTCTCTTGTTGAGAATCTGGATGTTGGCCTATTCTGTTAAACTATTAGTGAAAACAATTTAAATGTATGTTAGATATTAACATCAGTGTTCCACCTACACTTTATTTTAGGGTGTATTTCACATAGTATTGAAAAATACAAGAACATATAAAAGTGTGTGGGTGTGGTGGAAACCTGAAAATGTTGAAAACAAAAAAGTGTTGCCTCTAAGTAATAACTAAAAATATCAAATTGGTTACTGTTTCAAATTAATACTTTCAGTCTGGAGAAAACAAAATTGAAGACATTTTGGACAGAAGAGAATTAAGGGAGGGGGGGCAATTCAAGAAAAAGTAACCCTTTGATTCATTCACATTCTTTCTATGTATAGACATTCAAAGCTGGACAGACTGCTTTGTATATTTATATATGTATATAATATATTTATATGTGTATATTTATGTTTTTTCAGCTATAGCGAGACAGATGCCACCTTGCTGAGAAGTTTAAAAACAGTTAAATACTTTGTGTTTGCTTTTACTGATTTTCTGGATTTCAAATGCTCCATGTGAGAAACAGCACACAGGGACATGGCGACAGGTGACCATGATTGATCTCTGTGCAAATGTAGCAGGCTTTAACGCTTAGTGGGACTAAATGTAACAATCTGGACACACAGTTAGTTTCTCTTTCTCCTCCTCCTCTCCATCAGGTGTGGTCAATGGACGGTTACTACAAGGGCAAGCGTGTGTTGGAGTACAGGACCATGGGGGATTTCACAAAGGGGCAGAACTTTGTGCAGCACCTGTTGCCCCACCCCTGGGCAGGAACCGGCCATGTGGTTTACAACGGGTCCCTGTACTATAACAAACACCAGAGCAACATCCTGGTAGGAGGCTGTCTGAGAGGGTTTGTCTGTTTATGAAGAAACACAGGAGGTGTTTTATAACCAGATTGAGAGGTGTGTGTCTGCGTTTGCAGGTTCAGTACCATTTTCGCTCTCGCAGCGTGTTGCTGCAGCGCAGTCTGAGTGGAGCCGGATACAACAACACATTTCCCTACAGCTGGGGAGGATCCTCTGACATCGACCTCATGGCTGATGAGATGGGACTGTGGGCCGTCTACACCTCCATCCCAAACGCTGGAAACATAATGGTACAGTCATTTTCACTCATGTATCTGTATGTACAAATTGTGCATGCACGCAAAAGAACAGAAACACGGCGATAGCTCAGGAGCTGTGACTAGGCACAGCAACAGAGAGCTTTTTGGAAAAACTATGTGATGATAACACTGTTTCAAAAAGGATCTTAAGCTTTTCTGTTCTGCAGGTGCCGTCTTGATATTACATGGCATATACTGTATGCCATTTTTAATAAATCTAGTTGGTTGATTATGCAAAATCTGTATAATTCAATTGTCAAAACAGGACTTTGGATATTATCATCTTACTCAGCGTTTCCCCTCTGTGATTTTTGATTGTATGATAATCTTATAATCTCTGTTAACAACTATGTCTATCTGTCTCCAGGTGAGTCGACTGGACCCTCGCTCGCTGGACATCCTGCAGAGCTGGGACACAGGGTTTCCTAAGCGTAGTGCAGGGGAGGCCTTCATAATCTGTGGCACTCTGTATGTCACCAACTCCCACCTGGCTGGAGCCAAGGTCCATTTTGCCTACAACACAAACACCTCCACATACGAGTACACTGACATCCCCTTCCACAACCAGTACTCCCACATCAGCATGATGGACTACAACCCCCGAGAGCGAGCGCTGTACACTTGGAACAACGGACACCAGGTGCTCTACAACGTCACACTGTTTCACGTCATCAGGAGCGACGGATAGATTGACACATACAGTATGAAAAGGTTAAAAAAAAAAAGAAAGAAAAGAGGGGCTTTTAAAGGGACTTCAACTTACAACACACACAATGTCGATTCACAAAACAGTCTACCGTGGAATTTAAGTGACTTCTAGACACAAAACACTGTTGCAGTACACATGTTTAAAGGTCACAGGGAAGAATTTCGCCATAAAGAATTCAAATATTAACTGCCTCTGCTAAAAGGACGTTGATAGAAGGACGTGAGAAAGTTTGCATTCATCCATATTCTGTTAGGTTTCATCCACCTGTGTCAAAAGAAAGGGATTTTGGAGGTTGAAGTGTAAATAAAACTGCAGCTTGTGAACTGTTTAAGAAGTTATGGAAATCCTTGAGCGGGGATGGCGGACCTGATGGAGAGATTGTGAGTTTGTGATGTGGTTGTGGACGTGTGAAGTCAGCATGGATATTCATTTAATTAAACATTACTGTCAAACTCTACCAGACCTGTTGTCTCCTCTGTTTTGGGTCAAGGAGGGTGGAGAGGTAAAACTGGAGGCTTTATGTTTTTTTTACAGTTATTAATATGAGCCTGTTTGTCTCATTACATACAGAATGTAAATGTTTGAAAGAACGTGGGTTGTAGTGTCTTGTTGTTCTGTCTCATGATATCAACACACAAATGTGTGAAAACAATAAGATGACAGAAAAAAGAAACATTATTCCTAGAAGGTAGGTCTAGTCTCTTACAAACTACAATGTAAAGTTACTAGTAGGCCTAATCACTTACTTTACCTGTTTGGGTGATTAATAATTTAGTGTGATTTTCTGAATTTCCAAGACTGGACCAATCTAATGCACCTCTGAAATGTGATTGGTCAAAATCATTAGCTATGATTAGTTGTTCATCTTGAAACCCACTTTGAATCTGAGTTACTACAGACTATTTGTTGCGTTTCACTCGATTGTAAGTAGTGTCAGCTTTCTTGTAACAGTAATAAGAAATGTTGCCATCAGTCTGAAAACAGCTAAAAACTCCTCACAAGAATTTAAAGTGTGATTTAAACTTTGAGTTACGTTTTGGACTGTTGAGGCGTATTTTCTGTTGAATATTGTGTCTGCCCACTCGATCAGAATTAAAGAAAAGATGTAAAGAGCTCAGAAGAAATACTGGCGTGTAAATAGTCTGAAGAGTGTAAGATTCACTCTGCAGGCCGTTGTCTGGTTCATTTTGTGGTTAAAAGAATGTTGAAAAACGACAACAAAAACGCATTCCACATTTTTAACACACCACACCAATTGTGCTGGAAATGTTTCATCAGAGGATAACTGTGATCAATCTTTGTATTGATTTGTGGTGACCCGACTCTCTAAAGGACAAGTGGAGCCCTGCTGATTTTTCCTTCCATGTGCCTCTCATCTGTTTGGGTTCTTGTGTTGAATGGTTAGCTGATAAAATGCAGTGTAGCCTGTAAGATAACACTGGATTTGCCCATTATTAGAGTTGGCTGCTGACGCTCACTCACGCATTATAATTTGTCCGTATAAGATATGAAAAATGCTGACACTGTCATCCTGGACAGACAGCTATCGCTAATTTGTATTTGTTTTTTAAGTGTGAGACAAACTCCATTTGAGAAATTGATGTTTTAATTGTTTTATATGGAAGCTAAGAGGACACGCTGGTTATTGTCTCGACATCTCTACTTATTATTATTATTATTGTTAATATTATTGATTTTCCCATTACAACAAATAAATTCACCAAATGATCCCAAAATAATGAAAGCTAGTTTTCTGGTGCTTACAGAATTATATTCTGACAACAACAACAACAAACTGCTGTGATAGGCCAGGCCATAACATGTCATGCTGCCATTGCCCACACTCAACCCCAGCTCCTAGTAGTCTCATGTCGAAGTGTCCTTGGACAAGACACTGAGATCGTATCGTGTAAGCAGCATGTGAATGAATTAGCTAACACTGATGGACAGTTGACTTAGCAGCCTCTGACGTGTGAATGTGGTGCGAATACATTTTACCTGCAGTGTAAAAGGTGAGGCGAAGAGCTAGGTGGCTTAAGTCCATTCACTTATAAGGAAAGTTAAGTCTATTGCTGTTCGTGTTGTGCCTCTGCAACTCTGAGGATACAAGATAAAAATGTGTCGATCTCAAAGAAAACAACTATTAATGAACCATAAATTTAAAAAAAATGCTGCTTAGGGCTTCTGTTGTGTTACACTGAGATATACCAAATCAAATATTTAAATGTGCATAACAGTACTCTCCTTTCTCCTTTTTAACAATATTTGTTAAACACTTTGAATTTATTATGACTTCTGTGCTCAGCTGACTCTGCTGTTCACCAACTAAAATACTGTGTACTTTGGTGACTAAGATACTATTTGAAAACTGTCTTTATGTCTCTGTAATTCATTTTCACAAATGCTTTCCTGTAAAACTCTCATCTAATTGTTGCCACATTATCAGCTCGTAATAATGTGTTATCTAACATTCAAAAAAAAAAAAGTTGCAGTGCACAGCATAAACAGATTCTCACCAATTCTTTGTTGCACTTAAATACTTATTTATTTATAAGGTTGTATAAGGACACATGCTTCTTTCAGCCTTTTCACATTGCAGTCTATTGCACAAAGTCAACCACACGTCCATGTCTTGCATTGCAGTTTGTGATGTTACTCTTGCAGACACATTATATAACAAGTTGGCACACATTTTAACAGTGCTTTGAGACACAAGTGAACATATTGTTGGAATCACTTTGCATCGACAGGCTTGCATAGACTCCCTGAGATTGATTTCCATCCATCTCTTTGTGTTTCCTCTACCTTTATTTATTTATTTTATCCCTCTTTTCTTTATTTACCTTCCTCCCTGCTGTCTTTGGCGAGGCCCCCAGTCAGTTTGGCACAGTCCCTGCTGCTTGGTTCCTGTCTCTCTATCTATCACCATCATTGGCTCGGATTTTCTGCATCGTGGAAGAGCTCCTCCGGAAGGAATACTCAGTCATGCACACACACCGACGCAATGCACACTAACGCACATACACACACACAAAACCTTGAGCAAAATGCTTCCTGTCGAGAACTAGATGCCGGATATATCATTTTTAGCTTTTTATTTATTCATCCCTATCTGTCCATCCATCCATTGGCTTTTGTCCCCCGAGCAAATATCAGCCGTATGAATAATTAAGTGATGTTAAAAGGGACCACCTGAGGGAAGAAGAGGAGGAGAGAAGGAAAGTGAATGAGGAAAGGGAGGATAGAAAACAGAAAATAAAACAGAAAAGGGTCTTAAGTTGAGAGAAAAAAACGTGATATGGGACAGAGGGATTCCTAAACGTGCAGCAGAGCGGAGCGCAGAGAGAGACATTTGGCCAGTGATCATGTTTAATTAATGATGGAGGAATCAGCCGATTAAACAAGGACACAGGCTCAAAGACTAACCTGGAAGGGAAAAACAAGCGGGTGGGCAAAGAAGGAGGTCAAGGAGATGATGGGAAGTTTCCTATCCCTGTTTTAAACAGGACAAAAATACGTCAGTAAACAGAATAAAATTGGAGGTCTAAAAGAGCGGCATCAGGTTCTACCCGGGCTCTCCTGCTGCTGCTCTATTAATAGAAGTATGAGCACATTGGGGAGGGGAAACCAGCCAATTAGAATGGAGCTGCACTACGACTAGTAAACCCCTCAGTCAGTCACACTCACATGCCCTCACAAAGATGTCACACTTCATGTTGTCACTAATTGTCACCCAGATCTCCTCCTCGGGGAGCTTGGTAGAATCTGTGTGTGTTATCTGACCTGCAGAACGCCAATGATGCCCAATCAATGATGTCAGGTTTGAATGTGTTGTGAGCAGAGGAAGCTGAATTCCACTCCTCTGAGCCTGAGGGACTATGGGATTGTTAGCAGGGATGAAAATTAGCATTGTTGCAGTGGTGGGGTTGCAAATCGGCACACAAGGTGGGAATCTGGCAAATAGGTTTCCTGTGAAATTGCTGTTGCACAGTAGAACAACACTGAGCGTTACATGCACCTGGAAAACACAATAAAGAGCATATAAAACTAGAAAAAAGCATAATACGAGACCTTTAAACAGCTCTGTCCATGCAAGGCAACCAAGGATACGCTCTGTGACGTCGTCTTTCAACACCAACTTCATACTTACTCAACTGCCTTATCAGGATGTAAACTGTGGCAACAGACAAAGAAGTCTTTGCTTATGTCCCGTATCTGTCATTGTTCATTTTTACCTGCAGACCCTAATGCATCCGTCAAGTCTATTAAATCTATTATCTAACTATTGATCAACTAAAGAGGGAATTATTCTACTTCAGACAGGAATTAGGCAAAGGCAAGATGTTATTATAACATATGAGTCGAAGGAGCAGAGAAAGGCTGTTATGAAAGGATGGAGAGACAATAACCAAGGAGGAGCTTACTTTTACAATGGAGCTTCAGTAGAACAGTCATGCTGAAAAAAAGATATATGCATCTATGGAAACTGCAATGAGGAAGAGAAAACTGCTCCATGCCAATAAAAACCTCAATTTTGGACGTGATGGAAGAATTGTTAAAGAATTTAAATGGTTCTAGCTGGTATCTTACAGTGCCTTTACCTTTAAAAACATTTGTAAAAACATCTACTCCAGCATTGACTGAATAGTGCATGTACAGTACACCAAACCGTTTTTGGTAGTTCATGTATAAGTGTTAGCACCTCATTTTTTATTCAAATCCAATATTTGATGGAGAAACCTTTCAGGACCTTTAAACATTTAAACTATGAACAAGGTCAGGAAAAATTGTGTTACAATACTCTCTGTATACAGATATGCACAGTTACGAGTTCATTAAATTCCCCTCTGGGGATCAATAAAGTAATTTCTTATCTTAAATTCGAAGGAGACTGTAACACGCATAAAAGCTGTCTGTGTTACATCAAATATTACACCCCAGTAAAATGCTAGACCTTGAAAAAACGCCACATTCAGGGCTTTGCAATTAATGTAAGGTCAAGACAAACTGCCTTATCAGCAAATGGAATTTTAAAAGCAATAAAACGTAAATGGTAGAATAAATGGTTTGTATAAATTAAACAAATGACACACAGACTGCTGTGCACAGTCACTTAGGAAACAATAACTGATGATGATGATGATGATGATGGTTTGATTATGGTGTCTTGTAAACAGATATGTTCAGCCTGGAAAGAAAATCCAGACTGCATTGTAGAATCTAATATCTATGAAACAAAAGAATGTATTCAAAATTCTCATCCTATAGTAACATTTTAGGGTTTTCGTTCAGGTAGTTCAAGAAAAACTGACTCTCTGTTAACATCATAATAATCCCATAACACTTTTATTCTATTCCTTTTTTACAGAAACAAAACTACTTGATACCTCTTTTTTATCAGCCTGTTAAAAATTAACCTAATGCAGCCAGTTAGCTCCACCTCAATCTTGGATCCCATTGTTTATCGAGTGATTACAATATAGTCTTTGTGAATAACAATCAATTTATCAGGGCTTCCTGTGTAACCATCAGGTATTATTTGGATTTCCTTTAAGGTGTGTCGCCACTATAGTACAACAAACCTTGAGAAGCTAGAATGGAGTTGAGGATGAAAAACCACGTCCAAGAGCAGAATGCTGCTACACCTGGAAAAACAAGGAGCGTAACAAAAAAAGAAACAAAGGCAGGAAAGGAGTGGCTAGATACCTTGACCATCTTAGACTTTAGTGTATGTGGCTCACATTTTGAATGTGTAAAGTTGGTCTTATCCTTAAAAAGTTTGATTTTTCTCTACTGCATTTCTTTGATTTGTTGTGCTGTTGTTTTAAAGATACCACTGTATGTCTCAATACTCCTATGAAATGTTTCTTTCTGTATATTTTGCAAAGTTGTTTAGCTCAAGGAAACAGAGACAGACTCAGAGGAGCCCCCTTGGTGGTCCCTATAGAGCTAAGTACTTGGTAAGGTCATAAAAATAAATAATTGATTGTGATTATGCACATTATTGATGCTAAAGTGAGCACAAATATGTCAATATGTTAAGACCATTCTGATTTGTCAAGAATGTTTATCCCTAGACGCTGAGGTTCCCACATTATCAATTTTATGCAATTGTCCGTCCCCGCTACCTTCGCTCTTGTTCCCTTTCATCATCTAATTTGATCTCTCTCCCTCCCTTGGAGTTTCTCTTCATTGAGATGCTGTTCCCTTCCCCACATCCATCAGAGCATTGCCTCCCTCTCCCTCTCCTCTTATCTCATTACTCTCTCTAATTAGCCCCAAACGAGCCCGTAGGAACCAATAACACGCCTGCACTCACGCATATCAATGAGATTCACATACATCTGCAAAGTCAGGTTCACGTGTGTGTGTGTGTGTGTGTGTGTGTGTGTGTGTGTGTGTGTGTGTGTGTGTGTGTGTGTGTGTGTGTGTGTGTGTGTGTGTGTGTGTGTGAAATTTACATTTATCTCTCTTAATGTCGGGATTTTCTCTTACAGCCATGAGAGAGAACTGTGAAGGAAAAACAAATGATTAGTTTTTTAAGTCAGGGAATATTTGAAATGTTAAATACCGACACAAATTTGTTGTAAACTCACACGGATGGGCTTTAATGTGTTCGTTTGCACATGTGTTTTGGTGAGTTAACAGGTCGTGTATCTGTGTGCTTGTGTTCGTGGGTACATGCGTAAATGTGTGTGTGGGTGTGGGGCCAGCTTGTAACTCAGTTGGACACAGGAAGTGGATTCTTGGTTGGGAACAGATAATTGCAAGGCACACTGTCCCAGGACAAACTCTATACCAGCAGGAGTTCACTACACATACACACACACAACCATACCATACATACATACAACCATACAAAAAAAAGTCAGTTCAAGTCCACCCATTTGAATTAACACTAAACTTACGTAATTATTTCATATTTCAAAAATGTCAGAATACTGTGTTTAAATGTGATGAGAGGGTTTATTAGTCAGCTGTGTGTGACTGAGATGGGAAGTAACCCCAGCACAGCTGCAAGTGCAGCTAAACAAACACTCATACATAAAAGATGAGTTCCTCTCTCTCTCTCTCTCTCTCTCTCTCTCTCTCTCTCTCTCTCTCTCTCTCTCTCTCTCTCTCTCGCTCTAAATCACACAAATACACACTTTATCTATAAGTGTTTACCTGGGTTTATTGACTAATCTTCTTTTTGTAGGATTTCATTTACCACCTCTCTGCCTCTCTGTGTACTCAGGATCTGGACAAACAGGGCTTCCTGGCTCCACTTGTTATTTTAAACTGGTATGGATCCCAGTGCCTGTGTGAGAGTTTTGTGTGTATGTGTGTGTGTATTTATTACGTGTTTTCCTTCTCTCCTCTCCTCTCCTCTTTCAATTGTATTTCTTTCCTTTCCTCTTTTCCCCTTTTCTCTCCTCCCATCTCATTTTCTCTTCCTTCCTTTCATCACCTTTATTCCTTTCGCCTCTTATTCCCTTTCCTTGTCTTGTCCTTTCTCTTTTTAAACTTGCTTTCCTCTCCTCTCTTCTCGTTTGTCAGTCTGTCAGTGGACAGAAAAATACCTCTAGGTGTTTTTTATCATCTCTACTCAGCTATAAATCTGTTTCTATGTCATAGATGTGTTATTCTGTCTCTCCTTTTCTTTGCTGGCATTGTGTAATCAACTGACAGCATTATATATTGTGACAGTTTGTGAAAGCAGGTCATGTTGAATCAAAACTGTCTTTGTCTTCTTCTTACAGCTGTATCTGCCTTTTTCTTATCATCATCAGTGCATGTCTGTATTCTTATCCCCCCCCAAAACAAAAACAAAAAAAACCCTTCTCTGCTCCCTTTTTTTCTCCTTATACACCCAGAAGCAAGGAGTGACTTGAAGGGCAGAGAGTGAAAACACAAATCAGCCACATAGAGCCAGTGAGCAACAGAGGCAGTGAGGAGAAGGAAATGGAGGGAGAGACATGTAAAAAGAGATGGGAGAAAGAGATTGTCTCTGATATCGATCTGGTAATCCTCGTTGTGCTCTCTGGCAATTCTAATCTTCCTCCTACACGAGATGAGGAGACGCAGGGAAAGGGCGAGGGAGAGAAAAGGCGTGTATTTGAAGAAGGGAGGGATGGAGGGAGGGAGGGAGTGGTAAAGCAAGGACAGACCAGAGGTGAGAGAGGAGGTACAGTGCCATCCAGTGGTGCAGAGAAATGCTGCACCGCTGAGGGTTTGACTCATTATGTCATCTATAACATCTGTTTCTGTCTGCGTGCCTGTACTGGTTAATGTGTGAATACAGTTTTGCTCAACTGATCTGGCTAATTTTCTAAAACAGTCTTTACATTCTCTAAAGTGTGATTATATTGGCACTGTTTAATGGCACATCAAAAAATCTATTGCATCTCTGTAAAAGGTCAATAATTTACCCAAAACATTTTTTTCTTGTGTCATTGCTTGAATTTCCATCGGGATCAATAAAGTATCTATCTATCTATCTATCTATCTTGTGTCAGTAGATCAGTCAATGCCATCAAAATAAACCGTTGTTTTGTCATTGTGTGAGCCTTACTCATCAGTATGTTTAGGCCTTTTTCATTTTTTTTATGTATGTGTACGTATGTCAGTGAACCCTGAAAAATATCTCATATAAAAATATCTGACACTGGCTGCTTCCTGTTCTGTACAGTTATTTTTCGACTCACTGAATTAACATCTGTTGTTTATTGGCATTTTTTGTTGAGAAAAAAAAAACCCATATACAAATTTGAACTTAATGTTTTGAACAAAAAAAAAAATAATAATTTGATGTGAGAATTGAGCCAAAGTAAATAAGAAAAAATGTAAAATAGCAGCTCATTCATTTATTCAATGATGCCAAAATAACAACATATTCTCCTGACAGTCCATCAGTCTTTGGCTCAGGAGAAGCAGAGCTCAACAGTGAACATATGGTCTCTGTGACACACTCGACCTTAACTGTGGTAATTCTGGGAGGATACGAAAATACATATTAAGACACCTGTGACACAAAGTCCTTCAAAATAATGTTAAATAAATTCTTAATTATTTAAATGACACAAAATTGAAGGGTGGAAAATGAATTATTTACGTAATACATGATGCAGAAATCCACAGAAGCATATTGTGGTCACTCAAGATAGGGAGGAAAAAAAGCTCTTTTTCCTCTTGCATTTTCAAAATTACCTGCCTACTTAAAAGAAAGATCAGCTGACTGAGGCTTCTCTCAAAACTTGTGTTCAGTAGCCTAAATCGCATGTCTGACAAACAACAAGAAACTAGCCCATATAATGTGCAAATGTTTAAGAAGCTACTTTTGTTCATTATCATTTAAATAATATTATTTTCACTGTGCACACTTGTCTGACCGGAGGGCAAAGTGCTCTCCGAATTATTGTCATACTCTCTGCTTGCCTATCATTTCAACAGGTTTATAGCCTACTCAAAGGTTGGGTAACCATAGGCCCACTATGAGCGAAAACCTGCACTGGAGTTTGTGTTATTGATATCACTCCCTGGAGTGACAGATGTGAAGCTGTCAGCAGCGGCTTGAGCATGCAGTCTGCTGGCCTGGAGTCTTTTTCATCTTGCATCCGGGCCAGCTGGCCATTATAATATTGAGCCCTGGTGTCTTTTATCATTGTTTTAGTTACATTTTTAGATCATGTCTCTGTAACCTCTACTTCTAAAACAAAGAGATATTCCTTCAAGGTAGATTAAGTAAAAGCCTGGCTTCATTTAATGAGCCTTTATTCAAAGCTTCTGGGAGGAACTTTTGGTTCATGTCCTATAATTTTCACCAATGTTTCAAATGTAACTCCAAGTGCTGAACATTACATGACTAACAACGAACATGAGGATGCATTTATCTTGCCTGTCTTTACTGTATTAGTGAGGTATTTTAGTAGACATGTATTTTTAGTAGAAGGAGCTTTGATAAATAAACTGTGAACTTAAAAGCTGACTGATCGTGTCATAAAACACTTCACGTTCAGGTCATCTTTCATATTAATATCAGAGAACACTGTGAGACAATTTCCAGTTTAAAGATAACAAAGTAACAGACCATTACCTATGTGTCTCTCATCTCACTGTAAAATAAAGAACAAACTAAATCAATATATTTTTACTTTGAATGCATTGTAGAGCAGCAGAAAAATAGACAGAAATGCCAGAAAAAATCCTGGATGGGTGCTGACATGTTGCAAATTTGCAAACAGAGTCTGCATGGTAGGCATTGGATGGAAGAGCCATGTTGGAAATCACACTGCTTCTCTTAATGAAAACCAACATTTAACTTAGGCTACTTATTAAAAGTTCAAAAATCTCTCAGGTGGAACCTAATGTTCAGTGACTCTTGCTAATCAGATGCATAGTGCACCTCAAAAGCTGCATTCATCAACAACATTGTAAATCGTGTCATTTCATACTGAAGCATCAGATAATTCATTTTTAAATGTTCACATGGGGTACAGATTGTCTAGAGGTTAGATTACGCCCCATCTGGGAGGCTGTCATCCTCTGGTGGGCAACCCAAGTTCAGGTCTGGCTCCTTTCAGCATGTATTCCCCGCTCTATCTCTCTCCTGTTCCTACACTCTATCTACTGTCCTATCACACGTATGCATGCACAGAAACCTATTTTCTGCCTGCCTCTCTATCTCTCCTACTTTGCCTCTGGCTACATTGTGGTGACCTCAAGAACCATTTATTAACATGGATTAGATGTCAACAGGAACCAGACCTGGAAGAAAATCACCTCTCTCTTTCTTTTTGAGTCATTCTATTCCTCTCTCTTACTCATTCTCTCTCTCTCGACAGAGATTAAGATAAAAGGAGAGACAGATACTGAGAAGAGAAAGAGAATATGAAAATGGAAGACAGATTGACCGTCTTTGGCCCTCTCCTGATTCATCATTCAAAAGGCCAGGGGTTTGATAGTGTCTCTGTGCGCAGTGTGAGCTATCAATAACTGTGGTGTTAAAATCATGCAGAGACTGACTCTTCTCCTCTTGTAAGGAAATCAGAGGATAGGACAGAAATATTCATAAAATGATGACTTTTTAAGAATCAAATTAAAACTGAACATACACAAAATACGCAACCTGGTCCTGGTGCTCACTTTTAGTGGAAGGTAATGACTGTAAAAGCTGCTGTATGATCAATCTCTTCTTCTCTTTGCTCGTACAGCCATCGAAAATTATCGAGTTCTGCTGTTTTTTTCCCCCTGCAGATTCAGACCAGAGAAGGAATAAATGTAATAATAGGCCTTCTTATTAGCTAACAAAACAATAAATTAACAAAAATGCCAAACCTATAAAAAATGTGTCTTGAAATGTTTCACAACTATGACATATTAGATTGGGTATTTGATTCCCAAACTGGAAAACAGCCTTCCATCCTCATGAGGCATGAGGCTCTGAGGAGAACACAGTTAGAATTGAAAATCCTGTATAAAATCCTTTTTTTTGTTTTTACTTTGGCCTCTCCAAACTATCAGGCCACTGTGTGTGTGTGTGTGTGTGTGTGTGTGTGTGTGTGTGTGTGTGTGCGCGTGTGTGCATGTGCATGTTCATGTGTATGTAACCACTGAATGACAAAATACACTCTAATTTCTAACCATGGACACAAAGAAGCAACTAAGAGTGTGTTAAAATGTTTGAGTT
The DNA here is from genome assembly GCF_947650265.1 of Symphodus melops. Lineage (NCBI taxonomy): Eukaryota > Metazoa > Chordata > Actinopteri > Labriformes > Labridae > Symphodus > Symphodus melops. The sequence goes on along the minus strand of NC_136692.1, from coordinate 13,777,305 downwards.
GCTTGGCAACAGGTCAGTACTGATTTGGAGATGAGTTAGAGGTTTTCATCTTCTGTTATACTGTTTTCTCTTATTTATGGTAGAACTGTTAATAAAAGTAACCTCACATTCTGTCCACATGTAGGCTCTACTGGAGGCCTACAAAGAATAAAAGTAGTAGCCTGCAGTATCTCTGTGATGTTGCTAAACTGATGAGGCTAGGCTTAATTTTGTCAGCTCTGGGTGTGGGTCTAGTTTTATTTACCATAATTAAACCTTCTAAAAGAAATTGGCCATCATATTGCCCTCACTCCCTCTTTAACATGTTTAAATGTGCGAATCAATGCATATCACACTTTAACATTAAAACTTCTAAAGGACTGTCTTATAGGAGACTGTCTCAGGTTTAAACTACAACAGGCAGGGTGCAGGTTGAGCAAACACACACGGGGTCGCCCTTGTGTTGCCTTCATGGGACAGAGAGGTGTGGTCTCAACAGGTAGGCTGACATCACCTCTTACTTGAAAACAGAAGTTAGGATATGGTGGGAAGGGGTGGTGGCAATGAATGAGGAGAACAAAACAAACAGATAATGAGTAGCCGATTCCCCCTTCTTTTCCTTAGAATAGCTGTTTGATCATCCACAGATTTAGTCTTCACAGATCTTTTTTTTTTTAGCAAAGATTAAAAAAAACAATACAATATATAGTTGGTTTAGGCAAATTTAGCCTACCGTAGTTTTCTACAGGCTCGCCCATTTCCATAGACTCAAGCCATGAATGTTGGCAACATTAATTCAATGACAGAATAAAAATCAGTGAAAGGGTAGGCTGGGCTGAATTATTATAGTTCGAGACTTGCTCTAGTTATAACCTGAAGATTTAAGCCAATTGAAGTGGATTCTCCAATTTGTAGCCTAACTGAATGTATCCTGCTCTAACTGCGGACACTGGGATATGTGTTTATTTATAACTTCCGGGGTTCAGGAGCATTTATGATGAAAATAACCTCCAGCTGCTTCTTTAAGATAAAACAAACAGAGGCGCTGCTGGGAGGTTTCTCTCTCTCTCTCTCGCTCGCGCCCTCGCTCGCGCTCTCCCTCTCTCTCTCTCTCTCTCTCTCTCTCTGGGACCCAAACTTGTTTCAGGAAAAAGCGCCTGAACCTTTTTTTTTCTCTCTCTCCCTTTGCTCGAAGAAACAGGACAGCCGCCTCCGTGCCAAGGAGAAGGCGTAGACTTCCTCCAAACATTTCCTTCGCCATCTCCGCTTTCGAGACTCAAAAGTTTTTTGTGGAATCTATTTTGAAGGTTGAGAGGAGTTTTACGCCTTTTACAGCCTCAACACCACCTGTTTATTTTCCTTTTCTTTGCTCTAAAACAACAGAGGAGCTGAACGTTTGCGGATATGGACTGGGGAACGGACCTTTGGGTGAGTTTGACAGCTGACACAGAGGAGAAGTCATTACACAAAAAATACCCCCAACATCCTTTAAGACTAGTTCGTCTTACTACAACCTACTGTTGTCGTCTGCACAGTTCGCTGGGCTCCTGTTTTTCCACGACAGGCCTAGGTTAAGTAAGTTTGAGACAACAGCAGGAGTGTGTCTGTAAAAGCAGCAGCCAGAGCCAGATTTCGCAACTCCTGTTGCATATCTAATCACAAGCAGAGAGGAGCGCTTTACGACCCTTTCTGGACACCTTACCTGTACCCTGTAGGCTAAAAGTCTGCTTCAACACTTTTTTCTGTCTTCCTTAGGAAGTTTTGACTTGCCTGGCAGAGTTGTCTACCTTGTTGAAAGCTTATTTGTGTCTGTATCTGGTCAGTTTCTCTTTTCATCAGGTCAGACAACCTCATCATCACTCACATCACCAAAAGTGTCTCTATGTGGTGTGGTTGAGCTTTTAAAGAGCAGACAGTATTAGTTTTGTTTTAATTAGCCTTCCTCAGTCTATTATTTGGTCTACAAAATTGCACTTGGTGGTTAAATGTAAGAACAGATTCCTCTCTCTTGCCCGTCCAGCAGTCCAAATCCAAAAGACATCCTGTTTACTAGCTCCTACAGCTCAGGAAGGCAGGAAATCCTCACATGTAAAGGCAGACAGAAGAGAGACATTTTGCCATGCTCCTTGTAATCTGTTCATTTCACACTTAAAAGGTAAAGGAACACGTGAATGAAACATTATTTTATGAGATGTCTCCATGGTATATATCATCCAACAATGACAACCCATTCACAACATTTTTACAAAGTGAGTCATAGTTGACAAAGTGTGCAAATGTAAAAATGAGGTCCATAAGTTTTTGGTAGTAAAAGAAAGGACTAATAGCCCAATGATTCCATTTCTTAAGTCCTGCTGTGAATGTGTTTGTAGTCTCATGATTCCCCTCGTAGATTACTCCTCAGGTAAACACTCAGGTAAACACCGGGAGATGCAGTGTGTCTGTTTAGCGCTGCATTCATTGTAAAAGAGTTGAGGCTTTTCACTGATTATTAAGTCTCTTAGAGAATAAATACATCATGATAATGTTAACATGTTGAGTTTATTATTCAATGGAATACAGGTCGCAGGAGATTTTCACATATGGGTGGTAAAAACCATGGAATTTCAGACTTTTTTTTTTTTTTTTCTATGATCAAAATGTTGCTTTCTCCATACTTTCATGTTCGTCATTCAGCTTTTAGTGCAGCAACCTTTATGTCGTTCTTTCTTTACCATAAATGTTAAACAGGCCTGTAGTTCAAGTTCAGATGTCTTTGCCTGAAGTGATAATAAACTGAATATATTTGCTTTGGTGATTAAAAAAAAAAAAGGCATTTGAAGACATTGCATTCAGCTTTAAGAAATTGCAATATGTAAATATGTGAAACTGTAAAAAAAAAAATAATAATAATTCACAGCTTGTAGTATATAGTGTCCCTCCTCACTAGATCCACATGAGGGGAAATCTGGCTCCAGTTTTTAGAGACTTCACCTGATTGAGTTTATAAACATACATAATGTGAGATGTTTAAACAGACTTAGCTCGTTTCTGATAGAAATCTGTGGCTGTAGTTAGCTTAAATGACTGAGACTAGCAGCAGGCTTTATAGACTATAGATAGCCAACTTAAAAAAGAGAACAAACACCAAAACTTCAGTGTGTACGTTTTCTGAAAGCTGACTATCAACAATCACCTGATTTTTCCCACCATGAGGAATAAGGTTAGAACAATGATGTCCCACATAAATCTCTCCTCATTTCTGAGGCTTGCTAACCTTCATTCACATTGAGCTGGTGTTGTTGTGTGTGTAATGAACTTGATCTCTCTAATAAACGTGTTCAACATGAAAGCAACACAATGTAAAAGAATGTCAAGTTGAGATATATAATATAATTTTGGTCAAAAAATGTTTGGATGTCCAAAACATTTGTCTCTATTTATATGCAAACAACAAGTTAGCAAAGTCATACTTACGTTTATAAGTGATTGACAACAAGGATGCCGTGATTAGTTTTCTCCATTGAACTGGAGTTGAATCCAAAGTTAGCTTGGGGCTGTTACTCTTTTTCTGCTGCTTTGTTTGTTGCTTTCAAAAAAACAGGGCTCAACATCATTTTATAGCAACTAATTAACAAATGTTTCCTGTCTGAACTTGCTGATATTCAGTCAATTAGAAACATGTTATTAAGCCTCCTATAGGGTTGTCTGGAGCAGCTTAACATAAAAGTACACATATCTACAGACAACAAATGTATTTTTCTGTGCTTGAATTTGGAACAACATATAAACAAGTCGTCAAAGGATTGAGCGCCAAATTTATTCAAACTATCTCATGATCATTACGGATTTCAGTCAAACTAAGGGTTGGCTTTACAGAGTGCTGGTTCCTCCAAGCCCTGCTGTTTTGTAGCTTTCATTATGGTTCAGGTGAGCTAGAATCTGACCTCTGACTAAAGCTGGTTTAGAAAACGCTGCTGCTGCTGCGTCACAGAGAGGGGTGGAACTAGTCTGACTGGTTCCAGGGTTTGGAGAGGCCCCTGGGACCGTCAGTCACAGGGCGGCGGTTCAGACTGAGCTAATGATTATCTCATTCCTGAACCCTCTCCGTCTCACTATCAGCGTTTCCTCCTCTTCCTCAGACATGCAGGAGGAGTAATGGGGCGTAGCAGGCGACGGTGTAAAAACATGCAGGAATATATCTCTCCATAAACCCTTTAATCTCTTCATCATCTGCTGTTTGTTTCTTGTCCTTCTGATTTTCAGCTTTTATTCTGCAAAACTTCCATTTTCCTCCTTCTCTCCCCCCTGGTGTTTTTCTTATCTCGTTCTTTCCCCTGGCCAGCTTTTATCCAGGACGTTTCTATCCGTGTTACTGTAAGATCTCCATTTAGCTTCCATCTCCTCTGAGGACTTAATATCTGTGTCTCTAGCTCCAAATGACCTACACACACACACACACACACATACACGCACACACACCATCCTATGAAGGTGGAGTCTTTTTTTTTTTTTTTTTTTGTATTTCACAACAACAGAACCTCCCTGTTGCTTTGTGTGTCGTGATTCCTCTGTGTTTTGTGCTCACATTCATCTTTAGGGAGGCCTCACTGTATATGATATGTAGATTTACACCACTATTACCTGTCCAACCGGTTTGTGTGTGTGTGTGCGTGTGTGTGTGCGTGTGTGTGTGCGTGCGTACGCATCAAAAGAGATCAATTTATCCATCAAATACTATAAATAACAAAGATAATAATTATCAAACACCGTATGAACAACGTATTGCTAATGCTAACTGCACAGGTTTAACATATAATTATGTTTATTCTTAGTCACATAGAGGCTGCTAAATCTTGTTTGGGGGATTATTGTATACAGAGGGCGGGGGGGGGACAGCGGGTGTGTATTGTAACTAATGTCTTGTGTCCTGCCTGTCTGTATACTGCTACTGGATGCCTTGAATTTCCCTCGGGATCAATAAAGTATCTATCTATCTATCTATCTATCTATCTATCTATCTATGAGAGAACATGTTTGTGCTCAGAGCAGAAGACCATACTGATGACAATGCCATTAGGAAGTATAATATAATAAAGGATTGATGATAAAATGACTGATATAGATGTCACTGCTTCATGAACAGAGCATTTGAGTAGTGGAGTCTGTGATCCACTTACAGACACTTCCTTAGTGATACTCCACCAGGCTGTACGGCAGCCAGATTCACTTCTTCTTCTCGTCTTTCGATGGTTCTTGGGCTGGTTTTGCTTTTACCAATAACTATCTTGTTGTCTTTGTTGTGTGTATGTTGAAAGGTCAGTAATTGTGTAACACAATACATATATACATTTTCTCTGTGCATAACAATGTCATTTGACTTTAATTTAAAGGTCCCATATTCTGCTTTTTTTGGTTTTATATGCTCTTCAGTGTGTTTTCCAGATGTCTTGTGCATGATCAGACACATTTGTGGGAATAAATTCACAGTCCGTGGAAACATTTCTTCTTCTCCTGCGTCCTCTTGTTAGCAGCAGTAGTAACAGCATGTAACGCTCTGTCCATATCCCCCCCCTGAGAATGAAATTTACCAGTGTGACGTCTTGCCAGTGTGAGATCAGTGATCCAAGTCCAGTAGCTTGTTGCATAGCAAGACCAAGCATGTGCTGGGTGCCCTTGTGACATCCGTGCTGAGCGATTGACCAATTACAACAGAGTGGAACGGCCGACCAATGAGATCACCCCCCCCCCCCCCCCCCCCCCCCCCCCCGATCGTGGGGGATTCAGAGCATTGCAAACACAGGCAGATGAGAGACGCTGCATGGAGCGGCAGTCCATGAAAACAGAGACGTTTTTCAAACATAAGTGGGTGTGAATGTAAAGTGTTCATGTAAATTAGATAAATGAGCCTTAAAAGAACCTTTAACACTCAGTTGACATTGTTTTATGACATAAAGCACCAGAGCGCTGAGCCAAAACAATAACAATGTGTACGAGGTGCACCGGATGGCCTAGTGGTTATGCAGTGCGCCCCATGTACGGCGGCCGTGATTCCTTATTGCAGTCACTGTGGGTTTAAATCCGTAAACCTCTATTGTCTGCTACATGTCATTCCCTACTCTTTCCACCCAGCACTTCCTTTCTCTCATCAGCTCTCCTATCCTTTCAAGGCAATAAAGCATAAAAAACAAGTAAAAAAAAAACCCCATGTGAACAAACTTCATGTCAGTGTCCATCTTGATAGGTTTTTTTTTTTTTTTTTTAACACATACTGAAATATGTTAAATCTAAAAACATGTGTTCTGCCTTCTCTTTTAGGACCAGTACGACCACATTGACAAGCACACGCAGGCGGGTCTCGACCTGGTGGAGCGATACATAAAGTTTGTGAAGGAACGGACGGAGATAGAACAAAGTTATGCCAAGCAACTCAGGTGTGCATCAGGTTCATGCGCATGTTTCTAAATGAAGGATTATAACTGACATGATGTTTGTACATTTATGTGTTGTTGTTGTTTTTCCATCTTACAGAAGTCTTTCAAAGAAGTATGCTAAACGAGGGCACAAAGAAGAACAAGACTGCAAGTAAGAGAATAAAATCATGTCCAGCTTCCTTCACTGCACCTATTTGCGTTTCATTAGATAGGACAGTGGTTAGAGTAGGAAACTAGAAGAGAGACAGGTCAGATTTGAACCCAGGCCGTCTGTTTGGAGGATTAGAGCCTCCATCCATGGGACACGACCTAACCTTAAATTCATCAGCGCCGCTATTTTACCTTTCAAGAAATTGCTCTTTGATTTTTGCTCCTGTTTTTGTAAGCATGGATGATGGATACAGGTAGTAAATGTATGACTAAAATGCTGCACTACATTTTGAATCATAGTTCCCAGATAGTTAGAGATGGCCCAGATCTCAACAGTGTGGTTCTGGGAGTTAAAATCCCATTTATTTCATCCATCACTGAGTTGATTATTAGCCATAATGTCGGCGACTTCTCTGATTAGTGGATCTTACTGTGACCATGGCAATGTTTCCTGCCCCTCGGCGCCCTGTGCGAATGGATAGTTTCATTGGCAGGCTAGCTAGCTAGCTAGTTAGTTCACTAACATGAAATTTGTTATGCCGCAGTGAATGTCATCGACTGGCCTCACACACATTCATTCCTTTGAGATTTGCTGTTGTTTTTTTTTTTTAGTTTAGAAAAATAAAAGAGACATAGTTGTTGTAACTCTTAAACTGAAGTACATATAACTTAATTTAATGCATTGCACAATGTTTCATATCTGGATATTTACAAACCTGAGAAGCCTGTTGTATCTGGCTGCTCATGTTACGATATGATTAGACTCTTTACTGTTTTGGGGGGCAGGTTTAAGCAAACACGAAGTTAAATGCTGGTTTCTCTTCCTTTTGAGGATTTACCTTCCTGTCTTTCTTTGCAGATTCAGCAATCATTCGTCGTTACAGGAGATCCTGAATGAGCTGAACGATTACGCCGGCCAGCGGGAGCTCATTGCTGAAAACATGATGACCGGCATCTGTGTGGAACTCACCAAATACCTTCAGGATCTTAAACAGGAACGCAAAACAGTGAGGAAGGGATGGATCGCAAATGAGGGAGGGATGGAAAAAAACAGAAGGAGCAGGGATTTTGCAGATTGATGTGATACACTGTTAATTATGTCAGAATTAGAATCGTTTTTTAATAGCTGGGGCTGGATGAGAGTCTGGTTCAGAGGGGGTGGGGTGGGTATTATTAATGAGGCTGGCAGCAGAGGGGAGGAAATTGATCTTGAGGTTTTTGGTGCTGATGGATAGCGACCTCTTGCTACAGGCGAGGGTCTTGAATAGTCCATGCCTGAGGTGAAAGGGGTCAGACACAATTTTACCTGCACGCCTCAGGGTCCTGAGAGTGTCCAGGTTGTGATGAGACTGTAGTTTACAGCCAATCACCCTCCCTGCAGAGCGGATACTTTTGTTGTTGCACTTAGCCACAAATGTAGACTTTGTTATAAATAACATGTATTTTTATATAATATGCTGCAGCATGCCCTGCTCTATCATCATCTTTCAACCTCTTCTTTCCTCAGCACCTGTCTGATGCCAAGAAAGCCCAGCAGAATCTAGAGAGCAGCTTTAAACAGCTAGAAAGTGTGAGTCTTTGTTTTTGTTGCTAAGAGATTTTTTATTTATGTCATCTCAGCAGGCTGATTTTTTTTGGCAAATAGTTAAAAGTTTAGACCCTGTTTTGGGTTCAAATCTGTTTTTTACTGAAGAATTTTCTTGAAAGAGAGTGCAGGCTAATATTTATTCATCATCCATTTTATTTTAACTTGATTCCTATTACACAGGACAGATTTAAACACTCTCATTCTCAGAAAAATATTAAGAATTTGCTGATCTATAAAAGAGTTTACTATTACGTGTTGTTATAGAAATACTGAACATGCCTGAGTGTCTGGATTTCAAGAGAATTAAAGGGAAACTTTATGGTTTATGGTTTGGACAAAAATGCTCGAAAACGTGTTAAACAGTATCATTTTACCTGTAGGTAGATTTGGTTTACAATGAGTTGTCAGTCTCTTTTTACTCAATCAACCCACAATACAAGAGCTGATGAGAGAGACCAAACGACAACATGAACAAAGATTAAAACTTCCCTGATGGCTACTGGAACAAAGTTGTTTTTGTATGGCTTGTTTTTAAAGGCCTGTACTTACAGTAATACCTTTTACAAAACAACGTATTTTAGTGCATTTTCATCAGCCAATCAGCCATTCAAAAGCCACGGTGGGTTTGCAGCCACTAAGACTATTTTGTGAATTAATGAAGCAAACTGAGAGTTAGCACATATTACATGATTCTGGATCTAAAATGTGTCGCCAAATTTGTGTGACCTGAGTAGGTGGTCCAGTTTAAGTGTGTGTGGGTAACACTGAATGTACTGTACATCATCACTGCACCATTGTTCCTGACACCACACCACAGGCAGCCTATTACAGGCTACAGAAATATTAAAAACAGGTACATCTAGCTGAATATGTCTGTTCTAGTTACAACTGCTTACATCCAGGATTTTTAAGGCAAGTTTTTTCCTCTGTTATCCAACGCGAAAAAGGTTACAATTACATTCACCGAAAGCCTTTATTTACATTAAGGTATTAGTAAGAACAATCTATTGTCATATTATGCAATAGTGCAGAATTGACAAAGGTTAGGGTTTGGGTTTGAGCACATTTTCTGACTTTTTCTCCTTTTACAGTGAGTAGAGTCATATCTAAAAAAACCTTCCTCTGTCACTGCAGTCCATCAAGACTTCTTACATCAAATACTAAATATTTCAAAATGTATTTCAAATATTCATGAAGTCATAACTGTAACATACACATGCTATATAAACGGTTGAATACTTTAATTAACTTGTTAAAATGGTATTGTGATGACTTGACAATTCCACTGCACAAACCAAATTAGATTTAATTTTTCTTGGGTTGACAGGACAAATTAAATGAAACAAAACTGCAGAGCCTTTCTTGAAACCAAGACACATTTATCTGCTGCTTGTAATTCTTGTTCACTTTGACTTAAATGACAGTATTTTGTGGATTTGGTGCATTTTAGGTATCTCTAGTGGGACTGTTTATATATATATATATATATATCTCACACATAAATATAAAAACCCAACCCACACCAGTATGAGTGAGGGTTAATGTTGTGCAAATATTGTTTACAAACAGGTATTGATGTAACCATAGTTATGGAGGACTTTTGTAGTTGTAACTCTAACTAAAGCTCTTTGCATTATTCATGTATATTGAATTGTGTCTGCAGACTAAGAAGCGCTTTGCAAAGGAGTGGGCCGAGGCTGACAAAGCCACGCAACAAGCAGAGAAAACAGAGAGCGACCTCAATGCCACCAAAGTGGATGTTGAAAAGGTACACACACACAGACAAATAGTTTGGCACTGAGCATCGATTTTTATTTTTTTTCAGCCTTAGGTTTACAGATGCTTTCAGTTTTAAAAGAAAATCCTTCAGTTGTGTTTGCCTGTTTACCTCCATGGGCAATTTCACCTCCATGTGACTCCATCCTCGACTGTCCCACGTCCTCCCTGTATCTGTTCCCACCTTAATCCCCATTTTGCATTTTGTTTTGCATCTCTTCCTGCATCCTTTCATCCTCCCCTCCCTTTCTCCTCCATCCTTCCACCTATCTGTTTTTGCTCTGAAGGCCAAGCAGCATGCCCACTCCCGGACACACACAGCGGAGGAGTGCAGGAACGATTACGCAGCTCAGCTCCAGAAATACAACAAGGAACAAAACTTCTTCTACTACACAGAGATACCACAGATCTTCAATGTGAGGAAAAACAAACATTCATAAACATTCTAAGTTGTGCAGAACTCAAACAGCCAATAATTGAAATGTCTGTCAAAAGGTGGACCTCAATGTTTGTATAGGCAGCTAATGTACAACATACAAACACAGACAAGGTGTATAATAGAATCACAGTAACAATTAGTTGTATTTGTGTGTGTGGAACAGAAGATGCAGGACATGGACGAGCGGAGGATTCGGATGCTGAAAGAGGGTTACTGCCAGTTTTCAGAGATGGAGAAGAAGGTGCAGCCCATCATTTCCAAGTGTTTAGAAGGAATCTCTGCAGCAGGTGTAAAAATAAACGAGAAACAGGTACGTATTAGACTCTGAACTTGTCTATGTATAATGTATGTTACGTGTTGTTTTTCTCCCCGATTTTTAAAAAGTAACCAGCCAAACTTGGTTTGAAAACATTTATTTAACAAGTATGTTTCTTCTATAACATATCCTGCTCAGTGATACAAAACAAACACTATCAAATGCCAGTGTGTGTAATGTTTGTCTCTGAAATTATATCCACAGATCAAACACTTCATTTCTTTATCTGTTTGCCCCCCCTGCAGGACTCATTACTGTTTATAGAGCAGCACAAGTCCGGTTTTGATCGACCTGGAGATGTGGAGTTTGAAGACTACAGCCAAGGTATCAAACCAGCGACCTCTGACTCAAGTCTAAACCCACCCAAAGTGCGTGCCAAGCTCTGGCCTTTCACCAAGAAGAACAAGGTGATTTTTTTTTTACTCGGCTCACCTTTTAGATGTGTTTCTCTTTGAGCTTGCATAGACCAGCTTCACAGGGACAATACATTCACAGCCTCTCCTCTTTTGCCTGCTTCGCCTGATTCTGACAACCTGAAAATCCTCCCTGTCCCGTTCTTCGAGCGTGGCTGAACTATTCAGGGCTAACAACTTCCTGACAAGGTCAAAGGGATCCTGTTCTTTCAAACACACCTTACTTGATCAACATGGCTGATGGATAGTCTCAGTTGAAACACTACATGCTCTTTAGAAATTGTTTAATATTTGAGATTTTTAATATTTTCTAATATAATTTTTACCTTACAACCTTACAGACTTCAAATAATCAAAATAAAGTTACTTGATCTCCTACTGACGATACTAAACCAACCCTCAGAGGTGAAGTCAGCAGTATTTGTATGTTTCAGCTGGTAAACACAACATTCAAACATCACCCCCAGAAGTGCACTCTCACTGCGAGACGTATAGTTTGTACATTACTGCTTGTACCCACACTGCAAGCTACTGCACGCTAACACAAACTCACCGTTGGTGTTCGGCACCCGCGTGTCCAACAGGGAGCAGACCAACACCAAATATGGGGGAGCAAAAAAAACACACGGTTCCCCCTCATTTTGGACAAGCTTTAGATGATTGCCGTTTTACCTCACTGTGATTCTATTTTCTCTTTTTTGTTGCTATAGGGCAACACATCAAGAGAGAAAAACTTAACTAAACTTTAAAAGCACAGGGTTGTGTCTCTGCTCTGACAGTCACCACCACACATGTATGGAGGCCCGTAAGTGATGAGGATTGAGTGGCACTGCTTATATATTTTATAAGCAAAACGCTACTGACTCTACCTTTCACTAATCATGATTAACTCAGTCATTCTAACAGCCCTTATTAATACGCATATGACAGGTCAGTGATTCAAAGACAGTGTAGTTGATGTAAAAAGTCAATTGTAACAATGACACACATTCATTGCTAGAAAGGAAACTGTCACCCAGACCTACAATGGGACTCATGAATGTGATTTGAATTGTTTCTGTGGAACAATGGAGGTCTGGGGCTCAGAAAAATGTGCTATTCAGGCATTGTGTGGAGGATCAATTTATTGTTAGTTCGGTCTTTTCATGGGATTTGTAACGCAAGGTACGAATGATCACATAACTCATCCTCTATAAAACTGTGATTACACCATTTCTCATACAGTACTACTGAAAAAATCCACTGACTCACAGCTGAAAGGACTGACAGGTTTGACAACTTTTTGAACAGACGTTTACAGACGCCTTCAAACTACTTCAAACAATTTCACAATTAGGGTTAAGTCAAAGAGCAGCTCTCTTTTTCTCTTGTCTATTTTATTCACTGATTACTAAATAACTGCAAAATGACCCTCACATGATGTTAAAACAATGCTTTAAAACAAACGCATAAAACTCAACACACATTCCAGACATGTCTTACCCCACCACCCTGTTGCCCTAGGGGCCTATTCTAATTCCAGTCTGCTGCACAGACTTGTTTTAAAACACCCTGTACTCTCTCTTTAACTCGTCCACTTTACAACAGAAATCTGTGCATCTCTTTGACTCCAATCTCTTGTCTTTTCCTGTCATTAGAAGTGTCATTTTCTCTATCCTTTGCTCCTCGTCTTCTGCTCTGTTTTTCTCAACCTTGTCTTTTTTCCACCCCTCTTCAGTTTGCCCGTCCTTCTTTCTCTCCCCCATCCCCTTTCCCAGTGGGCAGTCACCCCCTCTCCCTCCCCTTATCCCTCTCCAAGTTGCAGCACTCCCCCCTCTCTCTCTGTCTGAGAGAGTTTAATCGCTCTGTAAAACCCAGGATTTTCACCTTGAATTTATTACACAAACAGCACCGGGTGAGTGACGGCATCTGCTCTAGTCCAAGCTGCATCATCCAGTCATGATATTTAAATGTAACCTCACCTATGTATTTGTCTCTTAGATGCCATTTAAGTAGCTTATATTTGGACCCTTCTCTTTTGTGGATTTTTTTTTTATTGAATTATTGAAGCCATTTTCCTCATATATCATATTAAGGGTGGGAAGCTCAAATTATGTTTCAATGCTATTCTGCTGTATACAATTGTGCAAGGCTAGACTTACGCTATGTTACCATCCGTCCACATCCTAAGTAATATAACCATTTGATAAAGTTGTATGACACATTACAAAGGCAAATGACAGGTAGCCTACTCCAGTTAGCATTGTCTCTTTAGCTACTAACAAACCAGTAAGCAACCAAATGATTCGACTTGACAGATAGCAAAACACACTATCTTTCTGAGCAGCATTTGAGCTTCTTGTTCTCTGGATTTGATGTAGCAAATTGTGGCTGCTGTTCAAATGTCCTGAATGTCTGTAATTTTAGAAGATTGTTTCCCAGTTGTTTTTGTTGTGCACCTACTAAGTGTTCGTTTTTTCTCTGTCTAGATAACTCATGCTGAAAAACTCATGGTAACACTTTCTAATGTTAGGGAGAGGGTGGAATTAAGAGGTGTTAATGTATTACTCTGGTGCTGGTTTCTTTTCATGTGGAAAATTCAATTTGTAGAGTAAGTGCAAACAGGACCATGCTGCACTGACCTCTGTGTTGGTAAATTCATTGCAACACATCACACAATGCTAGTGGCTACACACTCTGTAGGGTTATCAAGTGAACTATATTGCTGGGGGGGGGGGGGGGGGGTCAAGCTATGTTTCCAGGAGTCTATGATTAATAACAGTAAAAGAAAAGCACGTAAAGACAATCTTTATATCTCAGCTGGCAAGAACAAACAAATGGAGAAGGATTAAATGTAAACTGTAAAGCCACACTGGGTGGTTATCAGTATCCAATTGAAAGTCAAGGAAACTATCTTGCTAGCAACATGGAGGCAATAGATCAATTAGCTGTAACAACAGAAAGTTATCCATTATAGTGGATTATTCTGACTGACTGAAAGAAAGCAAACATTTCATAATTGATCAGCAAAGTTTTTGCTGAAAACATGCAGTAAATATAATTAAAAAGGTCTCCTTTAATGTGTGGTTAAAATGACCTTGAGTTTGAGATCATATGACCTTGGTAACACCCTCTGACAGACTGACAGCATCTATGGTCATGAACCTGTCATGAAGGCAAGCACAAGAACACTAGACACTCGAAAGTCAAATCTGCTTTCTCCTGTATTCTTCCTGGATTGTTTGTTCCTTTCAGTCAATAAGCACTTTTTGAAAATAGATACCCGGTACTCTATTATCCATAAAAATACAGCCATAGATTAAAAAGTTCAGTTGCAAAATATGACTTAGCGTATCATCACACTGGCTGCAGTTACATGTGCAGAATTTCTTCAGTCTGATTGTAATCATTCTGATTTCACTGATTACGTGGACGCTAAATTACATGATCAGATTGCATCGGCATTTAATCAGAATAAAACCCTTGTGACATGCACAGACTGGTCCTACCTGTCATATCTGCTGGAAACGTCAGAAGAAGAATAAGAAGTGACATCTCAGCCTGTGTTTGTAAACAATCGTCACAAATGACCCTTAAAAACGTTAAACTCTGCTTTGTTTTGATTGACGTTTTTACATGCAGCGTTTTTACATGCAGCGTTTTGCATGCAGCCAGTGATGAGTCCACTGATCATACCAAACACATACATTTACCTACTTGATTGTGCTGCATTTAAATATACAGTCGGTGTGTTCAAACTTCACCTGACCTCACCTGTAACAACAGCTAGGCAGGATGCAGTTTCACAGTATATTTAGTCCCCAATATTTGCCTACGTGCTAGCAAGATGATTAACCTGTTTGCAATTACTCTTTAATTTACAATCAAATGAAAATAAACACATATAACGCATATCTCTCATGAAGGTAGGTGACATGTTGTCTATTTCTCTCAGAACAAGATAACAAAGAGCTATAGAGCTTTAGTCTGTGATGCCATAATGATTTTAAAAAACACATTTATATACCCATCTACGACAAACAACAAATAAGTAACTGATTTTTTTTTTTCAAATGTAAACAATGTCCAAATATCTTTGGTTTGACAGCAGAGCCTCTACAACTTGGGTATGATTGTCAACCAAACCAAACTCAATAACATATTCTTGCTGACATCCACTCACATCTGGCCATGCAAAGGGTTTTTAAGATATATTTTTCAAACCACTGTAATGGAGAAGACGATGAATTAAAAGGTGCATTTAACATATAAACATTCCCTTTCAGAAAAAGAGTATCCCTTATAGCTTGGGTAATCCAAAACAAAAACTATGAACTTTTTCTAAAAAGACAGTCCCTCCAAGGTTCCCTGGTAATATCATTTTAAACCTAGTTTATTGGTGTAGCATCACAGGGTAAAGTGTTATTTGTTGTACATGTCTGCGCCAACCCATCATGTTACAGATTAAATCCAGTGGTATTGGCATAGGTGCTCCTCCCTCCCTCTCTCTCTCTCTCTGTCTGTGATTTCTCCGGTTTCCCATTAAAGCTGTGACTCTTTAAAAAGAGCGACTGTTACCTTGACACAGAATAATGACATCGTTCTCTATTGTTAGGTGTCCCTTAATGAACAAGCTCTCTGAAGAGAACTTATTATCATTGGGAAAGACAGACAGAAAGAGGGAGGAGTGACATCTGGTGGTGCTTCCTGATAAGGTTGTCGCATACATGTCACATACTTAATGTCATGTGTATGTTTTGTGAATGTGTGTGTTCGTGTGTAGCCACCTGCAGCCGAAGATTTCTCTCATCTTCCTCCGGAGCAGAGGAAGAAGAGGCTGCAGGCAAAGATAGATGACATCACCAAAGAGCTGCAGAAAGCGCAGGATCAAAGGTGAAAACATGAAAACATCAACAACTGTTGGTCTGCATTGATTGTTGAACCGAATCAAAAGCAAATAGTTTAAAGCAGTTTGGATTAAAACCTGTGTGCAGGTGCTCATTGAACTTTAGTATCCATACATTTTCCACAAATAAATTCCTATTCCTATTCTTTTTAAACCCGAAGAGGACTTGAAAGCTACAAAATTTCATTGATAGCAGCATTAAAGGAAAATGTGACAAAAATGAACAGCTGTTAAAACAGATGCTGCCTTCCCTTGTGTAAAGACATTCTTCAACTTTTTTTAAAGTTTACAAAACAGGAAAGATGTAAACGCATTTTAATTATCAAAACATTCAAACAATAGATATCCTATGTGGCCAAAGTTGTCCACAAACTTCTGTTTGCGTGCTTTCTGTCCGGGAATGTTTTAATGATTTGGGCTTGGGCTCTTGAATTAGTGAACAATAGTGTTTCCTAATTTGGTGTCAACAGTTTTGGGAAGACTTGCTTCCTGTTTTTACTTGACAATACTCCTGCACACAAATCTGGGTCTGCAAAAGAAATAGTTTTCTTTGTTATGAAAGAACTTCAATGCAAACTTCCTTAATGTGTGCTCCCTTTTAAAAAAACAAAAACACATTTCCCCCCCCCCGGTTGACCTTAGTGACGCTCTGGAGAAGATGAAGGGTGTGTACGAGCAGAATCCACAGATGGGAGACCCCTCTAGTCTGGAGCCACAGATCACAGAAACTTCCCAGAACATCGGCCGCCTCAGGGGGGAGCTCATAAAATATGAGGTCAATAGACACACGTACACGTGCTTAAAAATGTGTGCATGACGAATGAGATCACTTGTATATGCACTGTGCAGCTTTTAACTTCTTTTCCTGGTTTGTTAAAGACGTGGCTGTCAGACGCAGTCGGAGGAGAAGAATCTGCCAACACCATCAACAATAACACACAACATGGGTAAGACCACATTTGGAGAAGAGGAAATTGAGTCTCAGCTTGAGAAAGCAAAAAGACATACACATCCTCTCTGTCCATGAAAGATTTATAAAGTATCATGAAAATGAATGAATATAACACAATCTTGAGTGAGCACGTAAACAAGCAAATACTGAGGCTGAGACAAAAGCAATTTGCATTGAATGACGACACAGGCAAATTGCTGGCCAGGCGCAGGGCGCTCGGGTGCAGAAGTGGAATTTTGGACCACCCCTTGCTGCTCTGAGTCATTACACACTCCATTGAGAACAAAAGCCAGTCATTGTCCTTTTTTGAGGCTAATATCTGTTTAATTAGTTACTTAAAAAAAGGGAGGGATGACTGTGATCGCTGTGTTAGTAAAGATACTGGCCACTAGACTTGGTAGACATACTCCTTCTTGAATACACCCTGACTTGAAGGGCTTTGTAACTGCCAGATTTTCTTTCTTTTTTTCAATTATTAAATATATTGTATCCTAAATAAAAGTACACCGTGTGCCTTAAGTTACCTTACTGGAGGCAAAACATGCATTTGATTGGATCGAATGGAGGTATATTCATGCCACTTTGAGATGTAATGGATTTGGTGATTTTGTTTTTAATCACTTATAAAGATGCTGTACGCTTGCTACAAGTCCACAGCTTTTACTAATGTTGATAGGTCACGACCCTTTAACCTCAAGCGCAGGACAGGAAGTCTCTGCTGTCTAGTCTAACACTGGAGCCTTTGGTCATCAGCATAAGGCAGCATACTTCAATTAAGGGAGTATAAGTAGGGAATATCAAATGTAACATGTCTCTGTGCGTGAATGATTTATTGATTTTTCTGTCAGATCCCCCATCATTCCTCCCTCCACTTCTCTCATTAATCAACTGCTTCAGCAGCTTCTCTGGCTGTTCGGTTTAAATGGAGGGACATGTATTCCTCTGACATTCAAATTTTGATCCACTTTTCCTTAAATCGCTTCCCTTTGGAATTGCCAAGGAGCAGTCCACATATTTAGGCTAGGCTGTTCCCGTAAACTTGATGCTCCTGTTTAAGAACAATTTTGTATTCTGTTAGACAAGTTTAAAAACATACTTTGAGTTTAAGACATTTTTGCTACTCTTTCTCAAAGCCATCAAAACATTGTTGCTAACCAGGTATATCTACTTGTTTCAAAATGTTCCAGTTAAGCTTCCCCTGTCATGTTTATAAAAACCTTGATTTAATGAGTATTTTCCACTTTGTTTGGGGGTATAAAACTCACAAAAATCCAATAAATGGATTGCCCACATTATTCGTGGGCAACTAATGCAAGATCCTTATTGGCAAGACCAGTTCCCCCTAACAAGTGTGCTCCATTATAGGCCTTCACCCAAATGGCTGCAGTTTGAGTCCCAAGCAATCAGACAGTTCTTTTTCAGCTCTCTTGTTTTCTATAATAGATTTAGTTCCATCCAAATCTGACCAAACCCTTATTCACAGACTGGATAAAGGACTTCAAATCATTGCAGACCTATTTGTACGTTATTAATCATTTTACATCTTTTATAGAGCCCCCCTCAGCAAGCCCCTCCAGAATTTACAAGTCAGAAATGTTAAGTATATATATATATATATATATATATATATATATATATTTGAATAATGAAGAAAAAGTCAAATTCTTAAAATCTCATCTGAAAATGTCTTACATTGTTTTACAATATGAATACTGACTGGATTCAAAACGGCCTGAAAGGCTAATCTGATCTAACTCCTCAATGCACTGATTGAGTTGTTTGGTTGCTTAAAATATTCTCTCACAGTACTACATACTGTTCATGAGAGCCTCATGTTCAGTATGTTAGTGGCTAAGAGAAAGGAAGGCTCCCAGCGCTCCCTGTTTCCCTAAATAGGCAAAATGACATCCTGATTTTAATGTCAATGTGTTTGTGTGTTTTCCAGTGTCGTAGCGGCTAACCCCACTCAGAACATCTACACAGAATTTGAAGACGAGTTTGACGACGTAGAAAGTCCTATTGGCCAGTGCACAGCTCTGTATACATTTGAAGGTATATTAAAGTACTTCTGCTCAACTCATTCATAAAAATCTCTTATTATAGTCCTTTTATAAAATTATTTTGTGTGTTTTTCTGCAGGCCACAGTGAGGGCACGATTTCCATTATGGAAGGAGAGCTGTTGAGTATAATGGAAGAGGATAAAGGAGACGGATGGATGAGAGTCCTTAGAGCTGGTGGAGAAGAGGGCTATATTCCTTCATCCTATGTGAAAGTTGGCCCATAACATTCACACAATCACATCAACTTAGAGCTTGTGGTGGAAAGTTTAGATTCAGAGGTGAATTCAAAGTCAACCATGATAATTGGAGCTATTCTCCGCATCTTTTACCTCGGCCAGTGACGTGTATGGTGAGATGAAAGTGAGTGATTATAAAGCTTGTTATCAGGGCTGACTGCAATTATCCCATACTCCCTGCTTTGTATCTCTGCATCTCACAGATGGTCTTTCCTCTCCCCTCTATAGATTTCAGCTCTGTTTAAACCAAACTTTTGAATGTATACCTGAACTTTTTGTCAGTGTTTAGTGACAACCAGTATCATAATCAACTTCACTGTAGCAGAATGCTATATTTTTTTATGCCATTATATCCGATAACTTGACTTTCCCATTGCCACTTCTAATAACTTGCTGAACTTGTTTCGTTTGTTACACCAACCTTCTGCAAAAAGCTATTTACTGAAAGGATAATACATCATGGAGTGTGGACATTTTATGACATATAACTGGATGAAAACCACTGCCAGACAAGGATTTCAGGAAATATAAAATGCCTCCACAGGTTTTTCCATTTTAAATCATAGGTTCACCTTTTCTGTTTGTTTAATTTTTACACCCAATTATGCACAGTCATTTTCACACACTGTGTGGTCTGAATAAAACCAAAATGTTCGAAGTGTGGGATCGGGGGGGGGGGGGTTTCAGCTTCAGTCTGTTGAAGCAGTATCAATCAAAGCTCGTTATTTCCTACTGTGATAGACATTCTGTCTGCTGCTGTCTTGGTTTTTGGAGCCAAGGATGACATTACTTGGAATTAAGGCTAGATACAACAGAGAGATAGCTGTGAGTTTAAATACCTATCAACTGCTTTTAAAGTGTTTAAAGAGGTCTTAGATGAAACATCTGTGTAACCCCCCCCCCCCCCCCCCCCCCCCCAGTAGACATCATTCCTTCACTAGCCAGAGCAGAAATGGAGCGCATGCGCAAAAGTTTTGCTTTAGGCTGGGGGTGGAGTCGATAAGTGGACATACCAGGGGAGGGAAAAGTTTTTTTTTTTTTTTTTACCAGAATCCCACTGTGACATCACAAGGAGAGCAAATTGGAAACAAAGCATTTTTCTCTTTTATAAGACCACAAAGCAAGGACTGGGTAGGTTCAGATTTTGTGGGTTGGAAGACACTCGGATGTCTCAAATATGTTCCAAAACCCTGTAAAAGTGGATTTTTCTAAATGTCCCCTTTAAATAACTTTAAATGGCCTGTCAGAGTAGGAGGCACTATTAAGGCAAGCAATAACATTGTTAAACTACATCCTGGTGTGTGTGAATAGTTTTTTAAGAATGTGAACCTAACCTTTTAACTCTGTACTTTAATTACACTTTGTCTGCTTACGCAAATTTGCACAAAATGCTTTTTTTTTTTAATTACACAAATATAGAAGAAAAAGCAAAATAGCAATAAAGATCAAAGTTCAATGAAAAGTAAGAGAAAAATGCCATTAATTTTGTTATCTAATCCTCTATAAATGACCTTTGGGTGAATATTAAAGGAATTATTGACATCAAGAGTCTGAATTTTCAGATTCAGATCCTCACGGGTCTCTATAGGAGTGTGGAGCCACTCTAAACATATTTTAAGACAACAGTACCCTATTTTAGTAGTTGTCTGTGTTTTTTATACAGTCAATTTCAGTAACGTCCATATCCCTTTTTAAAATCATTCTAAATCTAAAAAATACTAAAATATTTTGTCTTTTCAAAATGCTTTGTTGAATTTCACAGGGTTTAAGTTTTCACATCACACTTGTGTATTAAGAGAATAGTTTAATGGATTGAGCTCAGATTTCAAGTGAGCACAGGCTCTCCTTTCAGCAGATATATTTTAAGACATTCTTCTACATAAAATCCTGCAAAAAAACCCAATATAGAACAAAAAGTAGAACTTACTTAACAAGGGAATGCCCTCATTGAGCCATACAATGTTAATTGTCTTTCTCCACCACGCCGTCCTGCATTAGCAGACGTTTTCAACATGTAAGGGTTTCTATTGTATGATTTTAAAGTTAACTGTATGTATTGACATGTATCATTTGAGTTATAAAGTGAAAAGAAGAAAAGCCATCCGTTTGATTTTTACTGTTTTCTTTATGAAAAATATTGCATGCAAAGAAACTACAATCATTTCATTTAAAACACTAAAATAAAAAAAAACAATTTCCAGTGTGGTTCCTTACAGCAGCAGTTTATGTGAAAATAAAACTTATGTTTTAATAATGTTCATGTTGGTCCTTGGGAATCTCATGAAGCGTATCGAACAAGCGGGCAAGTAAGGATTGGTCAAAAGTGTCATAGTTAACGTTCGTAGAAGTAAACAGACGCACATATAGTATTTGGGCGTGCAATCCAAGATTTCCTGATCATAGAAGAAAGCAAAGGACTGCAGGGTGTAATAGCCCCAGATGTGAGTCATTCTTTTATAAGCCACGCTTATAAACTAGGTTTAGGGGGTTTGTGTCTTTTGTACCCGCTTTTTTATTTTCCTCCAGTGAATAGACCTTACTCCTGAGGTTCAGGTTAAAGGCTCATGAGGGACAATCTCCACAGGTTCCAGTTTATCAGAGAGGACACAAAGAATCTTGTCGAACTTCTCGTAGCGCTCCTCTCTGTCCGCCGCCGCTCCAAGCTGACCCCAGAAAAGGCGCAGAACGAACTCTGTCCGGAAAGCCTCTAAAAGCTCTGGGACTGGCTCCCAGCCTGCACATGGAGAAGTGTGAAGGATAAGAATTAGTCAAAATGATATGCACTAACATGTCCACCGGTTTTAAGCAGAAAACTTTAATCTTACAGCTCATTTTTACACTAATTCACCACGAGCCTCGTGGCAGAACTCCATGTCTGGATAGATTTTTTTTTGTCCAAAGAGAATTTATTTTGTTTTACTTAAATTTAACTGAATCTTCTCGAAGGTAAAAACAGACTCATGAGAGGTTAAGGCGTGTTGGAGTGTCTCTCCACAGGAGGAAAAACACTTCTTTAAGAATTACAGTATAAACAACATTTGGAGTTGGCCAGTAAACACTAGCCCATTAGCTGCACAAAACTATTCAATAAAACAACATGCAATGAGAACTTGGCTCATCATATTGTGCTTAAACTTTTATGTGTGTTACTTAAATCAGTTATTCTCTCAATCCAACTGCTACCTCATGTTTTAGTTCTTGTGAGAGGAGCACATTTTCCTTGATGATAACATAAATAGTAAATTCACATCTACATTAATTTTGTTTTCGATTCTGACAAAGTACATCAGAAACTGTAATAACATGTCATCAACCATTCATAAATATTTACTGTTTCAGCTTCTCTGAAACTGCTCCACTACTGGAAAAGCAAGCAGCTTTTCTTAATTGCTTCCAACTGCGTTCGTTGAGGCTCCACAGTCTTAACTCATATTTCCTTTTTTCTTGGGATGAAGAGGCAAATTTGTCGAAATTATTTATGCTCAAAACATGATTACATTTGCGCCGGTAGGAGAATATTGTTGAATCTTTGTTGAGCAAACTTGAACCACATGGAACACTTAACAAACCTCACAGAACAGATTTCTATGACAAGAATATAGTTAAGTTCTTTTCTGACACCTATTTTTAGTCACTGTGTGAGAAAACAAGAACTTCCCTGTACAAATACATCTATACCTGTGAGCAGAGAGTGTGCATGCTGTTGATAATCTTGTGCATGCAGTGCGGCACTGCGAGCTGTTTGAAGGACGTCATAGAGGAGTTGACAGCCTCGCTCGCTGTCCTCCACGGGGTCCTCCCCTTCCATCGCCATCAGCAGAGGAACTAGGTGCGGAACAGCTATGGGACCCTGGACTGCAGAGGCTACAGAAAGACAAACACTAAGTCTCAGTAAAATACATACAATAGAGATTCACACCTAAAGAACTGGGTTGCTCTGTTTTTTGGTATAAAACTTGTTGCCTTTCTGTTTTAACAGGTATTTTGAAGTGTTTGAATTTCACACTGGTCACACATCTGACGGGACTATCAATCATAGACTGTAAATGAAGTGGACATCCTGACCTCAAACATTTAGTGGATTGAAGTTGTATGCGTGCTCATACAATGTTGTGGTGGCTGCTATGCACACTGCTAAGATGCCCATTAGTGCATAGTAACCAGAGGCGTATATACAGACGGCTGTGATTGGGGGATTCAGTGTCTTTCCCAGGGACAAATCAACATGTTGACAACAGGTCAGAAATTAAGTGTATTAATTAGAAGATGTCTCCACTCTACCTTTGAGCCAAAGCCATCTACTGGAATAATACCTTATTAAATGATTAGATGAGTAAACTGTCAAATAAAGGTAACATAACGTCATGTACCCATCTTTTAAACCAACCACTCACCATCTCCCTCGTTCAGCAGGGTCATGAATGGTTTAAGTTTCTTCTCAAATAAAACTGCAGTCTCTGTGTGGTTCCTCCTCAGCGCTCGCCAAGTCATCTCCAGCCGCATTATCTGCACACATGCAGACACATAAATAAGTAATGTATTGGAAAGCCTTCTACTTTGCCAGACTTTGCATAAAGTGCACCTTTCTTTAAGCTGATATCACCTGAGGCATCTCGAGAGCCTTCATCACGGCTGAGAAGGAGAAGAGGTCATGTGCGTGTTCTTTCAGGGCCTGAGCCAATGAGATTACTTTATGTAAAACAGTCGCCCTCTGGCTCACAGTGCCTGTGCAGCCCAAGATATCCACTGCGACGCCCAGAGCTATTAGATGATGCCTACAAAATGAAAGATTAACGGATTAGAGGAGTATGTGGTCAGGAAATTTGATAAAGATTTGGTTAGAGAGTCTTTTTTTTTTTTTTTTACAGTCATAAGCCCTTTTCAGACTGTTTTTTTAGCAAAAGCCCTGAAACTAAGCTCAGCTTTCATTATGTCTTTTTATACACATATTGATTCTTCGATGGCGTTATATTCTTATCCCATTCTGTAAATTCTGTCAGAGATGCACAATAACTTTTCCCTTCTGGCTCCACTGTTCTTGTCTGGCACCTATAACATGTCTGTTACTGCTCAGAAGACGGTACAGAGAGGGAATAACTTTCTCCCCTCATTACGCCTTGGTGCCTCAAAAACTTAGAGATGCCCACAAAACTACATAAATGCATTTTAAAGAATGCAGCAACACAATTCTGTCAGTAATCTAATTTACTTTGTATAATCAACAGAACTACAGTTTATCAAAGAAAACAGTTTAAAAAGCTTTAGTGTGGTTTATCTACAGTAACGAGCAGACTCATCTCAAAATATATTCAAAACCTGCACAAATTAAACCAAGTACATTTTTATACCTTTCTAACAGATCCTGTCGTAATTGGTGTCCATGTGGTAAAACGACAAGCTCCAGCCCAGATCCAACTCCCATAATCTTTTTCTGTTCGTCAGTCACCCCAACTATGCGTGCAACCTGCAAAAAGAAACCACAATGGCAAATTCACGGTTTTAATTCCAATCATTAATAATGCATTAAACTTTTATAGCACTTTTCTAAATACCCAAAGACACTTCACAAAGAACACAAAAACAAAACAGTGAAAACAAAACAACAAAGAAATAATGCAAAAGGATGATAAGAATTGGTTTTGTTGGTGGTTGAAGAGTTGAGTTTTTAGGGATTTATTCAATCAGTTTATAGGATCATACTTATCAAAATATTTGAAAAGTGGAGAAATCAATTATTGACAGAAGTAAAAAATAATCCTTTACTTTTAATATGTATCATATTTCCAAGGTATGAATAATTTCAATAAATTCATTATATCTGTTGTCTGGCAGAACATGAAAGTAATGTATAGGGGTGTTTAAGCCTTTAGCTATATAATAATATAATATCATATTTTCGAAATGGAAGCATGATATGATGTTATACCTTTGCTCTGCAATGCATTTAGTAGTGCGAAACAACAGACAAAGGTGGTTAAAACAAACATTTAAGAAGTACCTGGCAGTCAACACTGAGTAAGTGCAGAGCAGTGGCATCTGAGTTTGATTTGTTAAAGATTTCTTTAAGTGAAAGCAGGACACTTGGCTCCAGTGGGCGGTTGTTCTCTGGTAAGAGCAGCGACTGAAACTTATCCAACTGGAAACACGACTCTGTCTCCACCTGTGATGGCGTAAGACGGACGTTACAACACTTTTACACAACTCACCCTGTGTGACATTCAATGCTGAAGACATCTACAATCTGGCCGTTTTTATACGGTAACACCAGTCAGATGAGACCAAAATAAATGCAGATATGACAGTTATTTCATAATTTCACCAAACTTTAATGAATGACAAAGTTCTTATTTTTATAAAATAAAGAAATTTACCCTGTTAGAGGAATTCAAACAATTAACATTTAAAGACAAAAAAAGAATATTGTACATACATGTGGCTTTTCAAAATGCCAGTCTTCAACTGCTTTCTTCTTCTGTGGTAGAAACGGCGCTTGTGGCGGTGCGTCACTCTTCTCTGCCTCCAGAAAGCCAAAAGAAGTCTCTGTGAGGCGAGCGCGGCTCTGCCACTTCTCCTCTGCTCGCAGTCTATCCACATGACCTCTAAGCCTGGACTCTGGAACCTGGATGACAGAGAGAGTAAGCACAAACTCATCGGGGAAGATTTTTCACATAGAATGTAAGCCTCTCCTCATTTCTCCAATTACAAAGAAATGTGACAAAGAAACACATGATTGACGGAGTTGCGATGGACTCGGAGAGTTCTTCACCTGGATGACCAGCTCATCGTAGAAGGAGGAGGGGTCATCGTTCCGGTCTTTCGGCGGGGGTGGGACAGCGTTGGGAAAGACGACAGAGACCCTGAGAGGTTTAGGAGGAGCTCTGGGGTGCAGCTGTCCATCTGAACCTCGCAAAGTTACACCACCTCCTACAGGGACGGAGGACGGAGTTATGTGTGTGTTAATAGCAGTCCTTGGCACACTCTTACTTGAACCTTGAAGCTACTCTGTTATTCACAGACACTTGTATAAAACGTTTAGCCTTAGGACTTTAACTAGGCCCCTCCGGTCATAACCGGGATCTCATAAACACTGCACTCATGAGTGGATGTCCTCTAACACTTGTCAGTAAATTGTTTTTTTAAATGTCCTTGTATTTCTCATCAATTATATCCTCTGCTAGTTTCATAACAATTTCATTTCTCTTCTGTTCTTTCCTGCTTTAAAACTTCATTTTTCTGTCAGTCATTTTCCTCAAGCAGTAGGCATGTCCCATGTTGTTGTTTACACTATGTTTCCATAATGCACACTGTTTTGGTATCAAGGTGGAACTGTTGCTCAGCAAGCTGGCAATAGATCCCAAAGATTTTAAAAATGGAATTCGGCCTCGTTGCAGCTGTGTAATATGACAGCGAGTACTGTACCGTTTTTTCAAAATGTAAATAAAAGGGCGCCGGATAGCCTAGTGGTTCAACTGCCACATGTATAGAAGCTGTAGTCCTTATTTGAAGTGGGTGGTGGGTTTCTTTGCCTTTGGCACTTTGCTGCTCGTCTCCTCTCACTCTCTCCTCTAAACATTTCCTGTCTCTCTTCAGCTTTTTTTATTTTTATTTTTTTTAAATCTAATGCAGGGAAAAATGTCCCAAAATATATCATGAAATCCTAAAAAAAGATTTGAAATGTCTGTGCATGTTACCTGGATGCAAGGGCCGTGTTTGATGTGGCCGTGGGCTCAGCAGTGGTTCACTGCCTGTACGAAACACAGGAGAAATGGGGACGGGGCCAGTGTCCTCTGACTGAGTTTTCTGTGGAACACCTGGATGAGGAAGAGAATTAGGACGTTATACCGTACACAACACAGAAATGTAAGGATTCCTTTTGTCATTACATTTAAATTGCTTCTCAACTCCATTCTGGAAATACATTAATCTTTAATCAGGCTGGGCTCTAAACTCTTATTGGATAAGTTCTCCTTGCCAACATTTATTTGGCATGGTTTAAATATCCAAAAGTGTTTTTGGAATTAGGTCAGGGACTCTTTCTAGACCTCAGCAGCCACACATCCAGTATTTAGTCGGTTCTTTTGCAGATGTTCAAATGTTTTACAAGCACACTGAAAACTTTGTTAGCTCATTTATAATTTATGTCACAACATATCCCATATGTCTGCACAAAAATAACAGCAAGCTGTATTCATGTTCATCGCTTAACTGTGCACCGTCAACCGAATTTCCCCTTGTGGGATTAATAAAGTATAAATTATTATTCTAACAGAGGAGGGCATGTTTCTGTATGTAGATACAGACGAAGAAAGAGAAGAAGAGAAGGCACGATTACCTTTTCATTTGATGCCAACTGTTAGTAAAGATATAATGCATTGCATTGCCCAATGAAATTCATGTTTTGGATACACAAGCTGCTGCGACTGCACAAATGTCTCTGATAGCCGTTAGAGAGCTGCATCGAGCAGACATGAGGGGTTGTATTAGGGCTCAAAGCAATATTTGAATAGTATAGTGCAGGTTGAGATATTTAAGATCGTATACCAGTTCTTAAGTTGCTGTCAGATTGTGCAGACTGTAGGGATGGTCTCCTTCCAACATTCTCCAAGTTTGCAGGCTGACTTCCACTCCTGCCATGCACAAAAGAAAGGTCATCAGCATAGTTGTGTTTTTCTAGATGCATTGTGTTGCAGCACTACACATACAGTGCACTACTTCTTCCCACCTTAGCAGTGGATTGATGACCTGCAGAGTGTCCGTGTGGGCAGAGCTGAAGCTGCGACGTTTTTCTGCCCCTGCACCTCTACTGCTGCTGCTTTTGTGCTCAACATGTCGCTCTGTGATGACACGTAGAGGAAGGGTCCGTGTGATTGGGTGGAAGATCACAGCGCCTGAGGCCTGGGAGATGGGCCTACGATCGCCCACATATAATCGGATCAGAGCAGGAACATTGTCAAAGCGATCCTCCTCAAACTGGAACAGCTCCCGAGAGTAGCCCTGTCACATAGATGGAGGAACACACAATATCAACCAGAGCCTTTAAAATCTATCTTTTCAGCAATAGATACTTTAAACCAAGAGGGTAAAAATGCTAGCATGGCATGAAGTCGTTTTAACTTGTAGTTGATATTTCAATACTAACCCTGAGTTACAACATAACATTAAAAGAGGCATAGACTTTTCTCTGTATCTCTTGATCTGCATCTTCATTATGTTTTGAACAATCAACCATTGCCATTTAGCAGACTTGCAAAATCTTTAACATCAAACTTTAAAATTGCAACCCAATAATATTTATCATCCTAGCCCCAATTTAGACTCAGCAAAATTGTAATGTTATGATATTACAATGCCAACATTAAAAGGAAGAATATGCCACCTTTTGATCCAGTAGATGTCACCCTTGAGCACCAGCATGAAACCAAAACAACATTGAGCTGCATTGTTGTGCTAGCAGACTAATGGTAGCGCCTTTTAGTATGCTTGTGGCTTCCTGTTGCATGTTAATTTACAAAAAATGAAGGTGATCTTAAAACGCTTATGTGAAACTCAAACGAGCAGTGAGTAGGCCTACAGTATGTTATTCTTCTTTTTTCTCACCCCTCAATTAAGCAACTTTTATATGCAAGGGGATGAGCCGGCCGGCCATCCCGTCCATGTAAACATGGTTTAGGTTCGGCTCAGACAGCGGGACTTGTGTCATACTCATTGTGGACAGTCATGCCCCTCAGTTATTTTGAGAGTATTTACTGGATTCCTGCTATATTTAGGTGTAAAATGTCACACATTCAGTCTTGACTCTTCAAAGTGTGTTCAATGTTTGGTTTAATAGTGTTTGCATTGCACTTATTTGCATACACTGTGGAAAGAGTATAAGAAATACCTGCTTATATTTAAAAAAAATAAATAAAAATGTCTTGAAATAAAAATACTTTAATTCAATTATAACTACATATATTTTAGCCTCAACTTAAATTTATTAATTTAAACCTTTCTTTAACTGTAAGCAAATTTCCAAAAATGGTGGAAAAAATAGGCCAAGGTGACATTTTCAGTTTGCTTTTTTAATCTTATACAGAGAAAGCTGAAAATCCTTACACTGAAAAAAATGGGACTACTGAATGTTTGGTATTTTTGTAATCATTTTAACATCTAATAAACCATCCCTCAACTCCCCATGCACTGACAGACAAAACACAGACAGACCATTTTGGGACGTAGGATCACTCTGATGATTTTAAAGTGCATGGGTCCATTCTTCCAAAAGCAGCTCAAAACATAGTCACCAGGGGCGGAGCTCGAGTCTCGTACCAGGAAGTCTCCATCTCTTTCAAACAGAGACTCTGCAGTCTGGAGATGAAGAGGGAGTTTATTATAGGCAAGAAGGTCCACTGTGTGTGTGTGTTGACATCATAATACGCCCAGTGAAAGTTGGTAGTGAGAGTGCAGAAATGGTTGCAATAGTTTAAGATCTTGAGAAATAGACGTGTTTGCTTTCTTGCTGATTATAATTAGAGGAGAAAAAGACAGCACTCTTATGTGTGTAACATAAATAAACTCAGCTGTGCTATTTTACTAATGCAGTAAAATACTAAAAATAATTCTATTGTTTAGGTTTCGTAGAAGTGTACGGTTTTATCTAGCCAACCCCTATAAATGTAAAAAAGCTAGACAGTGGGCTGGACTTTTTAGTTTTAGCTTTATGTCTACCTTAAACAGCTGTGACTTTTATTTAGCTAGCACTGTCAGCCAGTTAGTTTAGTCTAACATAGTTAGTGGCAACAAGTGGCAACGGCTAGCAAGGTTCTGAAATACAATTCCTTGGTAATCCTTAGAGAACTTTGGAGGTTCTTGTAGGCATATTTTGTTACATTAGGAAAAAGCAAGGCCAGCTTTTTCCCCCACTTTTACATTCTGAATGCTTAGTAAAGCTAACTTTGTTTGGGTTCCAATAAAACTCAGAGGTAAAAAATTTAGTTATCCAACCAATTATTTTGTTTATATACTGTATATTATACTCATTTGTAACGTACCAGTATCTTTTTGAGAGAGAGCACAAGCACAGTTCCTAACTAAAATTAAAGTGTTTCCTTTAATTAGTGTACAGCGAGAACAGAATGGTCCATTGAGCACCTCTCGGCTCAGCGGCCCGTGGTACCATGCATGGCTCCTCAGGTCCTCAGTGCTCAGCTTCAGCTCCTCCTCCAGCTCCTTCTTTAACGAGTCCATGTCTTTCCGACCACCGAACATCTGCAATAAACAGCAGAGATGTTTTTTACTCTGAATGTTTCCTGTACTTAGATTTTTAAATGGGCAAGGATGGAAAATATGTCGAAAACAAGAGAGACAAAAGAGGTGGTTTGCTTAACCTCTTACCTTCAGTTGGCTGAGGTATGCACTGACACTCCTCCTTTTACTGGAAAAAAAATGAGAGAAAAGGTGATTTAAAGCTACTAAACTGAAACCCCAGGGGGTCACACATCACGGTGCCAAGTTTCTCTTTTGAACCTTAACAGCACAACCAGAGAAGGCCACAGCCAAGGTCTGGCACTGTCATTAACGCAACAACACACACTTTTAATAGCCTGCCTCTTTTTTCTTCTTCCTTCCTCCCCGGGCTTCCACCTTCCTGATGCTGTAGACACAGGGCTTACAAACGGACCGCTCAGAGGATTCACAGCAAGGCTCAACTGCAACCACTCAAGCAAAACTGCATCCAAGCCTGCCTCTCTCTGTGCGTGGACGCGTGTAAACAATGTGGAACAAGTCATGCGTTCAGGGATTGCTGGAGCGATGTTCACAAACAATGTGCAGAGGTTTCAGCCACTTGTTTACCCTGCTTTGACCCTAAATATAAGTATTGTTCCACTGAAGCACAGCATCACAAACTACACAAAGTAGCCAGTTTATTACGTCATGTCAAGCAAAACATGAGGTGAAATACACCTGTGTGGGCTTAAAGCTTTTGGAAAAATCTGAATTGGAAACAAGGTCAATCATACATTCGTTAGAAAGCTGTAGCATGCTAAAAACTGAGAAAGCTTCAAGTCAGTTGCCTCTTAATCGCCTATAGATCGATCGGTTGATTAATCAACTAACCATTGTGGCTGTTGTCTTCACTGCCATTCTATGTTTTATTTATATTGTGTGTATTTTTCCACAGACGTAACTTATTATAAAGCTTCATTCAGTGTCAAGAAAGAGCTGTACTTCATTAGGAGTGCTTTACATTTACTTAAACTGTGGTCAAAAAACCCCGTTAAAAACACTTGCAACAACTCAACAGCAGCATTCAAAATTATGATAAATGTGACATTGAAAGACTGATCTTTAATTCAACAAACCCAACATTTAAACCTTCATCAAGGTAGAATTTGTTGAAGCTAGTCTGCTGTGCAAGAGTGGTGAAGGCCTACAATTACAACTGTTGCAGCTTCACTGTCAATGTACACCTGTGGCTGCAAACATAAATGTGTAGAGATTCATATTTAAATCACAGTTTTAAGATTTGTTAAAAGGTAAAAAAGTGCAACATCCTGTTTGAGGGGCGTTGGCCCATGCTGCACAACAGAAACACCTGTGTAATGTTCTTGAGAGCCAATATTGAGAAATGCAACCTGACACCACATATAGCCATATATCTATCGTTTGATAAGTTTCCACGGCCTATTAGTTTTATTCTCTGTAAGATTTGACTTTTAAGCAAACAATGTTGAACATGCCTTGTAAAATGATTTTCGATTGTAAATAGGCTACAAGGAACATAAAGTCTTGAGCGTGTCAGTGCCTGGGAATTGTGCAACTGGTCGTTAAAAGTCCGCTGGCGAGGCTGCAGGTAATGAAAGAAACCACAGTCGACGGTTTGGGTCAAACAATAGACCTAATTAGTTTGTAAGAAGTTGATTTAAATGTTCTGAGAATATAGCACATTAAAAATTAAATCCATAGCCCATCAACATACAAAATCTCGCGGTACTTTACGAAGTTCCCAAAAGCACAAAGCAGTTATTTTGAGTTGGGTCGACGGTCCTACCTGTCAGTGCTCTTCACAGCTCGCGCGTCCCTGACATGTTTTAAGGTTTGTGGTCCGAGTTAACGCCGCCAAACAACAGCTGTGTAGCTGTTCAGTTCAGTCCTGCTCCACTGTGGTCCCTCCCAGCCCCCCTTCTTCTCCTCGCCCTCCTCCCTCCACAGTTTCGGACGAGTTCCCACAAGTTCTCCCGAGTCCTTCTCCTCTTCTTCTTCCTCCTCCCTCCCTCCCTCCCTCCTCCTCCTCCACGCCCCGGGCCCCGGTGCTGAAACACCGCTATGTGTCCCGGCATTCCTCGGATACCGACACAAGCCGAGCAAACGAATCACCTGGTCACAGTCAGTAGGCTTACCGAGGTAGGTAGTTGTAAAAACAGGAGTCTGGGCTAATTGTAAAGCAATATGGTTGTAACGTTACAGATCAAATGTCTTCAAGCAGCTCTATTACTTTTCTTTGCCCAAACTAGCCTGTTATTAAGCTGTCAGAATAGGCTATGTTCAGAAGCCTAAGGGTCTTCCTACATTGCCACAAGACTTCTTAATAATCTCAAAGTAATCAATAGTTTATTTTCATACTTTCTCCCATTGATACCTGTTGAAAAAAATGAGGACAGAACATATCAAGCTGTTGTGCTGTCAAGTGTGTTATCAGTGCAAAGAACCGGAACTATCCACTTAACTGAGTCCTACTGTTTTGTTAATTACAACCTTTGGGGCTTTGAGCACTCGACACTCCCGACCAGAGAGTACAGATGTGTCTGAACCTGACAGCCTCCTTTATACACTCACAGAAATGTCAGTGTTATGACTCTGTTGTCTCCTCGTTTTTCATTAAAGGGTTAGTTAAAAACAAACTAAAGTATGTATGTTTCCTTCATCATTCCTTAGCGACCTACTCAGCCAAAGTACCACGTCATGGTCAAAATGTGCTGATCAGGATTTTTGCTCTCCAGATTAAGAATTTACTATGCGAAAGTCAATAAAAGAACAAAATGTATGTCTTTATTATCATTGAAATGATATGAAAAACAATAATATATACTGTACTGTTAATGGGTGTGTGGATGAAACTGGAACCAGGGCATTGTTTTTAAGAAGACAAGTTGCTGAAGACAAATCTCAGACTTTGGTTGTACTTTTCTGTATTATCTTGATTGCTCAGTCAACGGTCGGATAGATAGAGTGTAGATGAAAATGCATTCTGGGTAAATTAGGTAAACTGGCCCTTTAATGCTGGAACTGAGCCTGCTTCTTTGGAGAGGCCTTGACTTCAGGATTAACTACTTGTAAACACACACTGGTCTTAGTGACTGAGTCCTTCACCTCGCACTGGGAGGGAAGCGTGACCAGAATATCAAAGTCCCAAGGTGTGTTGCTTACAATGTTAGTCTTCCACAAGCAGAACTTCTCTCGGCCCTGAAGTGAGTGAAGCACGATTGTAATGGTATTCTATATATTCAACATTTATATTCTCTTTTAGCCAGCATATAGCCAACAGATTTATGTGCACCCAATATACCCACACCCACTTACACACCATGATGAGACATTTGTTAATTATTATCCATACATGATTATCCAGCTTGGGGAAAGTGGATCCCTCCCTGTCGTTCAAACACAAATGCTATCTCTTTCAAACAACGATCATTTATATGGGGTCAACTCACCTGCTCTTGCTGTCCTGACAGCTCTCTGTCTGACTGATAGTATTGTCCTCGTTTAGAGGGCGGAGCTGGGAGCAGGAAGCAGAAAGGCGATGTTTCTTATCAGCACGCTGGAGGCGGGGCAGAATGCTCTGACGAAACAGATCCTTCCTTGGCCTTTCCTACAGGATAGAGAAGACCCAAACAGTGTCGATACTGAAGCCGCTCATTGTGTTATCCCTGTTCTGAGTGGACTTGATAACAGTTTTTTGGTGTAGTCATAATTTTGTCATGTTAAAGCTTGCGCAAGAACTTCAGAAGGGCTGTCCTTGAAATCCTCCTGATTTGGTTGTTCAGATGTGATAGTCTCACAGCGGGACACTAGTCTTGTCAGACCAGAGGAGGGTGGCAAGGAGTCTCCTGAGGCAAGACATGACGTGTACAAAGCAACAGAGCCTACTTTACATCACTATGATAAGAATATTTGCCTTTATATGAAGGCTATAGTTTGACAGAAACGT
Organism: Symphodus melops; assembly: GCF_947650265.1. Classification (NCBI taxonomy): domain Eukaryota; kingdom Metazoa; phylum Chordata; class Actinopteri; order Labriformes; family Labridae; genus Symphodus; species Symphodus melops. The sequence continues at coordinate 13,742,907 of NC_136692.1, read as the reverse complement.
AATATCAACAAAAGAGAAGAGGGGAGAAGAATGTACTGGCAGAAACATGATGCAGTGGCACAAAGATCGTAGAATTTGCAATTGTGCTACTATCACAGGGAATAAATGTGGACCCCCCCTCACTTGCTTGAGTGGAATTCTCCTGATTAAATCCTGCTGTGTTCTCGATTCAGCTCACTCTGAACTAAAGTTGTGTAGAGAAAAGAAATACGAGAGGCATGGCAGGAGAATCAGCGGATGAAGATGTCGTGAAACATTTGGCAGTTTGCGTTCACGCATACAGCTCACCACGAAAACAAGTCTTAAGTGGTCTTACCAGATCCAAAGATGATCCCAGGGAGTACTTTCGGCTCACCCTGCGCTTCACTTGCACACCTGAGAAAGGAGGAAAAAAAGGAATAATTGGACCTTTTTAGAGTATTTCTTTTCTTTTTTGTTGCAGAGTTAAACATGTGATGTGAAGAACTGTGCTACTCTTCTGGCCATCTGTTAAGTACGAGGCAGAAAAAAACAAGGAATATAACATTTTCATGATTGAACATTGGGACATTTTGGATTAAGCCCATAACATTGGACGAAGATTTCTTCTAACAGGTGTCAAACAGTTGAGAAGTCAGCTTGCACAGCAGACATTGCTTTCTGAGTGTTTAAAAGGATGACAAGATGAGAGTTTATCTTAAGACCAATTTCCTTGCACAAACAGTCTGTAGTTACACCTCTATTGAAGTTATGCTGTATGAGTCTGAATCTTTGTTTGACTTAAATTATGTCAGAAGGATATTTAGCATACTGTAAATGTCTAAATCAAATTTGAAACTCTGCCCAGGCTAGGATGACAATTTATGCCAAATCTTTTTTTTAAAAATCAATGCAATATATCTTTTATAATCATCAAACTGATGCAGCAAACTGTTTTCCACATAGAATTAGACCAAACTAACATCCCTTAAAACAAATGCCCAAATCATTTCTAAAACAGCTGTTTTTACAGAATACATATTTTCCAGCAGATGAACATCATTCGTTTAAATAATAAGTGTTGTACAGATTGTTTGTATATGTGTGTTTGAGTGTCACCAGTGTGTGGGTCCAGTCTCTGTCTGTGTCTTGAAAGCTGGCTGAGGATGGTTTCTCTGTGTGTTGCATCGTCTATCCCTGAGTCCTTCAGCTCTCCATCTGTTACATTCAGCAAGCCCTGGAGAGACAAATCAAAGACAAGGGTGAGAAAATGAGGAATATAAAGACTGCATAAAAAAAAAGAAGAAGAAGAAGTAGAAAAAGTCAACAAGCAAGCACATTTCGATTGACTTCTGTACATTTACTTACCTCCAGCCCATAATATTCGCTCTCCAGTGTTTTAGTGTATTGGGGCAGGCCGATCTGTTTCAGCCACCAGGCGATGGAGCGATTATTCATGTCTGAAGGAGATAATTATTACATACCAACACACATGCATGCTCCTAACAGATATGAGCAAAGTAAAAGTCAAAAAGGGCTCTTGTGTTGTTTGCCTTGCAGCAGCTCCAGTATGTAGCACCTACCTGCTTACAGAATCTCCCGAGGCACGCTGGGACGTCACTTCTGTCTCTTTTCTTGTAAAACGTTTACTTCATTATGCTTTTTTCCTTCTCTGTTTCCGCTCCTTTCTTTGCTGCTACTCACAACTAAGTCTCAACCTGTGTCATTATCTATCTCTCAATTTCTCTTTGTGGTTACATTGGAAGCCCGCTCCACCTCAAACCTGCAGGGTCACTCAAAAAGCCAATCAGATTGTACGGTGGGCACACAGTACCCCCCTGACAACAGCAAATCAGAGTACAGGAATTAGCATGAGCTGTCAGGAGGCAGGGTGTGCAGGCTGAGACATGTCGAGACAGAGAGAAAGAGTTCAGAAAAACAACAAGGGGTAGGAAAATGTGGGACTGTTAGAGCAGCTGTCAACATGTCAAGTCAGAGACATGAATGTACGGTGGGCTTTGTGGAAACCTGCCTGTTCAGGTGGACTCTGAGCAGATTCTCGAGCAGCAAGAGAATCGTCATGGATACAAGGATGACATCTAGTGTTTAAGTCAAGAGAGGCTCAGTTGCAGTAAAGGAGTAGTTCACAGATTTAACCTGTTGAGTAGAATTTGGGCACCTACATGACTCGTTCTTCTGAGTGGCTCATTCTTAAAGTCCCTCGAGTTTTTTTAGAACTCTATACATGAGCATTTTCTTTGGATGCCCCAAACTCATGGAACAGCAAATGATCGGAAATCTACATCTGTAACAGACTGATTTAAATGATATTAACTTATGGCACTTGTATGGTAATCCCTAGTCACCTTAATTCCCTATGAATCACTTACTAAGTTTGAAGAATTTTAACAACTTTAAACAAAGCCCTTGTTTTACTATCTTCTATGGCAACATAACAAATATATTTTTAAATGAAATTACCTGTATTTATGCTGATTTTTTTTGGGATGGATAACAATGAAAGTTGACTTCTGCGTCAGTATGGACAGATGTAACTACATTTTCTCTCCATCTTAAATAAATCCACGAGGGTTGGGCACTTTATTAGTATGATACAAAGTCATAATTAGTCATCAAAAGTAATTCATTAAAAGCTGTGGCTTATTTTGATCCAATATTCTACATGTAAAAAATGCAAAGAAATAAGTTTTGCCACGCTAGTAAATAACATTTTGGACTTTTAATATTGTTATCTTTTTCGAGCATACAGTGGAAGTAGCCAAATAAGAAAACTGCTTTAAATTCCATTAAATTATATTTACCGCATTAACAGGTAATTTGTCTCTGTGCTTTTCATTGGAGGTTGATGAATTGAATTGCTCACATCACTATTCACCCACTCTGTTCTTGTTTGAGATGTATCATTGGATCAAGTTTTTATTGTATTGTTTCACTCTGTGCCCACAGCTCAGTAACAGTTACACCCTGAATGTTGTCTGTGTCCAAGCAGCCATCCATTATTCATGAAGTCGCTTCAGGATTTTTCCTTAAATCAGACAGTCTGTCTCTGCCCAGCTTTAGGCAGATTTCACACAGCCATTCTTCATTCATTCTGATTGTTGAAGTATTTTAGAGACCTAAAAGTAGATCAAATTATCTTAGTTAGAACACTTTCAACTGTACGCCTCTTAATATTTTTCTCCCACAAACTTGAAGGAAACACAATATGCAAAGACTCATTCTCTCAAATAAGATCAATGTACCACATTAGGAGTTTCTTTTTTTGGCTGTCTCTTTTATTTGTGATATGTTTTGAATATGCACATATGCAGGTCTCTTCCAATCCCACACATACAATTTAGGCCACATAAATATCACTTGACGGTTTTATCAGCATAAACCACTAATGGCAGCAACAGCTTTGTGTTTGCATGTGTTAATGCATGAGTAAATGAGTGTTGGGTGCGTCAGAGGAAAAAGGAAGTTGCGGGATGAAGTTAAAAGCCTTCAACACAGTGCAGCTCTGCAGAAAACCGACCACGGAAGAGGCAGAATGAGAGCGCTGTCTATGTCTGACTATGAGATAATGAAAGGAAGACGGAGAAGTGAACATTAAGAAGGACGACACCGAACTGCCAGGACAAGCTGAAGGTGAGATTTTATATCATTTTACATGAACATGTTCTTAAAAAGGATGAGGTGTTTTAGTATTGCAGTTTGTTTTTTGTTCTTTTACTTGGTTTCAAACCTGCTTCAGTTTTTTACTGTACTAACAGAGTGAGAGGGTCTACTTAATTTCCACTGAAGGCCAACTCATTTATATCTGATTGAGTCTCCGACATGTTTTTAATCCTTGAAGATTGTAGTTTATGAAGAAAATGAGAAATTCAATTGTGTTAAAGTGAGCTTCAGTTCACTGTATTTGTGTCAAACAGGAAAAAGATGTCATACTTGAAGAGTTTTTTGTTTGCGTAATCTCAGACTATAAAACATTTATTTTCTTCTCAGTGGCAACTCTATAAATGATCTAGAAACAACATTCTTCCTGGCCTCATTAATGAAGTAATTTGTCATTATCTGGAATGCTTTAACTCAAAAAAATCCCATCTGACTACTTCTTCTGGGTTTCACAGAACCATAGTGATCATTGATCAACAAAATCTTACATCATTACATCATATTTCTTTTTTTCTTTTTAAATCTATCCATCTTCAAAGCAAAGCAAAGATGGAGTTGTGGCGGCAGTGTGCGATGTGGCTGATTGACTGTCGAGTTCTTCCTGACAACCATCGGGTCACATGGGAAAGCGCCCAGGTGAACTTGCCGACTGCAAAGTCAAACACATGTGCATGAAACCACACACTGTCTTAGTTCCTCAGTTAAATGTTGTTTGTCTGTTTGTGTGTGTGCTGTCCCAGGTGTGTGACCTGGCTCAGGCTCTCAGAGATGGCGTGCTGCTCTGCCAGTTGCTCAACAACCTGCTTCCTCAGGCCGTCAACTTGAGAGAGATCAACCTGCGCCCACAGATGTCCCAGGTAACACACATGTACAATCACACCTTTTCCTGCTGCATTTCCATAAGACATTTCCATAGCGACCAGGAGGCAGAACTGAAGCCCCTGGACTGATAGGAAAATACTGTGATCCATATCTGTCATCATCGGGGAAAACACATGACGATGAAGAAGAACAAAGGGAAATGACTGTAAATGAATGTTTTATTTTAGAGTACATTTTATCTTTTACTGATCCATAAAAAGCTTTTTTTGTTTGACATAAAAATATGTGTATACTGGTAAATTGTAAGTAGACTGCACATCTAAAGAGTTTAACATGTAGACTTCAATAACTTGGGATCAACTCTCTAACCTTTCATTTGAGAGATGACCCATTTAAACAACATAACCACATTTTGACAAAATGTATCTTCTCACAGCCTCTTGATTAATCAGCGACAGAAATGCCAGTGGCACTTGAATAAATCTGACCATAACTACTATTGTAGAACAAATGTGATGTACTGAGATTAAAAAAACAACATATAACATTTGCATTTAACAGATTCCCTGCTGACAGTGACAGTAACAAGCTAACATTACAGTTAGCAGGAGTTGATGGTTTGTCCGTTGTTCTGTCACACAGCTGAATAAAGTCTAGTTAAATGTGCTTTTAAGCAAAGATTAGCTGCCATCTCTTTGATAATAATAAGTTGTCCATATGTGTTGAATCATTGTCTTTTCAGTCGTTAATCAATCCAGAGTCAGTGAATTGATGCAGGTTTTTCAGGTTTCTGTTCAGCTTGCAAACATTTATCAGACTTACTATCTGGACTGTAACACTATCAGTATCCTATTGATAAAGGCACTAGCATCCATGATAATATGAAGAATATCCTTAAAGAAGACACATTTGATTTTATATGGTAAAAAAGAATAAAACCTCTTGATAAATGAATAATATTTATATAAATGAGAAGACTGTTATCAATTAAATCCCAGTAAGATGTAGTGAAGCCCAAAGTCTACAAACAGGGAAATCGCTTTAAATGATCTGTGAAAAATATATGTGTATGTTGTACTGTTGTGTCAGGAGGACTCTCCTTGCCCATGAACAGTTAATTTCTTCTCGGTTAAGTGAAGGGGATTCAAAGCTTTATCTAAAAGGCAAATGAAGTTTAGTTCTGAGCTGAAGAATTGAAGAAGACTTTTGGATGAGAGGTATAAACATCTACATGAAGTCATGCAAAGTCAATTTGCCTTTCAGACCAAGCTTTGAATTTCTTTCTGTCATCTTGATAAGCGCCCTGGTAAGTTCTTTTAGTCTTTGAATATCCTGACACATAGTCATCTGTGTAAAACAAAAAGTTCTATCACACTTCTATTTCCTTATACGTACAGTATATTCCATCTAACTATTCACGAGGAAGGTACTGAGCAGATTTATTGAAAATGTCTAACTAATCTAAGGAAGCGTTCAAAATAAAAAAAAATAAAAAAATCCAGGGTTCATTTTGGTGCAGACTCACAAGCGAACCTGACAAAATGTTATTAATGCGTTGTCATGTTCATAACGTGTGTGTGAATGTAAAAGTAACATTTCTTTGACACGTGCATGTGAAACTGGGAAATTCTGTGAGGTAAAGTTTTGTGAGGAAACATCCGGGGAGTAACAAAAAAAGTCCACTCTGACATGAACAAGTCGATGATCTTCCTAGTTTTCTTGCAACAAAGTTTACAGTAGTATAAGTTGTAATGATTTGTGAGTTAACTATCAGTTAGTATAAAATCCTTACAAAGCAATGTGCTGGGTACAGCAGTATCAGTTAGAAGTCGACATTTCCTCTTTTCTCAATTTAGAGTTCCTCATTTCCCACTGCTGAGCAGACAGACACACAAAGAGTGAGTGACAGCCCCTGGTTGAGGAAGTTATGTAAAAACCAAAAAATGTCTGACCAATGTGTGCACTGTGCTCACTGTGGTAGCTGATTTAGTTATATTTACGCTATTTAACTTTGCCTTTCATGCTGCTTCTTTTATTATCCGACATTCAGTTGATTCATTTCTGGTCATTGCTGTGGTCCATGAGGCGGAGCAAAATGACTCTTTAGTTAGCATGCTGATGTGTATACTTTAAACTTTGAAGTATACACATCAGCATGCTAACTAAAGAGTCATTTTGCTTTAAAGTTTAAAGCCTTGGGGGGAATTTAGGTGTTGTAGTTGCTCTTTTAAAGATTATGAAAAAACGCCTTTAGTGTGCAGCCAAAACAAATTTACCCAAGGCGACAGAAAAGTTTGTGGTATACTGTTGCAAATGTACAGAGAGAAACACTAATGAAATCAGAAGTATAAGCAATAAGTACAAAATGTTCAACCACCATTTGAAATATATATGAAATCTGTACAGATAGAAGCATGAACATAAAAGCACAGTGTTGTACTGTTGTAGAACGTGTAATGTAGAGGGTGAAAGTAAAAGAGATAAGCTAAAGGTTCTGCGATAGTGACTTTAAACTCTTGCTTTATATATACATACATACATACATACATACATGTATGTATACACACACACACACACACACACACACACACACACACACACACACACACACACACACATATATATATACATATATGACCTCCAATTTGAATAGATAATCAACACTGTAGTTTATAAATGTTGCGTTGATCAAATCATAAATAAATCCTTTCAGTAAATGTAAACCAATGGTCGTGTTTCTCTCTGTTTTTAGTTCCTGTGTCTGAAGAACATCCGGATGTTTCTGGGAGTTTGTCAGGAGAAGTTTCGTCTCAAGAAGAATGAACTGTTTGAAGCCTTTGACCTGTTTGATGTTAGAGACTTTGCAAAGGTATCAACACTCTCTCTCTCTCTCTCTCTACCCATATCTGTCTTCTGTGTATGAGTAATTGTGGTCCAAATGTGAAAGAAACTGTGTGCACTCATTCTCCAGCCATTATGGTAAACATATGTGTGAACAGAGCCCCAACTGCAGCTTGCAGACACCCACATACCCCTGACAGGAAGGAGTTTGGTGATTTTGTAGATGAAGCGGCAGAATGAAGAGTGTGTTTAACAGTCCTCTTTCACTTTGGATGCAGTGCTGCTGCCACAAGACTTAGGTGTGAACAGCAGATTTGTAATGTGCATGTGTGTTAGTATGTAAGAGGAAGCTGTTTCTTTAAGGGCACACAGTGAACCTAACCCAACTGGTGTTTTATTTACAATATTTGTTCTTTTTTACAGTCACTGGGCTTCTAGTTTCACTTCACTTCTTCCGTCATCAGTCATCCAGTATAATAGAATAGTGTTAGCACATCATTTTTCCCACTGTGGTGTAATCCATAGTGGGAAAATGATTCAGATCTTTTACTTAAGTATCACACAGCAAACTCAAAACACACCATGACAAATTTAAGTCAGCAGATGAAATATGAGCTCTTCGTCCATTCGTCCTTTCTTTCTTTTTTCCCGAAGTTTCACTTCTGCTCATTCTTTCTGCCTTTCTCTGTCCCCTGTGTAAAAAGAGGACCCAAAAGTTAAGCAGTGCAAACTTAGAAACACTCTCTTTATTTGGACTGTATTTTATAGAAGTAATACGACAGCCACTTTCTTCTGAAATGTCTCTCTGAAGAACCAAACTGTACAGTTTTTGGTACTTTTATTCCTTATAAGTTATGTCACTACAACTTAACAGCTGAAAAAAGTAAAATTTTATAACTAAGTACAATAGGAATTAAAGCTCTCTGTCACATGCTGCTGGGTGACATGTGATACTAAATACATTTCTCATTATTTCATTATTCATAGCTCACCATGACACCACAGTTCTGAAAAGTCAAACAGCACTCGATTAAAGTGAAATGAGGTCACAGAGGAATGATTCAGAGTTAGAGTTTGAAGTTTGTGGTGGCTCTCACCAGCTCTCTGTGCAGAACATACAGTACATGTGTATATTTACCTCTTGCCTCTTGTAACCCTGTGTGTGTGTGTGTGTGTGTGTGTGTGTGTGTGTGTGTGTGTGTGTGTGTGTGTGTGTGTGTGTGTGTGTGTGGGTGTGTGTGTGTGTGTGTGTGTGTGTGTGTGTGTGTGTGTAACAGGTCATGGACACCTTGTCCATCCTCTCTCATACATCTATTGCTTTACAAAGAGGAATCCAGTAAGTAATATTATTTGTTACATCATTTGATTCCTTCTCCAGGTTTCGCTTTAATTTTTTCCTCCAAATTCAGAACTTGAAATTAGTATAATGAAGATGAAGTATCTTGCAATGATGATGTAGAACAACAATATAAGTATGCTTTAGATGTTAACTATGCATACTTTGAACCTCTCATAAGAGGACATTTGCTATATGGTGCTTTTTTTCTGTGTTGAAGTGGTAGAGGTAGTATTTAGATCTTTGATGGAAGGAAAATGTACAAATATATAATTTAACTATACTCATCAAGTGACATAATGATAATAGATAGATAGATAGATAGATAGATAGATAGATAGATAGATAGATAGATAGATAGATAGATAGATAGATAGATAGATAGATAGATAGATAGATAGATAGATAGATAGATAGATAGATAGATAGATAGATAGATAGATAGATAGATAGATAGATAGATAGATACTTTATTGATCCCGAGGGAAATTCAATATATAGAGAGGCTGAATTAGACTTATTGATCCATAAGTGTGTAAGCAAAGTTTTAGGGCTTGAAATGTGAACTCCTTTACAAACATTGTGGTGTTATCTGCGTTAAGCAAAGTGTAACAGCATTAGTATGAATACCTCTACCCACAACCCTGATTCGAAATCAATATTCGCTCAATCACAATATTGTTGTGTTTTTCATTCTCCCTGTGGCAAACCTTCCCACTCTCTTTTTCCACCCTCAGGCCTTTCCCTCTAGAAGGATGCACTCCTGATGACGAGATCTACAGCGGCCTGTCTGATCTGATAGAGTGAGTTTTTTTCTGCAGATTATTCTGTTTATTCTGTTTACTCTTCTGTCATCATTTCTGTACAACGTAAAACGACTTGGAACTTAGAACATAGTTCAAAGATGAATCTCTAGCAACACAAATAGTAGGGTCGACTTTCAATTATTGTAAATGACTCTTTTAGGGATTTTCAATACAAGCAAACAAAACTTTTACATACATTCAGTGCCAACTATAAGAAATAATACATTCTCTGTGCAAGAAGCACTTTTAAATATATATATACACATACACATATACATATATACACTCTGAATGTCCTATAACAGAAAGGCTTTGGATTTGAACAAAATATATACACACCTCCCCTAAAAATTAGTTTAATGATGCAACATTTTGACCGAAAAGATATGTAAGACAAAATGCCCTTTAAAAGACAGGGCCAGAAAGATATCAACTGATTATCCAGCATCCAAAATTGTTTTCAAACTATCTATTTGAAAATGGAAGAAATATTATTTTACAAAAAATAAAAATAAAAGCAGTAAGAAATGTTAAATAGATAGTGATTTACTCTGAAATAAATGTAGTCAAATCTTGAGATGAATGTTAATATCAAGCCTATTATTCAGTATCTAAAATTTGATTTAAAATAATGCTAATAAAGATATATTGAACTCCCTTCATACAAATGATTTTTTGTGTGAATATGATTATTTCTGTGTTTTGTTTGTTTCAGTGACACAGTGGATGATGATGATGACTTGTATGACTTTGTGGAGGACGAGGAAAATGAGGGTGATGAGATTTATGAAGACTTGATGAGGACGGAAGAGCAACCAGAAACTGTGAGTTTAACAACTACACACCTGAAAGAAAACATTAACTAATCATTCTTCAGTTTTTTCGGCTGTCTTACTGACTATGTTCAGAACCTTCTGATATATATCCTGATTCCTTAGTGGAAAATCACAAAGTCAGACCACATCAGGGTGTGTAGAGACACTGTATGTGTCTGTATTTACAGATAGAAGTGTCATTAACAGATGGATTCAGATAGAAGCTGCATCGGAAAAGCCATTGTGTGTAAATGTCATGCAGCTGCATTATTCCTTGCGGCACAATCTGGCTGTGAGACAGCTGGTGTAAATGAGGCCTCTGGCAGGGTCAGAAAATAACAGGCCCTCAAGGTAAAAAACAAAAAAATCCTTTGGTGCTGCTTAATTGGAAGAGTGTCCTCATACACCCAAATTGCTGCACAATTGTATGCTGTTAATTATTTCAAATGAATCAAATTGACTTTTGCTGGGAAAAAATGAACATACAGAATGTCTAATAAACTAATAAAGTACTGAGCAGTGAAAGTATGAGAGGCTAAAGACTGTCGAGACTCGAGATTGTTTTGGAAGGTTAGCCTCTCAACTCACAACAAGTAATAATGCTAGCTATATTTGTCTCCATGAATGATTATACGAATTTATGTAATTTAAAAAAAAACTGGGGCGCTGGATAGCCCAGTAGTTATGTTGTACACCCCGTATATAGAGGCGGTAGACATCGTTGAAGCGGCCATGGGTTAAAATTTGTCCTATGCCCCCCCCCCCCCCCCCCCCCCCCCCCCCCCCCCACACACACACACACACACACAAAAAAAAAAGGAAAGGACTTTTTTTCTCCAGTCTCTTCATGCTGTATTTTACAGTTTTGTGTATTTATTTTTCCAGCAGCAGAAGACTGGGGTGGATAAACGAGAGTGCTGCTTGCAGGAGATCAGGCAAACAGAAGAGAAATACTACGATACACTGGAATCTATATTACAGGTGTGCACACATTTGAATCTGTCAACAGATTATCCATTTGTTGACTAATTGAATCCCACATAAATCCATTGATCACACACAAAGAAAGCAAACATGCAGAGTCATTTTTATGTTTGTTTATGGAGAGAAACAACCACGTCTTTTTGGGTTGGGTTTTTTTTTTTTTGCAGCACTTTATGAAGCCTCTTGAAAAGTTTCTCCAAGCTCCGGACATTGAAACTATCTTCATGAACATAAAGGTACAGGAGGAGATTATTTACACAGCTGGTCATGTTCACGTTTACAATGATTTATTAGCCATGTTCACACATTATCTTTGTCTGTGTATGTTTAGGATTTGGCAAACACCCATCGTAGTTTGTTGGAGGAGGTGCGGACATCAATCCTAACTCATGGGGCAAGGAACCTGTACCAAGTGTTTGTGAACTACAAGGAGAGGTACAAAACCAAGCACAGCTCTTGTTGTATGTTCTATACAGTAGCTATGAATGTATGATGCATTCATAGCCTTCATCTTATCTTATTTACCCCTCTTAGGCTCTTACTGTATGGCAGCTACTGCAGTCAGGTAGAGACGGCAACAAAACACCTCGACAAGCTTTCCAATATGAAGGAAGATATCAGAATGAAACTGGAGGTGATGAGGACACACACACACCAAACAGAAGAACAATGGATATGTGAATACATAGATTTGTCCCTGTTGAACGTTAATGTGCACATTATTAGCACCTTTACAGTATTTTACAAGTATTGTGAATAGCATTTTCAGATAGTTTAAAGTTAAAGTTAAGATCCCTGCTAATAGATCTGAAATACAGGTCGAGGACTTTTTTGTGATGGGAAGCCTGTGAGGGATCATGTTGTTGCTGTAGCACCAGTGACTCAAACTTGTTGTCCTGGAACAGTGTTCCAAAACTGAACTGCAATTTGATCTGAACTCGTAACTGTTTTTATTTTCATGGGTGGTTTATTCTTACTTTGTGGGGCCTTGTGCATTAGTGTCTTCCACCTTGCATAATGAGCTCTCACTTTTGACTGTGCATGAGGAAATTAAGTCCATTGGAAAACTAAGTTAAAGGTTGACCTTGTTGCACGGTTTGTTCACGATCAGCGTTTTCCTATGCGTTAATAGTTTCCTTAGGTCAAAGGGGAATTTTTGGACCACATTGGATCATAAGGGAAAATTGGCGGGTTGGCCAAGACTGTCAAACTACATCCTCTTACCACATCAGGGTTTCTGTGTATGCTCACTTCCCTTTATCACTTTCTTTTTCAGGAGTGTTCAAAGAGGGCAAATAGTGGACGTTTTTCTCTCAGAGATTTGCTCATGGTGCCTATACAGAGGGTCCTCAAATATCACCTTCTGTTACAGGTATGTCTGCACATGTGTGGGCTTTACGTGTGTGTCTGTAGCTCTATTGTGCATGTTTCATTTGTCCCTTTGATTTATCTGTTTGTAACTCTAGGAGCTGGTGAAGCACACCACTGACAGTGCAGAAAAGGAAAACCTCCGAACAGCTCTGGATGCCATGAGAGTAGGTTGTGTGTATATTTTATGTTTTTATGTGAGACATAAGCTTGAGAGTAAGTTTATTTTTCTTTAATTGTGTGTCTTCAGGACTTGGCTCAGTGTGTAAATGAGGTGAAGCGAGACAATGAGATCATGAAACAGATCACTTCCTTCCAGCTGTCCATAGAAAACATGGTGAGGTCAAAAGTTCCACATGTAGTCTGTAGCTTTTAGGCTTACTTCATGTTTTTTAATCTTGTGACCTCTGATCTGTAGACACAGTCTCTAGCGATGTACGGTCGCCCTAAAATCGATGGAGAACTGAAGATCTGCAGCCCAGAGAAAAAATCCAAACAGGACAGGTGTGTGTTGAGTTGTCAGTTTACGTTTTATGTGTTCATGCCACATATCTAACGTTGGGCTTTTGGGTGCATTTGTCGGCTCCTCAGGTACGCATTTCTCTTCGATAAGGCCATGTTTGTGTGTAAGAAGAAGGGTGGAGAGAATTTTGAGCTAAAGGAGATCATTGAACTGCAGCACTACCAGATACGAGATGAAACCACAGGAGAGAAGGACAAAAAAAAGGTCTGTCTTTGTCTCTGGCAGCAATAAAACTAGACTGTAAGGCTAGTACGCTTCCATAACAGTGTGTGTTTGTTTAGTTTAGTTTATTTCAAACATGTAAAAATAAAACAAAAAAGAGAGGAAAGTAAAATGTAAAAAAAGTAATATGGACAAACAATGAATAAGATCAAAAAAACTTTCCAATACTTTTTATATAAATTTAATGTTCTCGTCCGAGAAGGAGTGAAAAGAAGTATAAACTTGTATAATCCACTCCTTCTCCATTAATTCATATTTTTTTTATTAGCCTAAGTGATGAACAAATGTATGTTTTTATATGAAATATAAATTTTACAGTACAATTGTACCGTATTCCTCTATAAATACAGTATATACAATAAATATATTACACATTATTATGCAAACACCCACATACCCTTAAACAAGTATATATAAATATTAACATCTGAACACATTGTTATTTAGAGAAGAAGAAAAAAAGAAGACAACAACACGTTTTTAAATTAATAAATATGTATGTACCTCGTGAAAATCATGTTTTTATAACCCTTGTTAAATACTTTCATGTCTGGACATTGTTTAAGTTCCATACTTTGTTCTATAAACAGTGGTCATACTTGTTCCTTCTGCTCGACTGCTACGGGAGGTGTGGGTACGATTTATTCTTCAAAACTAGAGAGCTGAAGAAGAAGTGGTTGGAACAGTTTGAGATGGCTCTGTGAGTTATTACACACACACACACACACACACACACACACACACACACACACAAACACGCACACGCACGGGAGCACTTGGACACGTACAGTGAATTCTTGCTGAAACCACAGAGAAGTGCAGCTACAAGTATTTCAGTTCTTTTGATGTATTTCAATAAAGGTTTAGATTGGTTGAACAGCACCTGAATGTTTTGGGAGTCTTTAATTTAACTCTTGAGTAATGAGAAATGAGCTGCCACCTCGAGGAGTCAGAAACTGTCACTCATCAGGCTTAGTGGTCGATATTTCAGCGTATTGCTTTTGTTTCAGAACTGTATGTTTATTCTCAGACCTCTCACATACTGTATATTGTTACCCAGTTATACAACAGCTTAAACAAGATTACCTTCTACTTCACTTTCTGATCCATAAGATCTGTAAGTGTATTTTTTATTTTTATTTCTATGTAAAGCACATCACGTAAAAAAGAGCAAACAGATTTGGGGTGTTGCTGCTACTAGTTGGTTTCTTCAGTCTGATCTCAGAAATACCAAATAGATGGAGGTATTTCAGACTTCCAGTGAGCCTCAACCCTTGTTAATGCCTGTTACCACACTATGGTCAGAACAAATGTGTTTCATGGTTGCAGGTCGAATATGTGTCCTCAGAACTCCACAGCCAACAATCATGACTTCCAGATGCACTGCTTCGAGGAGACCACCTGCTGCAGGGCCTGCTCCATGATGTTAAGGTATTTCATTTCACTTTCTCCCTGGTTTCCATTTGTTGAAAGAAAGTCCTCTGCGGAGGCTGAATCTCTAACTCTTACTTCTGCAGAGGGATATTTTTCCAGGGCTATCGCTGCACTCGATGTAAAATGGCTGCACATAAAGAATGTTTAGGAAGAGTCCCTGCCTGTGGACGAAACTCAGGTCTGTAATCTGCCTTGTGTTGTTTTTGTGTTTCAAGCACAATTATCATGAATAGGTTTAATTCTCACTTCTTACATTGATTTTCCTTTTAAAACAGATCATGCTGGCACTGTAAAGAAGGTAAGACTACAGTACATCTACCTTTGACAGTTTTCACATTTTTTTATTTTTTAGAATAAAGCCATGAAGAAGCCCATGTGGGACTTTCTTTTTAACATGTCATTTATTTTAACTGAGATATTTTTGGGGGCCTTTGTATAGAATGTAAAGATGTAGACAGAAATAAAGGGGTATGCCACAAAGGTGATGTTGTCATACGATGTACTATTATGACTTGATTGTAAGTTTTTTTTAACATCCTTTGACTTTGCCTATGACTAGAATAGGCAAAACTTGAGGTAAATCTGTTTCCCTTCTTTTGTTTTTTGGTCATTTAGGTTAAGCCACAAAGGTCCTCTCCACATTCAAGTGTTGGTAAGTGATCCATGATATTATAAACATAGTTTTGACTTTGAAAAATAACTACATATTGTCAGAATAAAAGACTTTGTGTGAGGTGTCATCTCTCCTCTGTCTCCTCATTGCTCTCTTTTAGGCTTTCCTAAAATGGAGGCGTGTCAGGAGTATTATGGCTTGCCACCGCCCCCTGTAGGCTTCGGCCAACCTCTTCACCTGTCCAAAGGTGACATCGTTGAGCTGACCCGAGCTGATGTTGACCTGCCGTGGTGGGAGGTAGAGTTAAAAACTAAATACACACATAAACACTCTGAGAGGGGTTCACACATTACTTAATTAGGGGGGTTTTTTTCAAGCTTTGTTTCCTGTGGTTATTGTGTTGGTGGGAAATGCTCGCTGCTTTTTGGCCTCTTTTTTAGATTTCCTCTCTGTATCTCATTTTCTGACTTCAACTTCCTCCCTCGTGCCCAACCACATATCTGCTTTTCCACATTTCTGGCATCGCAGTTTAAAGGTTTCAAACAACAAAGACAAACATTACTGTAGAGTTCCAATGAGATGCTTTGGGATCCTGGTATAGTAAAAAAAAAAGGAGCCCACTCGACAGTAAACACAGTTTCAGGTGCATGACCACAACACGACTAGAAAAAGAGACAGAAAACTTAGCACACTGAATGATTTTTAAATTCAACTCTGCTGAAGGCCTAGTGATGAAACGTATCTGTTGTTTTTCTTACCCAGATAAAGAATATTTAATGGAAATCCAGCGTGCTGATTTTTCTGTCTCTCTTTAATCCTGGTATCGTAACATTAGCTAAATTTACATGGACACACAAAAAGTCATAATAAAAGCTTAATCAGAATAAAACTGCTTCATTTGAACACATTAATTGCAAGAGACTGATGAGATCTCAGCAGTGTTTGTGTACAAACACAGGGGGCACTTGCACAGCGACTTTGGCCTGCTTACAAAAAACTGGACCAAAACATTTTAACAGAAGAAAAAACTCACAGCTGAAAGTTGTTCTCCTTAGAATGGATCTCACTCCAGAGAAACCTTTGTTGGCACATGCCCATTGACAGAAACACATACTTGATGACATATCAAAGAACAGAGATCAGTTTCACAAAAGTTATGGCACATTTATAATGTATATTTAGAGGAAGGAAAAGCGTCTTTTGCTGCTATTCTGGGCAGATTAGACAGCTCTGCATGAGTCAGAATGGCTTTATTGGGATTGAATGTTTGATACTGCGACACGCTCATCATAATAAGAACACTTCTTATAGTGTCCATGGAAACAGGGAAGTTGGAATCCCCAATCGGAATGATTTGAATTGCATTGAAGACCTTTGGCACATGCAAACATGGTAATTGTCAGGGCTACTGAGACCTCAGTATAGAACAGAGCCGTCTTCATGTTGACTTGAGGCCTGTGCTTTTCTTTCTTCTTTCATTCAAAATGAGGGGCGGCAGTAGCTCAGTCTGTAGGGACTTGGGTTGGGAACCGGAGGGTCGCCGGTTCAAGTCCCGGAAACTGGTCTGGTAGCTGGAGAGGTGCCAGTCCACTTCCTGAGCACTGCCGAGGTGCCCCTGAGCAAGGCACCGAACCCCAAAAACTGCTCTGGAGCGCTCTCTGTGGGCAGGCCCCTCACTCTGAGACCTCTCCATTAATGCAGAGTGAAAACCGAATTTCCCCTCGCGGGATTAATAAAGTATATAAAAGAAATAAATAAAAAAATAAAAAAATGTATGCTGCTCCTTTGCAAAGGCATTCAAATTACATTAACCCTGTTTAATTAGTAAATAGTTTACACATTTCATCACTGGGAAAGTACTTGCATTAAAAGATTATATGAAAATGAAAAAAATGAAAATGTTGCAGGGCACCTCAAAGGACAGTCTCAAAGATAGCCCACAGAAAAGCTCACAACAGTTGTATTACAAAATGGACAAAGACTTTTGTTGAACAGACATCAAGGAGGGAATCTGTGTTATTCACGAGTGCTTGAGTTGCACACAAATGTATTTTGAATCACTTAGGAATTATATCAGCTGAGCATGAGTCATTTGTGTTGGGGGAGCATTTGCTTGTTCGTGCATTACTGATGTCAATATGATGATTCATTCATATGATGATTCATTATGTTGCAATGTTACCACACAGTCCTGCAATGTAATTTGCTATTGTGTTTGTCACTCAGGGAAGGAACCTGACTGTCGGACAGATGGGATGGTTCCCCTGTCAGAAAGTCCAGCCCTACGTCTCAGTGAGTCCAATAATGAAAAAATGCATTTCAAAAAACAAAACAGCCGTATATAATTATCTTCAAATTGAATGTAACATACTGAAATCCACATTTGCAGTTTTAGAAAGCGATTACCACAATGACCACAGACTTTTGTAAGTTGATTCTTCTAACCTCTGTGTGATCTCACCCTTTTTCAGAGGCCAACCCCAGACCTGTCTAGCTTCCATTGGTGAGTATCTACAAGAACTAGGTTGAATCACCCGCTCACATAACACCTGTTCACATTATCGCCTTCACTTCTTCCTTATTGCAAAGTTCTGCAACAACGGCTGATTGACACCACAGAGCTCACACTGAAAATGACTCTCATGGCCACAAAACAGAACAGGAATCTATACAAAGTATAGATGAACCTCATGTTGATGGGTTTAAAAAAAAAAAGAAGAGATAAGATTTAGTCATGTACAGGAGTGGCGGTGACTTCTGACTAAGTGCTGCAATTGACATGAACAAAATCTTGACCTTTGAGTCCCTTTCTGTAGGATATGAAAAAGAAAAAAATATGTTGATGCTGTCTCATGTAAACATGAAGTATGATACAATTTAGGCAATTTAAGGAAACACACAAAATGACCAACTGACTGCTCTCATTTCTGCCCACATAAAATATAATTTCTACAAATATAAACTTACCTTTTTTTATGCCACATTCCGGTAACATTTCTACATAAAGCCACTTCAGTAACAATAGAGTTGAATCTTCCTTTTTAACATTTATAGTAAGTAGTAAGTAATGCCATGTTAATGATTCTTTGACTACTTACTAAGGCTTTATATTAATAATAAAATGTACTCATAGCTGTTAACAGTAACAGAACTCTCACAATGCTTACTGATTATTTGTGTGGATGTTATGGATGCTAAATGAAAGTAATAAAAGTGCACTAAAAGCAAAGTTGTTCTCTGTAACTGAACTGGTAACAGACATTTTCCCTTCAAGTCAAAGATCTGGTGATGCCAACCTGCTATACTTGGGAGCCACATTAAACAAGCGCAGAGATTTATAAAGTCATAAAGATGGCTTATTGTCTACAGATGTCAAAAGTGTTACGGTCTTACTTTATTTAAACAAAGAATAAATGTGTGTTTCTCACTGTGTTTGAAGGTTTGCAGGGAACATGGACCGAACTGCTGCCAAACAGTTGCTGATGCCTCGGTCTGATGGTACCTTCCTTGTACGTCAAAAAGACGGAGGAGAGTTTGCTATCAGCATCAAGTAAGGGTTCCTTATTAAACTTGACTCCAGTTGTCAGTCCTTTAATGCATGTTATCCCCACCCTCTCCTCCCAATATTTCCCCTCTAATAAAGCCAAGGCCTAAAAGGGGGGGGGGACTTTAAATATGATCATATAAAAATATGTTTACTCTCTGTGAAGACGAGTAGAGACACCATAAAATGGAAACAAAGCTGAGCTAAGAATTAAAAAAATATATTTCTCACTACTTCTGACACTAAACTTATTGTCTTTGATCTTGCTTTTGCTTTTATTCTTCTCTTTTTCAAACTATTTTCGGCCATTTTTGCCTTTATTGGATAAGACAGCTGCTGAGAGACAGGAAATGTTTGGGGGAGATAGTGGAGGAAAACATGCAGCAAAGGGCTTAGGTCAGATAGTTACCCTACCACTGTGACGAGGACCATAACTAATGTACATGGGACGCACGCGCTAACATCTTAACTACTCTAAAGATGCAACTTCTCGAATTCATTGTTTACCCTTAACCCTTTTCTGCTCTTGAAGGTTCAACATGGACATCAGGCACATAAAGATCACGTCCATCGAAGGCCTGTACCGCATCAACGACAAGAAAATGTTCAAGGGTTTAATCGTGAGTCTTACAACTTCAAAATATAAAGCAATGAGCAAAATACACTGAAACTGTCAATTACCTTGTGAATTAAAAGGAAACTTTATTCCCTCTTCTACAACAAGTCCATCTCTCCTGTGCCTTCTCCGTCTTCTCTCTGTTTTAGGAGTTGATTCAGTTTTACCAGAAGAACTCTTTAAAGGAGTACTTCAAGGAAGTGGACACCACGCTGTGTACGCCTTACAAAAAACCCGAGCAAAGCAACTCGCCAAACAACACGCCAAATACCACACCAGGTAATGCTCCTTTTTGACACTTAACTGAAGACTTAGCTGTGCTTTGAGGCAAATCCCAAAACCAGCTTGCTACCATGCTCACAATATCATTGCTTACATCCATACATTAATCCATCTTTACACAGAGCCTACCACTCACACTGAACACTCCCACAATTTGACAGGAGGCAGCATGAAGAGTTTCGGCGCAGCGAGGGCCAGGTATGATTTTTCCGCCAGGGACCGTTCAGAGCTGTCACTGCGGGAAGGAGACACCATCAAGATCCTCTCTAAGAAAGGTCACAGCGGGTGGTGGAAGGGAGAAGTGTATGGACGGGTGAGGAATTCATAAACATTCACTCACCCAAAATAAACGTTAAAAGCTTTAGAAGGCGTGTTGTCTTACCATCACTGCTCCTGTGTTTCCAGGTGGGGTTGTTTCCAGCCAATTATGTGGAGGAGGACTACTCTGACTACTGCTGACATGGATCCAGAGTTGTGAAAACCTTTACTGTATGTTCAGGCGTCTGTGTGGATCTCGGGTTCAAATCTATTGCATTAATGCATAATCGTGAGTCTGGCTGTGTGTGAGAGAGAGAGGTCCAGTGTGTGAATAAAACTTTTAATTAGCCGACCAGAGGAGTGTCTGCTTGATTTGTTTAATCAAAATTAAGTTAGAGATAAGTGTGCATTTAAAGTCTACACTCAGATTTCAATTTTTATAAAACTAACTTAACTATGAGCATAAACAACCTGCTGCTCTATCAGCCTCAACACACTTGAAATCTGGTTGCATTAAGGACAATAAAATCAATGGACCTGTTACCACTTGTTGTAGAATTTGAAAACTGAATTGAATATTGGACAACAAAGACATATCTAATAACCCCTACTCATGTTTCTCTAGTGTCCAGCCAACCATAAAGGTATTGGGGCAAATGTGTTGCTTACCGTTTCTACTGTATGCATGAAGGAATCTTAAGCATGTGCTCTAACTTTTGCTGTAGCTGTGTAATAAAGGAGACTAAGTAGAAGTGCGATGATTCTATATTAAATATAATGGAGCAAAAGATTAGAAAGTTCAATTTCCAAAATGAAGGAAAGGCAGAAAAATTTGAGTAGGGTTGTCAAAACACATCTGCCTTTCCCTGCTCAGTGGATCAGTCCAGATAACACGGTTAAATTCTGCAGTTATAAAATACATTTTAAAAAAGTACTTTACTACTACTACTTTAAAGAGACAGTAGTCTTCTTTTAATATTAAACATAACAGCAATCTAAGCGACACTTCAAATGGATTTGTGTTATGGAAATAGGAGGCGAAATGTACAACAATGACCAGCACACTTTATGTAGGTAAATATCAGCTTTAATTCAAGATATCAAAACAACATTTTTAACACAACATTTCTTTCACATAATACATTTTGACCATTAAAAGTTAAACTGAGAATAATGTTACATCTGTTTTTTCTGCTCTAGAGGTACTGCTCCTCTTTTCTAGATGTGTTGTCCAATCAAGGTCGTTTCCTGCGACAGATTCCATCGATTCAATCTGTGTTTAACAAAGATGAACACCTTCTGTGTAGCACTGATTTGTGGTGCTGCCCTACTGGTAGTACAGCTCCAGATTCATCCCATCATGGATTTCATCTGAACAGGACATGGTTAAGAAAAACTGTTCAGAGTATTACAGTTTTACCTTTTTCCCTACATTTTCTTATCCTTTATTATCACTTCAAAACTGTCAAAACATCCCATGACCAACTTTGATTTTGTGTTTACAAATCTTGTTTTGTATTTTAGAACATGCAACTTGTAGTGTACTGCAAGATCTATTAGGTGAAAAGAAAATGTCCTTTCATTAACTTAATTTCTTCACAGATGAAAATCCTCTCTACAACCAATAAATATTCATGATGACAGCTACTGAGCAGATTCTTTAAAGGATACAGTCACCCAGAGTCACATGATCCTTGAATATGGTGTACCTGCAGAAACAGATGAGGAACATTTTAGGTTGTAAAAGAAGAGAAGCCACAGAAACAGCTGTCATGGTCAAAACAAACATCTTACCATTTCTTTAATACGATTTTATCGCTCTTTGTTCCTGTCTGCGCAGAAATGAGCTTTTTCAGATCTCCAATGGTATCATCTGCACTGATATATTGTGGTTAAGGAAGAAAACATCTGGCGTTGACATTGGCATTACATCTGTCCACAAAGACAGAGACCAGTTCTTCTGTTTTGGTTCAGCAAACTCGGGATACATTACATCAGTGAAAACAAGATAATTTGTGTGTGAAGAACAATACAGGTGGGCCGATGTATTATCTAACACTGTATTAAAAGTCAGTATAGTCTATCTTGGAACAAAAGGCAGGAATGATTGTAACTCTCACTTGTACCTAACTGTAAACTGATTAGTTGTAAAAATTCAACAGATTTTACTGTTTTAAGTCCTTCAGGGTTTTATATTTAACAGTCTCCATCAGTAAGGTTTGTGACTTCTGCTCTTCATCTCATGACAAATGTTTGTAGAGTCAGGTTTCACATAATGCAGGTCACACGTGTTATCATGCCACAGTTTCAGTGAAGGATACTTGCACTTAACCCGGACTTTCTTGCCCAGGCGATCGTTGCAAACCACCTCGATCATCTTCAGTCCTGTCAACAAAGACAATGAGACAAAGTTAAAACAGTATGTGTTCGTGTTTGCTCGATTTGATCTGTTCCGCGTTTGGGTTGGAAACACACGTATAATTATAAATTATATTATACATTTCTTTATTTGGAAGATTCAAGGTCCATTTAAAAGACATACAGCAACATACGTATAATTATTAATGCATTCAAAATTAAAGCAAAAGCAGGTTGTTTGTCAAACGTAAGCTACACAGCTAAAGCTCACAACCATCATTGTTTAAAACCAATGTGCGTAACGCTATCAAACAAAACACTAACAAACAAACATTTTTTGGAATGATCTAAATTGTGACCAAAAAATAACACTTTGTAAATATTGTTTATTCCTACCTGTAATATTCAATCAGAAAATCGTATATTTCCCCGTTCACTGATAGCTTCTACAATCGTGCAGCCGTGGTGCTTACCGTAAAGTGTACATTACGTTTCAGTCTCTCGACTAATCAAAAGGGAAGCTGATGATTGACAGACCAAACTAACCTATAATAGAATAGAGAAGCCAGTGTAAGGCGGCCCTTACCCCCGAAAACATTTCCTATCGTAAACAATAATCTAATCGTCGTAATTTGTATAGCTGCAGCAAAAAAGCTGTCACACGGTAGATTGAAATCAAGTCTGAAAACGTTTTTGCAGGATAAATAATGGCCGACGACGAGAAGTTACCTTCTGGGTGGGAGAAAAGAATGAGTCGTAGTTCAGGTAATGAACCAACAGCTTTAATTGGTTGAATATACGAGCTTGTAGTTTGTAGTTTGTATGAATTTAGCTGACTGGCTAGCAGCCCTGCATCGTGCTTTAATCCAGTAGAAAACATACGGATCCACATTTAGTTCAGTAGGGATAGGCCAACAGTAGTGCTGCGATTTAAAAGTGTCTTAAACCTTAGATTTGACGCGTGGCTGACGTTAGTGTTTCATAATGCTCGCGCTCATTCAACCTGGCTGCTGCAGGGCCCTGTATGACGTCATTGCGCTGTAGTGCGTCACCTGCAGAGAGGACGAGTCTGAGCAGGTTTTAAAGCTTCATATCAGCTCTAATTGACGTTTGTCCATGCTGGCAATAGATACAATTATGCGTATGTGTAATCATGCTTCCACTCGTCTTAGTGTTTCAATCTGATTTCATTGATTACCCTGCCTCTATATTCATCTCAGTTTTCAGTTGACGGCTGCTCATGTTGCTCCTCCTTGCCTGCTGTACGTGCAAATAAATGATCAATGTGAAATAAGCAGGAGAGGCACGTTCTCTCTCATGATATCAACTTCAATGCCTTACCTGAACACAAGCACGTTCACCCTAAACATTACAGTATATTCTCTTCATCTTATTGTCATTGCAATATTTTAATTGGGAAGTATGAAAAGACAGTGATTGCTTTGTTATTACATGTAAAGTTGGCAGTCTGCTCTGACTGAATTAATACAAGTTAGTGTGTAAATGTACATTTATTAGAAGCATAATTAAGCCTCTGTAAAAAAAAAAAAATTGGTCTGTGTTGATTTAGGCCCCGTGGGCGAAGGCATACCTCTTCTCTGCTCATTTTGTCAATATATTAAGTTTTAATATCTTTCTGTCTTCCACTCTCTTTATTTGCCCTGCAGGCCAGGTGTACTACTTTAACCACATCACTAATGCCAGCCAGTGGGAACGTCCGTCAGCAGATGGTCGAGGAGAGCCAGACAAGGTTACTATGTGAATTATCAAAAGTATTAACTGTCATAGGCGGCTCTAGACAGGCCAGTGCCCCTGTAACACTGAGCTCGATTCCCCCTGTGCCTTGTATTTTGGTTTGACCGTCACCATTGATATACTGTCGCGGGAGTATTTTAGGTTGTGGTAGTTAATGTTGTGTGCTATTATTGGTATAATAACAACAATTCTAGATAATCTTTGACTATTTGTCCTGAGTTTAATGTGCCCCTCTGACATAACAACTGGCTCCAGCCGGGCCCCCTCAGTAAAAGTGATCTAGAAATGCCACTGTTACTTTTAACAATAAATATTTTATAAAGCAAATTAAAAAATACATGATACAAAGTGCTTGCTTTAGTATACATGTAAGACTGAAATAGTTAAGTCATGAGATGTTAAACATTTACTGAGGGAGGTCTTATGGAACTTTGGGATTTCCTGCCAATAAAAAAAAGGTTTAGGAATCACCTATCATGCTTCACCCCTAAAAGTCTCTGAGGCTTTATTTTTTAATCTAGCAACAGCGACATCTGGTGGTTTGCAGTAGAGCAACATTTAAAGACTGAGTGAAACGCCATGATTATTTCTTTCTTTGGGGGGGGTTTGTGCACCCTTTTACAGAAACAGCTAATGATTTTGATTTGTGTAATAATGATTTCATCCTTAACAGCCTTGTCATTAAATATTTATTTATATATTTAGAAAAATGTAGATGAAGATATCCTAAACATTAGCTGACACATCTCATGGGTGTTAAAATAATTAGATTGACATTCACATATCTGTTCGGACATGAGCCTTAGAGCAGTTTGGGTTTTGTTCCCATAATTCACTTGAGTTACGATGTGACCTTTCTGCTTCACATTTCATGAGTCAGTTCTTCTCTCAAAGTTTACTGCTTTTTGGTTTCCAGGCCAAGAAAAAGGAAAATTTCACTTTTCTTGTGTGAGAAACCCTCAAATAAGCCTTTTTATTTTGCAGAAATATTTTCATGTAATGGCTCAGTGGAGCATAGATGTCATCTAATATGACCAGTTCAGATTTTCAGGAAGTCATAACAGTTTTAAAACATTTCAGCCATTGTTCTCTTTATTGTTGACTGCTTTGTTTTTCCTGCTCATCATGATTGAATGTGTTTCAGAAGCCTCATGAGTCTCATCCGTTTTTGTTTTTTTTGTCCTTGCTCAGGTACGCTGCTCTCACCTCCTGGTGAAGCACAAAGACTCACGGCGTCCATCTTCTTGGCGGGAACAAAACATAACACGGACTAAAGACGAGGCGCTGGAACTCATTCAGAGTACGTGAAGCATCTTTGGGGGGTTCATTGATTTAATCAGCAGATTGAATTTATTCTTTACCTTCTCATTTCTTTGCAGAGTATATAGAAGAGATCAAGTCTGGAGAGGAGAAGTTTGAGTCCCTGGCCTCTCAGTTCAGCGACTGCAGCTCAGCTAAGAACGGTGGAGATCTGGGATTGTTTGGAAGAGGTAAAAACACGCAACAAGAAGTCAGTCAATCAAGCCACTCAATGAACCTTTCTGCTCATGATTTCATTTTAGCAGGTTGTACATTAAACACAACAGCATACAAATAGTACATCAGTTGTACGAAGACCTACAATGTAGGATAGGTTTACATTTTATACTTAGAGTTTTAATGATGAAAAAATAGACGTCAGTAAGGATAATGTGCAGAAGGAGTCTGCTACTTGAGGCTTTAATATTTATATCGATGCTATGTGTCATTCAACAGAATCCCAATATCAACCAACGAGCAGAGAATAACATCTGGAATGTCTCATGTTTAAAGTGTACTAACAAGTCATACATAATTGTGAAATGTTTTTAACGAGGTTATCATTTGAATACTCTCTTCAAGTTTGTGTTTTATGTTACAGGTCAAATGCAGAAGCCTTTTGAAGACGCCTCCTTCTCTCTCAAAGTAGGAGACATGAGCGGTCCTGTTTTCACTGACTCTGGAGTCCACATCATTCTACGCACTGGTTGAAAGGAAAAAGCCACACACTGTATTTCCCCGTTATCACATTAACACACACACATAAACACACACAAAGTAAAACCAAACCAGACCTGCGATAAAACCCAACGACACATGCCACTAAATAAACAAAGCATATGGGCTGAATTGCGTTCAGTGGGACACATATTGTCCAGAGCAGATATTTTCATTATTCTAAACAGCGAGGAGTGTTGCTGATTCTCCATTTTAGACCTGAAGCTTTTATTAACAGTGGTTATGTCAGCAAATATAAACATGAGTGCCTGTGACACTGCTGAAGTGAATGCCCTGGTGTTAACAGTTTAACACATTGTTTGAAGATTCAGAATGCGCCTGTAAAAGCTTGTATTTTTTTTGTATGTGCATGTCTTTAAAAGGACCATTTACTGTTTGTTTTTCCTGTAACATTTTCCATTTCTACAGTATGTCTGCAAAAGCAGCCCTTCTATCTGAATAAAGGCTCAAGAAATCAATTCTTTAGATGTTAGAAATATTTTGTAGGAAGTCCCACACAGTCAAAGAAAACAGTTATTCTCAACATTCATTCAATATGTTAGTCCCACTGATGTTCAATGACAGAATAATATTCCCAATGAAGAGCATGTTTCCCTCCCCTCTAACTATATGCAAAGATGGCACCGTTGAAAACTTACAAATAATAACAATCAACTCAGCAGCCTTTAAAAGCATCAAAGTTCAGAAATGAAATGTTGCACTGTCATGTCATTGGAGACATTCTTCCTCAATTAAAATACTGTTTTTTTTTCTAAGTCTCTTGTTTTGCTTTTCTAAGAAAATGATCTCTTTTAGAGACCAGCTTGATGTGCAAAATACACCTATATTACAGTTCATAGTGTATGACGTTTTGATGTAGGCTATATGCTTTTATTTCTGGGAAATAAAACAGCAACTTGTTTGAACGAAGGACATATGCTCTTGTATTACATGGTAAGCATTTTTCAATTTAAGCAAATAACCTCTGGTCATTGTGTGGACACAAATGTCTGAACAAATGATCCCTACTGGCTGTCTGTGCTTTCACTTTCGCTCACGCCGTAAGTCCCGTTTACTGATCGTCCTGGCGGCACAGAAGCTTCACAGTCGGAGAAAGACAGTGAAGAGGTCAGACTGCGCAGAGGCAAGAAGGTAAAATATACACATAAGCTTAAGCTTATAATCTGTGCTTGCACCCATTGTTATGAGTATGTTGTCTCCTGCATGATGATCAGAATTTAACTGCTTGCAGATTTTATTGAAATTTTAACCTGTGTAAATGACTTGATAAAAGCTGAGTAGCTGCAGGGAAATTGTTTTGGTTTTCATGCAAATTAGATTACATAAGAGTACAATTTTAAACTGACTTGGCACATTACTCTTTGAAATAAAAATCTTAACAGGGAGTCAGCCATGGATTCAAGTTTCTGCAAAAAATGTTGGTCAAAGTAATTTGTCATAAAACTGTAGTATTTTGGAATAGAAAAGCTACATTTAGCGACTTATTTCATTGTCATTTTAACAATGTTGCTAAATGCTTAATGCTCTCTCTCTTTCTCAGGATTATTCCAGTTTCCCTTCTATCATGTTCTTCTTTCCAAGCCCGACTTTACTCTTCCTGAGTCTCTCCCTGGCTCTGTCTTCCTCCCCTGTTCTCCCCTGTCGTATCGGGAGCTACAAAAAATGTGTCAAAGCTCCCTTTGTACCAGGTCACAACCTGGTCGGAGAAGGCTTTGACATGGTCACCCTAGAGAGTAAAGGAGCCTATGTGATTGATGTGAAGAACTACCTGACCCCTAGAGGCACATGTATTCTCTGCACCAACTCTCTGCAAGGCAACAAGCTGCAGAAAGTAACCAACTAAAACAAATAAGCTGAGCAATAATTTCAAAGTCGTATATTTTGTGTGTGCACGTCAAACGGTGTGTTCTCACCTCTATTTTCAGCTTCCAGTCTCTGCATTGGACTGGCGGGCATTCAGCCATTGTAAGGCTGAACTTCAATCCAGCGTACACACCTCTGTCAGGTATTTTATGACACGGCATGTTGTTTTTTTTATGCTGCGTGTTAAAGATAAAAGCAGAAGAGACCCGATTCCTCCTCTGATCTTTGACATAACTTCAAAGGAACACACTTGTCACTTGGACATTCAATGCAATATCAAGGTCACTAATGTGTTTTTAGAATGCAAAATGATAAAAGGCCTTTTAATGGTTATTGTGTCTACAGCTCGCTGGTTAACCATTACACGTCTTATGACAGTACTGACTGGAAGGTAGGACATCTTTCACATCTGTTGTTCTCATAACATGACAAAGTTCGTCCTGAATTTGTTTTGTAGAAACAGTAACTGAACTGCAAAATGTGAAAGAGGATCAATACATTTTGAAGAACCTTGCAGCCCAACAAATGATACACATTATGGCTCATTATTTTATTTATACCTCATTGTCATCACTTCAATTCCTTAATGCCAACAGAAGAGAAAAAGAGTGTAAATTATGCATGTAAAAGGGTTAGGGGTTTTTTAGTAAGGGGTTTTAGAAATAATTGAATGGAACATTTAGTGTTGACCCTTATAGGTTTTTTTTTGTTCCATTTATTTAATTAGATTGGCCTACGTTTTGACAAGTTTGTGTCTGCCAGTCTGGATGTGGGGAGAAGTCGCTCTGCTTTGCTTAACTTTGCTTCAGAAAGGACAAGAGAGGACCATTACTCCTTCAGCACCCACGGGATCTCCTGCCGCCACTATCGGTACAGTGTGGAGGCCCCTGCAGTGTGCAGAAGATTTTCTCATTGGTTTGAGGTGATAGTTGAGCTAACGTAATTGACTATTTTGTCTCTTTATATGTAGTTACCGTGTAGCAGACAAACCGCGACTCAGCTCCCAGTTCAGAAAGAATTTGGCCAGACTGCCAAGTTTTTACAACTCCTCCACAAAGGCTCAGTACTTTGACCTCATAAATACCTACGGCACACACTACATCCGCCTGGTTGTAACACATACACACAAACACACCATATTAATGTCCTTTCTTTACCAAATAATCATTTTTTTTGTCTGAACATCTTTGTTCTTCATTTCAGGTTAATCTTGGGGGACAATTCAGGCGAGTTACAGCTACACGCATCTGTTTGTCCTCCCTGAATGGCTTCTCCACACATGCGGTAAACCAACAGTAATATTTAATGCCTGTATGCTGATTTTCTCCAGAAGCTGTTATTTCACCGACCTTATAGTACTACTCAGTTGATACATCAACCCAGTAAACATTTTCATACTTTGCTGTATAATGTACCCATCTGAGTAAAATTGTCCCAAAAAAGCAGTACCGGTTTATGCTTTAGGATGTTACTATGTCAGAAGAGTCACTTCCATGGTAGCCTGTCACCAGTGTTTGCTGGTTGTTTTTTTGTTTTTAACCTTTCTTCAACCAGGAGAAAACTCCTTGAGAATAAAAATCTCCTTAGAAAAAGTGTCCTGGCCAAGACAGGCAGCAGCACAGACAAAGTTTGTGACAAACAATGAGCAGCTATACATTCACACTGGATTTAAGATACATGACACTACATTAAAAGATAAAATAACATTAAGTCTAGTTGTGATATGCTGTAATATGCATCAGAATACCAAGAACAGGAATATGTATAGAGACAGTGAAAATGTCTATTTATATTTGAAATCAATATGAAAAGAAATTTTACATTTGCATTTTTACATTTTTAACTGGTACGTGAATACAGAAAGTATCTTTTTTGCAGGTATTTGCAAACAACAGAGCATAAACCACAGACTGTATAAAAGATGGACGATCACAAAAGTGAGGCCAAATATTTTTTTCTGCGCTATAAGTCATACACTTTTTCTCTTCCATGTTTACAGATGGGTCAAAACTAAAAGTTAGAAATATAAACAAAATAAAATGTTCCCAAATATGGATTTTAATATTATATATTAGTTCTCATATTGCTTATTTATTTGAAGTCAACCAAATAATTATACAGGTAGAGGTTCGCTGCAGACACAGTAACCACCACTTGTGAATGGAGGCCCATAGGAGATGGCTGAGTGGCATAACTTTTGTGTCAGTCAGTAACTTATTTTGTTGGAAAAAGCTACTGACTCTGACTATCTTTATTGAAAAGTAGTATAGTATGATTGATGTATGATATGATCTGTGTGCACCCCCTTAAAAACATTCTCTTTTCCTGTCTGCCAGGCCCACTCCTGCTTATCAACAGGTGTCTCTGTGGGTCTGGGGAAGTGGAACCTATCTGGTGACCACAACTCTTGCTCTGGGATCTTACAGAACAAGGACAACAAGGCGTCTTTCGGCTCTGGTCTCCACCAACACTACACAGAGGTTTTAGGAGGGACTGGTTGGTTGGGGGAGTTTTCACTCACTCATAATGACTCCATTGGCTACACAAAGTGGCTGAAAACTCTGAAGAACCACCCTGATATTGTTTCCTATTACCTGAGGCCAATATATATGTTGCCACCAAATGAAGCCCAGAAGGCAGGGTTGAAGGCAGCCATTGAGCAGTACTTAGAAGACCATGCAGTGAAAACATCTCCCAAAGAATCCAATTGTGGGACCCTGAACTCAAACTGCTGTCCAAGGCAGTTGTGGATGGGAACGCTGGAGGTGACTGTGATCAGAGCCTGGGACCTGAGAGCAGATTTTTGGGGAGGGGTCCCCACTGAAGGGTGAGTAGAGGGAGACTAAAGAATGTGATTCGGGTAACATGATGGATAGAGGAACTCAGTTTGGTGAGCTATGGCGCCCACAGAAGGTCTCTGAGTGCAACTGCACTGTGGTAAAGTTATTTTGGTCTTGAAGCATTATTTGATAGGTGATACGGATAGCCTTTTCTATCTTTCTATCTATGCATTTTTGGACAGCACACCTTGACAGAGAACTGGCAACTCTAACTGGCTATTCAAACAGCGTGGACTATAGCCTCTTTGTTGGTTGAAATGCTGTATATATTTTCACACTTAGTAGCGCTTGCACATACCTGGCCTGTCAGAATTTGTTAATATTTTTTTGTTAATAACTGAAGCAAAGTAGCTTTATGCTGATAGTCAAGCACAAGTTATGCATGCACATACCTTTGGCTGTCTACAAAGATGGACTATGCATTCCCACCTTCTTTTTTTTTTCAAAAGTAAAGCCAAAGTACCCCCCGTGTTATGACAGGCTCTGACGTTGTGCTGATGACATTTTTGGAGCCAGAGTTGTTGCAGCAGGAGTCAGCTAGTCAGAGCTTCCCGCTTATCTATAATGAATGAAAGGCCAGCACAGCCCTCAGCAAAACAGATTATTGTGTTGGTTTGAAGCAGACAGTCATAGTTATGAAAAGTTCAATGACACTTGTGTTAGTCATTGTTTCAGTTTTTCTCGCTGTTCCCCTTTATTCTGCTAATCTGGTGCACACAGTGCCATTTTGCCTTTTTGTAGCACCAAATAACTAATTAAAACAAAGTTCTCAGAAATGTATATGTCATATGTACACACACACACACACACACACACACACACACACACACACACAGACACACATCCATATATACACAAATAAACAAGAAGTGAGACCTGAGAATGGTGTATCATCAAACCAATGGATGAATTTTTCTTTTCACAGCTACGTTAAGGTGTGGTATGGACCACACCATCGCCAGACTCATGTTGTAAAATCAAACAATCCCTGGTGGAATGCGTATTATAATTTGGGCAAGGTCAGTAAAATGTTCTATAAAAGATCAGCTTTAATTCACTTAAATACACCTCTGTGTCTGCTTTGGACAGAGGCATTGTGGTTTCAGCCAGTTTTGTCCATACTAGCTCAATATTAACTGTAATATCTCAGGAGACCTCAAAGTTATAACTTCAAATTATAACTTCAAATTCGACACAACCATCCACTTTTGGCTCAAGTTAAAAACAAATTTTAAAAAATGGGTGGTCAGGTTTCGAAGGTCAAGGTCACTCAATGAAATACTTTGTGGGTTATGCTCAAGAATGTTTATGCTCATTAGCACTAATACACCTACTCTAATAATGTAAAATGATGATACTTTTAAGGTCAACTACACTGTGACATCACAGTGTTGCCAATATTCCCATTTCATTTTGTCCGATTTATGCCATTTAAATTATATATATATATTCTTTTTCTCAGGTGGACACACAGGCAAATTTCTATTTTGAGATCTGGGACGTGGATTGGCCGAATCATGAATTGCTTGGAAAATGTTGGAGACACTTGAGCCAAGGGACACACAGATTCTCCTGCCCAATACATGAAGGCACCTTTGAGATTCAGTACACTCTGACATGTGACACTCATCTGACTGGAGACAGGTGTGAGCACTACAAACCATCTTCAGAGTGAAAAATACATATGCCCTCACCGTACATAAGAAGAACATGCATGCTTTTCTTCTAAACAATATTGATTCACATGCATACATATCTTTTTGGAGTAATAGCTAATGTAATAAATGTCTGTAGGTTGTTCAGCATTAAATTCAATGCAATTTTAGTTAAAACAAAATTCAGTATTATCTGACGTTTTCAACAAACTCATCTCTCATTTAACAAGTCATTAAACAATTTAAAACAACAATTTAAAAGCATTTAGACAGAAGACTATTTCTTGTCATAGGACTTCACTGAGTTATGAAAGTACCAAGTTGAGCCAAAGTTATTGGGACTTCATCATCTAGCAGCCTTTAAAATCTACAAAAACTGTTGGAGAAACATTAAATAATATCAATAAGAGACATCTGCAGGTCATATAATACTTGCAAAAGCCCCAGACAAAGATTTGTAAATATCAGATTTTTTTTCTATTCAGTGGTCTGGAGAAGTTTGGAGCTTCTTAAGGTTTTTAAGCTAGTGGTTTAAGTGCTGGGGTTGCCATGCTGAAATCGAGAAACAGTCTACGAACAAGCTTTTTTTGTGCATTGGCATATATGTTGTATGTTGTTGAAAAAAGTGTTGCAGTTGAGGGGATATTTAGATTTTTGAAAGAACAATGCAGTTCACGTGCAGAGCTTTCCTGTATGCAGTAAAATACAAACAAGCTTTTTAAGTTGGACTCTCTAAGAAAAATTGGGAAATCCACGAAGGTCTCACCCTCCTTTACCAGCTACACTTGTAAGCACCAGTCCAATCATAAATATTTCTAAATTAATTCTTTGCACTATGCCTTTGGCTAATTTAATAATACGCTATAACAAAGCAGGCCCAGACATCTGCTAAGGAGGGCTTCAAAGAAATGCTGACCAAAATGCCCTTTGCGTTGAGCTATTTTTTTCAGCTTATTGTAAGAGTAGGACTCTTAAATAAAAAACATAACATTGAGCAAGTGGACAAATCTAGTACACTTAATGAATATTGGTCAATGCAGCAATTAAATATTTTTTATATATGTCAAGTGTTACCTTTCCTCTTTAATTTATAATAAGGGGAGCACACCTTAAAGTTTTTAGATTTGTATCAATCAGGAAGTGATGGAGATGGCCAAGTTTGTAAAATTCTGAAAGTCCAACAACAACCTGCAACATTATAATAGGGCATTGGAGTGTCTGACCGTAATATCACCTCAGAGGTAATATGGTCACATCTGTTGACAGATGCAAGGACTGGCTGGGACTTCTCAATCACAGGTAAAACACACCCTATACTTTATTGGAAGTGGACAAAATATACCTGCAGATTAGATTGAGAAGGAATTGTGCAACAGAAAAATACACTAATATTCAGAATAGTGCATCCTCATTCCTCACAACTCCTATATTAATAACACTAAGGCAAAAGTATCATTAACAGTGGTCCAGCCAGGGTCACCGTGGAGGGCACTTTATCATGTTTGGTCCATTAATAGGTAACCCTTGAGAACAAGTCAGGAAAATCCCAGAGGGCACCTTAGTAGTATTCCCCTCTTGGAAAAAAAAGCTTACCAAAGTGCCATTTCCTCCCTGAGTGAGTCCACCAATGATCTGTGTAATACTTTAAAGTCTATCTGGGTTTCATCTCATAGGACTTGTTAACTCTAGTAATCAGCACTTCCTGGAGGGAAATCTGTGATCCGTTTAATACTTTAAAGTCAATAGTTAAAGTAGGTATGGAGATATAAAGGAGAAATAAAAAGAAACAATTCATTCGTGGGTGTGTGTGCACTTATTGCAACCCTTGACAAAGTAGTCAAAAGAGTCTTGACAAGCTGCTTCCAGTAAGACTGAAAAGTGGGAAAGATTGCCCTTTAAATGATAATATTATGAAGCTCTGCATAGGCTCCCGTCCTTCCAACTCAGTGGGGTTTAACGCTAATGAACTGCCCCTGCTCTGTCAGGTCTTCATACCTCCTGCGGTTAAAGGTTTCCTGTGTAATGCACGCTGTAAAAACCAGCTCCTGCCACGACCACTGGATTCCTTCCTCTCATCTTTGAAAATGTCAGACGATGTAGACTGCACGGACAGCCTGAAGGTGGAGTAATTCCCGTGCCCCGTTGTCAGTCAGTCCATCCTGCGTTAACCTACAGGACACACACACACACACACACACACACACACACACACACACACACACACACACACACACACACACACACACACACACACACACGTGTGTTTCATTTAGGTGAGGGCTCGTGCTCTCGACAGCTCGTCTGTTTCCGTTCGGAGGAAATGATGGACAAGGAAAGTTTGTGACGCCGCTCCATGTTGTTGCGACTGTCCGCAGGAGGAAAAAACTAGAGAACATGTTATTCACTTTCTATATTCGTCTGCAACACAACGCTCAAATAGCCTACGATAAATCCGAAACCTCTGCATGGATCTGGGATTAATTGGATGTCCTATTCTGAAATGCCTCATGATTGGAAATGCAGCTCCACGTATCTCTGCTTCTCGTTATTATTACAACAGGTAAGGAAATCTGACTGTCCCGGCAAAAAAAAAAAAAGCTGTCTTTTCACGAATTCATTGTCACCCAGCTTCATAGGACACATCATCTGCTATTTAGACTGCAACATTTCAAATGAATTCACAGTTTGCCCTGTTTGTTGTCAATTTGAAATAGGCTATGTTTAGTCTAAAGGTATGTTTCTTATTGATTTGGGGGGTTACCTGAATGCCTCCGGCGTTTTCCAAACATGGGAAAGAAGGAAAAATCTGTGATTAAAAACGCATACCGTTATTTTAACTCATTTCATTTGTAGATGTAATACTAATACTTGCTACATTTGTACAGTTGCCTCTTTGTAAGAAATGCAGTTATAGCCAACATGTTTTCATTTAAATCAGGCTTTTTTTATTTATTTAACTGTCCTGTATTATAGTTGGACCATAAATGTGTGATACAATTAGATTGTGTTAATGGGCCATCATTAGTTTTTTACATTTTTATTCCTCAACATTTATTCCTTAACATGATGTTATCTAAGAATGGAACACTTAAACTAGACTTGGCTGAACTAACTGCTTACTTTGTCCAAAGTATTACCAGTAATTGATTTTGTTGCTACTACAGCAGCACACAGCGGTCACAAGATTTTTAACCAGAGTGATTCCCTCATTTACTTGCAGCTTTGTCTTTGTTCTCTCCTTAGCTAAAACATTCGACCTGACACAGCACCTCTGCGGTGAAGATGTCAACTTTGACCACAAGCCTGCAGGTCAAATTAATCTCACTTTACCTGGAGTTTTTGCTGATAACAGGTCAGATGCCTCAACCAACCTCTCTAATAAAAGCACACCAGTTTCAAATTGCACTTGGACTTTAAATATCCCTCTTGGTCGAACGGTAGTTTTAAAGTCAGTATGGCAAGAAAGCAACTCAAACATAATCATTCGTTGTGTGTGGAACAAGAAAGATTTGGTCCTGGAGAGTGGGAAGGGGACAGCTCTGCTCTCCGGCTGTGATAAAAACAAAGCAACACTCTCTTGGACAGGAGCAACGCAATCCTCAAATGCAATTGAGCTGGCTTATTACGGTGAGAAGTGGTTACTAAGTTATCTAGTTAATTTTATTTCGTCTGTGTGGCCTAGTTGCTTATCACGAGAGCTTGATCTAATTGTGCAAAATTGGATTTTACTTGTTTTAGAGGTCTCTTTGTGTATGCTATATATTTTGTTTAAAGTATTGACTACACTGGCTGTATGAACATAATTATGGAAACACACTATGGTAGTATTGTTTTTATAGTATGTTGTTATGCGCTCTAAATCTGTAGGAAAGTTCTTATCATGCCTATTGTGGTGTGAGAATCAGAGAGAAGTTGTGCTGTTGTGATTTCCACTCTATCTCACCCATGTGTCTTTTTTGTGTTTGTTCCTGGTCATCTAGTCCAGGAAGATGACACACATTCCTTTGAGGACCACACCAACCCACATCCAAACCATGACCTCTTACATTGGTCTCAGACAGGAACAAGCTTTACAAGGTCTGCTCCCAAACATCAAGAATTTGGTAGAGGAACTGAAGGTCTGGAGTCAAGTTTTGGGCCATATTCCGACTCTCAGGATCAGCGACAGCTGCACCCCACCGCACCCGTGCAGGGACTCGCTGGGGCTGGGATTACCGATAGGGAAACTCTCCCTCTTCCTGAGGAAGAACCAAACAATGGAGCGGATAAATCTGGAATTGCTCACCTCGCTGATGGTCCCACGTCTGCCAGAGAGCGGACACACCCCTATTTTCATTCAACAATCTCTCTTTTCCACATTTTAAATACACAAAACACTGAAACAAACTCTAGAAAGAAGCTCTCTGAAACACAAACATTGCCTACAAATAAAAAAGAAAGTAAGTTCAATATCTTGCATAGACATCAAATTACAGAAACTGCACCATCTGTTTCCAGCTTCATCAGCCCACAATTCACGACATCTCCTCCTGAGACAACCTGGGAGAGTGGGCCCCTCTTCATCCCACGTCGTGGAGCTGTTTCTGGAGAACCAGGCCAGAAACCCACTTCCTGGAGGAGCCATCGCAGCACTGAAGGACTAAACTCTAATCAGACTAATGCTGTCACATCTGACCCTTTAAAATCCCCCACCGAACCTCCAAAGGAATACTCAACTAGTGCAAACACTGATACAGAACCCACTACATCATCATTATCATCAGGCTCACAGGGTCCCCACATGGCTGACTCATCCACAACCCTAATTACAGACATCAACACCACAGTTAGTACTTTGGAGGCTGTTTCGTTTTATCTAAACAGGAGTAGAAATGGCTCCTTGGTACCGGCTTCTTCAGACTTTACGAGTCAAACTGATGCATTTGAGTCCTCTGGTAGGCTTGATAACATGGAGATGCTTGAAACGTACACTTCTTCCTCCACACAGAATCAAACAAACTCCCCTGTCACACAGACTCCTTACACAAACTCACCATTTAAACACACAATCCAAGATGACACGCAAGCATCAACAGAAAATACACAAAGCAACTTTAAAGCGTTCTCCTCCTCCCCTGATGTTACCAAAATGGATGAATTGACTTTCGGAGTCACGGATTCTCCTCTGACACAGAAAGCAGCACAGACGTCGGTACTTGTTGTCCAGAACTCATCTTCCAACATTGACACTGAAACGTATACACTACGTCCCACTTTAACACAGGACATCTCTTCTGAAAATTCACACACTTCTGCTCCTCTTTTGTCAACAAGTCAATCAATACACTTGTCTACGGATTCAAAAACGATCCAAACATACTCTACTGGTTTTTCATCTCTTACTCACACAACCTTGCCTTTGCTTTCCACCACTATTCAATCTGAAGCAAAGACACGTCAGTTTGATCAAAAAACAATGCCTCCAGACTTAAAATGGTCAACAGTCAAATCTACATCTTCACACACATCTCTTACAAAATCCTACCTGCCTTTGGGCTCTTCCCCTGATGCCCAAGCTACTCATAAAGAGTCCCAAAACTATCCAACTACCACCTACAACCATCTGCTCTCACCCACAACCATAAAACCAGCTGATAAATATGAAGACAAAGTTGTAGAAGTAGAGAAACCAGATGAGTTTTGGCAGGGGTTTTCCAGCAGCACGACACAGACTCCCACGGCAGGATCTCAACAGCTACCTACGCCTCACACAACCCTACCTCCCACCCAAGTTTTCAACTCCAAACCTACTCTCAGCTTCACAACTAGTCATACCCCCAAGTTTTACATTGTGCCAGACCAGCCTGCAGCCATCAGAGGTATTATTTGTGCATTTTTTGAGTGTGACTACACAGAAGTTTGTGTTTTATATGCCCATTGTTGTGACGTTATTTGCTTGTTTTGTCCAGTGGAGTCTATTGAGCTGCTACTTCAGATCATTGTAGAAGATCCCAGATCAACTTCAAATCCTGGCTTGGTGGATGACACAGCTGCCTCGGTGAGAAATTACAACAAATCAAGGCTTGCTGAAACAATATGATATACAGTAACTTATCATTCAATTTTTTCCAACTTTCCCTCCTTCTCTCAGTTAGAGCCGTACCTGAACAGAGCCCCAGGGTTCAACAGGCTGCTGGGAGTCTGGAGCAGGTGAGACCATGATGAATCAGTTGAAGTTACTATACCTCAGAACCACAGTATTTCCTACAATCAGACATTCTTCAAAGTTAGTTAGCCAAAGTCTGTACTTCTCATGTATTTTCTTGTACTTTTCAAAGTCTTGTCTTTGCAGAAAATGTCTACTGTAAAATGCAATGAAAGAAAAATGTGTAACTTCCTTCTCTCATCTTAAAAAAAGAGGCACAATTTGGGAGATGGATAGGAAATGTCCCATCCCACAGTAGATGAAATATCTCCTACTTATCCAAATAGTAAGAAGAGGATTTGTTATGTTTGGAGGTACATTCAGAACAGCAAATGAAAGGGTGCGTGGTTAACTTACAAAGATTGCCAGGTTGCTATTTTCCAGATACTTGGTTTCCTAGATCTGCTCCTGAAAAATAATGGTACCAAAAGTACAAGAAATCGAGGTCATCTGGTGATGCACACAAAAGTTGAATGTGCTGCTCTCCTGTTGTTGCAGTGGCCTTGCGGTGCAGAGTCTGGTCCAGTTTAAAACCAGTGGGGCTCTGCAGTGGCTCGGCTCGACAGGACCCATGTCACTGTTAGAAAGAACCGGACTCGCTCAGGCTGTTCGTGAGGGAGGGAAATTCAGATCCTCCAAGATCACCAACATCACACTGGGAGGTAAACCTTAGTCAATCTATCATTCAGAGCTTGTTTCTGAAGCACAAGGAAATATTATGCGAAGAAATTCTAAACACCAAACCTGTGATTGAATGCTAACTTACAGAGAGCTGAAGAATCAAATGTAAAGGTTCAAACCAATTCTGCTTGCCAAGCTTATGTTACAAGTAACTCTTCAGATTGCTGCCTACATTTCCTGTCATCTCTGTGCCGTACTCACTGTAAAAAAGACACAAAATATACTAAAACTAACGTCTATATATATTTACCTCACCTTCTTACTCCTTACTTCATTGACCCAGTTAGTGGCAGACAAAAAAAAACAACATAACTTAGTTAGATTGACTCAGTTTAGCTTTCAATCCAGTCTGATTCACGTGCCTCACATACTTAGTAATTAGACTTGTTTTTAAAGCAATGAGGTCCTAATTTTGTTTTGTCTGTCCATTTTTTACAGTCTACTGGTGGACAATTAGAATTAAGTATCAAACTGTATAGTATAAGTTTAATTCAGCTAAAATATGCATGGAAACAGAATAAAAATAATTATGAACATTTGTTTCTCACTTACAATAAACAATCAAGCCCATCAGCGTATTCGATAAAAAAATGAACAGTAGTATTTCGCCAATGAAGATTCACAATAAATGTAACTGTAAAAAACTGCTACTTACCAATATGCAGAACAATAGTCATGAAACCGGTAGCGTACAAGGTTGTGTATTCGTCCACGGCGGAAAAAGACATGACACAACAGACATGATTTATATTAGCCAAACTTTGGTGCTAATCTATTTTTGGCCATAGCTTTTCCTGCTTTCTAAACACTGCAATGGAAATGGCTCATGAAATGCTTCAGACAGGTTAGAAAAGTAAGAAAGTACTGAGATTTACTACCATAATTAAGAGTATGGTCTCGTTTTATTTTTATTTTATTTTATTTGTTGAGATCAATTAAACCATTGGTCTTATCCTTAAATGCATCCTTTGTCCAGGTGTGCAGGCTGATGTGTGTGACTGGTTACTGACATGCCCATCAGGGTATAGGTGTGTGTCCCAGCCTGGCTCTTCAAACTACAGCTGCTCTTCCTTCTGCCACTTTGACCACTGCCACCACCACGGCATCTGTACACACCATCCAAGCCAACTTCCCATTTGTCGGTTAGAACATGTTCTTCTTCAAATGTATATCTCATGACCACTACAGTATGTAAGAAATCTTTCAACATCTAAGGTCATTTTTTGTCTGTATAAGCTGCCTTGTAGGAGAGGATTTCTGGTACATGGGTCAGAGGTGTGACGTGAGGATGACTCGGGTGCGGCTCGTTGGCGCATGTCTCGCCATCTTACTCATCATGGTGGCAGTGATCGGCATTTTGGCGTTTGTTGCCGTGCGACGCTACAAAGCAGCGCTAATCCAAGCCAAAGTGGATCAGACACGGAGCAGGTACACACTGACTCACTGGTGCAAATATAAAATTACAGCTCAAACATAAAACCCACATTTTATATATGTATGATGCCCACTCTCAAATTACATGCAAAGTTCTGCAGTTGAATCTGCTTTTTTTTTTATTAACACTGCATACCGTTACAGACATGTTTCACAGTAAAAGCAGCACAAGTATAAAATAGATTAGTTGGGATTATGTATTTTTGTAAATCCCATTATGTTGCTCTATAAACGCATGCCAATCATAAACTGATGCGCTTCCTAGATTTAGTGAAGGTGCTTAAAGGTCTGATGATACAGATTGATTAAAAACATGGGGCTCTACTTCATTAAACCAAACAATTATGGGTTGTAGTAGCTGCTTTTGTATACCAATTAAGGGTTGCATCAAATCACACATATTCTAGATACTAGCTATGAGCGACAAAAAAAAAAAAAAAAAAGCTCCTGGGTTTACCTTTGGCTTTTAAGAATACCACTGTTGATGTTAGCATGCACCGACACAAACGGGGTAAACATTTCATGTATATAATTTCAACTTTTTAACTGTGTGTCTTTCATGGCATGAAAGACACAAAGACATGTTTGGCAATCGTGTTGAAATAAAAGGAAGGGAAAATGTCAGAGGGGTGTGACTGCAGATGAGATGAGTAATTACAATAATGCCCACAAGGTGTCACTGCTCTAGCTGTTGAACAGAGAAAGAAATTCATTCTGTGCTGCAGACTGAATGTGTTTAGACAGGCGAGTGGAATCTAAAATTTCAAACAATAAAAACTCTTCAGGTGCATGGCCACAAAAAAATCAGCACACTCAAAGTCCTTTTTGAAATCTTTTATCTGGATAGAGCAGCAGCGTCCAGACCAGGAACGGACGCGTTGCATCCAAATGTCCTCCCTCTGAGCTACAATGCAGGAAGCTCTTGCTGTCATACATATTGTGACACGTTCACTGTCATCACATGTGGTCCGTTATAGGATGTAATATGTTTTCCTAATGTGTTTTAGGACATCCGATCTTACTCACTTCAAATGATTAGGAATCTGTTGCCCTTAAAAAAAAATTCTGCAACATGAAAGCTGGCCCAACGATCCACTGACTGAATGTATGCAAGATGAACCTTACTATATTAAAAAACTTAAGCCTAACTAAACTATTATAGCTGGGATTAAGGTGTTTTTATTAATGTTATGTTAATGTTAAATATTAATGTTATGCCTTATTTATTTTTTATGTGCTATGGATAATCTTCCAAGCTAAATTAGAAAATAATTTCCCCCAAGTTTACTCTCAAAGTGTAAAAAAAGTCCACTGAGTCCTGTATAGACTTACAATAAAGTACAATACTTTATTGTCCCCCAGGGTGAAATTTGTTCTCGCAGCTTTGCACGGTTGGTACACATGAAGAAAATGCATTACACCAGTAGAAACACATAAAACAGGAAGAAAACGCATAACAAAGAAGGGGCCAATCAGCTGGACGCTTGTTTAGAGCTTCAATCGCTGAGGGGACAAAGCTCTTTTTGAGGTGCGCCCTCTTCTGGGTCAGGGTTCTGTGTGTTGTTCTGTGGATGTGGACAGCTGTCTACATGTGACAGTGCAGACATTTAGATTGAAAGACAAAGGAGTTTATCCATCCTCGCTGACACAATGTAGCTTTGTCCATTTGCAGAGATTAAGGTCTAATATTACAAGGGACACTCCCAGAGAAAGTTCAGTCAGGAAGTAATAAATCTGAAGTTAAGAACTAAATCCCCCTCTAAAGGAGGACAAGGATGCACAGGTAAACGTACTGTAAGGTCAAAGCTTTACTCTCTTGAACAAACTCAGTCGACAGCAGAGCCATGTCTTTGAATGTGTGTTTACAAAATGGCAATTAATTATAAAGAGTAATATTTCCAACCTTTTTTGATTTTTGAAAATGTTCCTCCAGAGAGATGTTCCAATTGCAACCTCAATTATAAATGCAGTGTTTTTGTTTTATTTTTAAACTCAGGTTGTGATTTACTGTGTACAGCTATCGCAGGTTCAACCATTTCGATGAGCTGTCAGGGCGGTTCTGGTTACGTTCAATGGCAGGATCAGCAGACTCTCTGGATAATCCTGCTTTCACGCGCTCTGATGAGTTACTGCACCTGCGGGCACTCGACCGTCCCTGCTGTTACCACGACGACACACTGTCACTGGCATCCACCTGCCCAAGCCACGGCACACGAATCAACACAATCTATCCTCACAGGTACACACAGACATGCAGCCCATATTACACATGTATAGTTGATATGCTATGTGAAATTGAGCTCTGTCAAGAATAAAAAGTGTAATTTTATTTTATTGTCAAGGTTTAGATACATAGCCTATAGAGATTACCCATAGACTGTAATTATTACCTTGTATTTTACATCACTAAAAAATAACTGTTTTTGTAAGTCTATGAGTTTATGTTCACAGTTTTAATAATTTTCTGTTTCAACCTACACCCTTATACCTATGTGCCTTAAAAAAATAACACTCCTGTATGTAAAAAACTAAATTCATTAATCGAATTTCTTTTTCCTTCAAGAATTTAATCAGGTGTTCATGTTCCCTGTGATGCATCTCCAGACAGATTTTCTATTGTGAAACTTTGCCTCTTTGATGATGGCAGTTTTTTTTTCTCCTAATTATATTCCTTACATTTATCGACATTTGAATGTTGTATTAAATGAAGGGGACCGTGGCAAGTAAAGACTTCAACCCAAACCCTCATCTTGAAGGAATTTTTCATTAAAAAATCACCTAATTATGAAACTACTGAAGAAGTGAATAACAATTCAAATCCCAGGTTTCATGAATATAATATACTGTATATGTCTCATATGTACCTCACTTTGTTTGATGCTTTAACTATTTAAAGTTCTCCTGACTTTATCTTGACTGAAAGAGATATATGAATCCTGTGATTAAGCTTGCCTTTATATTCATTTTAGCTCACAATACGGGTGGAGGGGAAGCGAGGTGAGCATGGGAGATGGTGTGTTGGACTCAGGTAAGGCCAGTGACCTCTCTGTGTGTAGCTGGCCTGTCGAACCCATTCAGTGGACTCCTTTCCCACTTCTGCAGCAGCTGGCCTCTCACAGGACACCCATGGTGAGTGAGTGGTTGAGATAGGCTGTGGGTTTGTATGTGTTAAAAAGACACAAGTTGACCTGTGTAATTATGTGTTGTTCCAGGTGAGGATGTCGAGGCCTCGGTCCTACTGTGAAGGCATGG
Organism: Symphodus melops; assembly: GCF_947650265.1. Lineage (NCBI taxonomy): Eukaryota > Metazoa > Chordata > Actinopteri > Labriformes > Labridae > Symphodus > Symphodus melops. The sequence continues at coordinate 13,698,748 of NC_136692.1, read as the reverse complement.
AGCTGGTCGACATGGGGAAGAGCTGGACTGCTTGAAACACAAAAAGGAAAAAAACAAGATTGTTTTAACACTGATGTATTCTATTTGTTTTTGAATTTCAGGCCTCAGCTGTTGTTTTTGTTTATAAAAAAGCAAACATTAACTGTATGTGTATATGTTTATATTTGTGATTATTTTCTTGTTAAATTGTTGTTACACTTTTCAGTTTGTCTTAAATATTTCTTATGTTTGTCTGACAGGCTATATTGCCTATTAAAGAAGCTGACTATGTCTTACGAAATGCTTTAATAGACATAAATCTTTCTCAGGAAAAGAATAAAAGCATTATGTACTTGGCCTTTTTCAATAAGTTCTTTATCTCAACCATAGACTCTGAATAATAATATACAGTCTCCTCTATGATGTCAACACACTAAGGTTTGCAGTTAGCAAATAAACTGTTTAGCACACTAATGCATTCAAACATACAGAGAGAAGACTACATCCCTTAAAACAAAAAAGAAGACACTAGAAAAAAAGAGGGAGCCAGTCAAAGAGTAATAGTTGGTCATTTTAAAACCTTTGTGGAGCTTCAATGGTGAAAACAAAGTCATTATCAGCATTAGCTTAGCATAGTGCTAAAAAACCTCGCTTACCAGTAACTTTGAAGTATACTAACTAAAATAACGTTTTGTAAATAACGTAGTTTACAACACTGATTTCAGGGTGGTTATATGCTTCACCACTGTGTTAGTCTTGAACTTGTTGGGCTACTTTTTCCTTCTTTTTAAAATCCAGATGGAAACATAAGCTATCAAACTAACTACTTAACGTTTACCTTAAAGGTACAGAAATGATCTTTTCAACTGTCTTACTATTCCATTAAAATTCAGTCAGATGCAGTATTATCAATTTTTTTTGTTTTGTTTTTTTTCCTTTGACCCATCATAACAATGCTGACTATGAAAACTCTTGGGTAAAAAGCAAACGCAAACATACTTTTGGGATAAAATTGAAAAGAAAGTCTTAGACCTTTAAGCTTATTTTTCCTAAGAATTGAGCAACCGTATTACCTTTGGTCTGAATTACTCCATATCCATCCAAAATCTGCTGTGCAAAGGAAAATTGATTATAAGCTCCAAACCTGCATGGGCCCCTAAAGCCCGAGGTATTTGTTTATGATTGATCAAAAAAAAGTTGTTGTACAAGTACACTTTCAATCACAGCGTGCTTGTAGACTTGTCAGCGTACTGCAATGAAACTCATTAACAGAAATCTGATCTCTATCAGCTACTACCATTGTAGACTCTTCCTGTTGTTAAAAAGGGACATATGTCATTATGTTGTGAATAATTTCTGTCAGCAACAAACCAAAAACACAATGGTCACTAAATCATGAAAAAAAAAGTTCCCTCACTATTTTTGAGTCAGTCGCTGTGTCTAAGTAAAACATAAGGCGTTTAGGCCACAGAAACTTCTTTATTACCTTCACCTTTTTATTGATTCCACAGGTACTATATGAACTATTATAGTACCTAGACCGCTGCTAAGAGGAACCTTTGTTAGCTCCTGCTTCACAGTAGGTACCGTGGTGGTTCAAATGATCGAAAAAGTTCCCAGGATGTGTAGTTCTCAGGGAACTCCCTTGTGGATAGTTCTTCTTCAAAAAGGTCCCAGAACTGTTTGGTTTGAAAACACCTATCCATGCCAAAAAGGGTTAGGCTTAGGCTTAGGCTTAGGCTTAGGCTTAGGCTTAGGGTTAGGGTTAGGGTTAGCTCTAGTCTAAATCAGAAAAAGAAATATTTTGTTTTACCCCAGAGGAACAATTGGGCACTGCCAGTGCTCTTACAGAATATTTTTTTTTATCATTTTATATGAAAGTATTAAACAAAACAAAATAGATGGAAATATGAATTATAAGAACTATAAGACAAATACACTATTATATTGTATATGGAACATGAACAGATATGTGCATAGAGCGTAATATTTGCCTGCACTGTAATCCATCCATCCATTTTCTGCTGCTTATCCGGGGCCGGGTCGCAGGGGCAGCAGTCTAAGCAGAGACGCCCAGACTTCCCTCACCCCAGACACCTCCTCCAGCTCTTCCGGTGGGACCCCGAGGCGTTCCCAAGCCAGCCGAGAGACACAGTCTCTCCAGCGTGTCCTGGGTCTACCCTGAGGCCTCCTCCCGGAGGGACATGCCCGTAACACCTCCCTAGGGAGGCGTCCAGGGGGCATCCGGACCAGATGCCCGAACCACCTCAGCTGACTCCTCTCGATGTGGAGGAGTAGCGGCTCTACTCCGAGCTCCTCCTTGGTGACCGAGCTCCTCACCCTATCTCTAAGGGTGTGCCCAGTCACCCTATGGAGGAAGCCCATTCCAGCTGCTTGTATCTGAGATCTCGTTCTTTTGGTCATGATCCAAAGCTCGTGACCATAGGTGAGGGTAGGAACGAAGATCGACCGGTAAATCGATACAGCGACCGCATGACTGCGGACGTTACACCGATCCGTCTGTCGATCTCACGCTCCATCTTCCCCCCACTTGTGAATAAGACCCCTAGATACTTGAACTTCTCCATCTGGGGCAAGGACTCTCAACCGACCCCGGAGAGGGCAAGCCACCTTTTTCAAGTCAAGAACCATGGCCTCAGATTTAGAGGTGCTGCTCCTCATCCCAGCTGCCTCACAGTCGGTCGCGAACTGCCCCAGTGCGTGCTGAAGGTCCGGGTTCGATGGAGCCAACAAGACCACATCATCTGCAAAAAGCAGAGACGAGATCCTGTGGTCCCTGAACCGGACCCTCTCCGGCCCCTGGCTGCACCTAGTGCACTGTAATAGTTAAGAAATAAAGATAAATGATAAAAATGCAGAGGTATGGGACGTTCTCAGCCTTTTGATGTCTTCTGCCTGAAAAACTATGTACAGTGACTGAAAAATGATTAAATCCCAAATAATCCTATTGTCTTTTAGTTTGGATGAAAAGTATTCCACCCCATGTGCCTCCTAATCTAACCTTTGTTCAAGCTCTATTTTGCACTGTTACTAATACAGTTTTCTTCTTAATGTTTAGTTTGTACTTAGGGAATGGTCGATACAAAACAAATACCTGTTGGGTTGATGTGGCTGGATGACTGGCAGGGCAATATTTAAAAAATACTGAAAATGTTTATTGATTTTAACTCATCGATATAATATTATGGACACCTCTTGCCTTCACTTCTTATATTTGCCTTAATCGTAATGAGATCAAAATATATCTTTAAAGGGCAGTGGTCTTGGTTTAGAAATGTGTATGATACATGCTAAAAAGTATTACACATAACTTATTAGGCCACTCCTCTTAAGGCTTTGTATGACACTTGGTTGGAATGTGATGCCATAAAAGACTGGGGAAGAGAAATACTTACACCAATCTTGTATTGCACTCCTATAATTGTCCCTGTCTTGGGAAAAGAATTAAAGCAGTGATTGATTTTAAAGGGACAGGAAGTGTGGTGACTAACGGAAGAATAGACATGCGTTTAAGGAAGGCAGAGAGAGAAGTGGAGATAGTAAGAGGGATGATGAGTAAAAAGGGAACAGAAGCTACCTGCTAGCTTCTTCCATATACGGTCTTAGTCAGAGCAGAGAGCCAAGCCTGGGAATTTCTCTGACTGTGTAAGTGACCAATGCAGGGAGGGAAAGTGTGTGTGTGTGTGTGTGTGTGTGTGTGTGTGTGTGTGTGTGTGTGTGTGTGTGTGTGTGTGTGTGTGTGTGTGTGTGTGTGTGTGTGTGTGTGTGTGTGTGTGTGTGTGTGTGTGTGTGTTGTAAAGCATGAGCGAGTCATGCAGGATAGTGAGATTTTGAAACAGCATGAGTGTACACAGGAAATGAATTATGAAATCTCTCTGTCAGTTCAAGGAGGAGTTAAGTAAATGAGTATGAAGTTTAAATAACAAACACTAGTGTCATCCTTTTTTATATGAATGAATGGGTGCTGAGAAAGATAAAGATGTAAATGTGAAAATAGGTTAATCTAAAGCAACATTTACAGATACATACTAAACAGCCTAATACATGGAGATTCATTCATTTCCTCAGAATGGTCACATGATATGTGCAGAGCATTCTTCCCCCCCATGTGACTCACTCCAATATCTCCTTATATGGACGTCATCCAAAGAAACTCTTAAAGGGATGGTTGTCCTGCCCTGGATCTAAAGTTGGTGTGTGTGTGTGTGTGTGTGTGTGTGTGTGTGTGCGCGTGTGTGTCTCAGATTCTGAACAGCTAATTCCCTGATCAGCCAATTTGCCCCCTCTATGTTGTCCTGAGCTGCTCCATAGCTCCTGACATATGGGCACTTGTGTGCATTTGTAGGTCTGTGTGTGATCACTTCCTGCGTGGATCTGCAGGACTGAAGCACTGTAAACCTTCTTCCTGTCTGTTTTTCAGAGCCTGCTCCCATATATCCTTATTAGGAACGCATAGGGCCAGTGAGAGTTCCTAGTGTAAGTTTATGAGTTTTTGTCCAGTGCCCTTATTGAGTTAAAATGCACGCTGACCCACCCACTTAGTTTCTGGTCAACTTAGAGGATGCAAAAGGTGTTGCCTTGTGTGACATATTTGGATGTGTGCATCTCCACAATGTATAAGTGCATACAGAGGTTAGTCCTGAATAATCATTTCATAATAGGCCATGCAGAAGCATCAGGACACAAATTATAGGATTTTTCCAGAAATTACTTATCTGTCTTATAATATTTTAGTGAGGTAGGCAAGGTTAATCTGTCCCCCCACTCATTTTAACATACCCGAGCTAGTGCTGAGAGATAAGAGATTTACAGCCTCCAGAGTGTTTGCTGTGAACATACCTCAGCTTGACTATGTGTATCAATGTCACCCTCTCTGTATGTGTGTGTGTGTGTGTGTGTGTGTGTGTGTGTGTGTGTGTGTGTGTGTGTGTGTGTGTGTGCATGTGTGTGTGTAGGGGGGTGAGAGTATTCCAGGGCAGACTTCTCAGTCAGGGTGTTAACAGTGCTGTCAGTGACCCTGAGATTGTTACCAACCCCGTGTCCTGGCACCGCTAACCACCACAAGCATCCGTCATGAGTGAGGGAACACTGCTTTGAAAATGTATTACAACAGTGTTCACTGATATTAAGATCTGCAGCATTCCTCTAACGACCCCCGCTTAAATAAGATAAACCACGTCTTTTTTTTTTTTTTTCTATTTCCATCTGACTTATAAAGATATAACAGAGGACATTAGAATTGGTTTATTTATTAAATGCTTTACCAGGAAATGTAGGCCCCTTTCCAATGGGGATTATTTGAGGTATTCTTCCTAAATCTATTACTCTATACCGAATTACTTAACAATATGTTCATTAGCTCAAGGTATCAAGAGAGAATACATTCAACTTAATACCTCACCTCATTTCATACTCCTGTCAGCTGTGGGGTTTGCAACAAGAATGATGTTAATTGCAGCACACTATGGTCCTGGTAAGGAGGACCAATAAACAAATAAACGTGTTTCATTGAATATTGGGCAATCCCACATAGACTGTATGGATAGTGTAGGTTACTTTTCTTGTTGCTTGTTCCCTCTGTCCTGTTGGAGCACAGAAATGTTATCTGCATGCGCCACACCCAGTGGATGCGGCAGAACCAATCAGAAGGCGCTGTGCGGAAAGTTCTCCTTTTATGGAGAGGGGCTGCAGCACGAGCGATGATAAAGTCCTGCAATTTATTGGCCTCCATTGCAGTCACATACAGACACTTTACCCTACCGGAGTGTAGAGCTCAGTCACAGTCCTCCTAAGCTGAAAACCCTCCCTCACACAGGTAAGAAACATTTAAGTTTCCTTCGCCTTCTAAAGGCATTTCTTTAACCTAAATAGGCTATGTGAGATGTATCAGACAGTAAACTTGGTACTATTAATCTGTTACTTTTTTTTTGGAGGTTGTCTGTATTATTCGCCAAAAATTGAAGCAACTGTTGGAGATTGAATTTGCTCTGTCATTTAGAAAGAAATATTTTGCATTAAGCCCCACTGTTAAGTTGCAGTTTCAAACTAACTAAGAAACGTGTAACTGTAGAGCTGTGTTTTTTTTCTTCTTCCAAGTTATCACTAATAATTAACGTAAGGTGTGAAATAACCCGGCAGCTTCATGTTGTCATCGGTTTCATCAAATCAGGCTATGTTAAATAGTTTGACCTTCTCGCTTACATGTAAGCCTCGGTTTTGGCACCGTGTCCTGGTCTAGTCTGGTGTCTCAGATTTCTCTCACGAACACGTTAATGACTGATTCGATGGATGAATGTGAGAGGACGACCAAAATCCCTGGTAATCATTTTAAATGGTCGCTTTGCTGTTGCATCTCTGACAGTAATTTGACCATCAAACTAGTGCACGTGACAGAAGTTTATTTTTTCCAAAATGTACCTTTTTTTTTTTTTTTAAGTGAGCTGTGGTTGTCAGTCACGTATCCTAATGGTAGTCTACACCTGACGAATGACTCCAAAAGGGGGGTAGAAGTCCATGCAACTCAGCCGGTAAATCCGCGGTTTAAGTGCGAGTCCGTGATGTGTTGATTGTTAATTCA